>NC_044317.1:7068794-7394544 GCF_007474595.2 Lynx canadensis | reverse complement strand
CACTCACCATTGTCCAGAGAAAGAAAAGGACATTGCTGCAAGCTGCCGAAAGTTCCTTTAACCCGGTAAACAGGCACCTTCAGTAGAATGTACTTTTAATATATTCTGTATTTTTTAATTTCAAAATATGACACCACAATTGGAAATAAAATGACTAGCTGTGCTGTATACATTAACTGGAGGATATTAACAGAATGCAGTAACATAATATTCTGTGATTTTGACTCTGAGCTTTAAGGATATTCAAGCACTATCTTCTTGCACAATCTATGAAAATAAGATCCTTCTATAAAAATAAGTAAATTTACTATTGGCTACTGGGAAAACATAATCAGGGACAATTTCTAAAAGGGTGATGGTGATGGGATCAAATAGACCAACAGAGTCACAAACAGAATAGAAAAGTACAGAAAGCACCAAGTACAGATACGAGGTTAGCATACAGTAAGTGTAGTGGTTTAAGTCCATACAAAAAGGATAAATTATTCGATGTTCACTACTGAAGTTACAGACAGATCACTGGTGGGGAAAATAAGGCTAGTTCTCTAAATCACGGTCTACACTAAAATAAATTCTAAATGGAAAATCATGGCACCTGGGTGGCTCACTGGGTTAAGCACCCGACTCTTGATTTCGGCTCAGGTCATGATCTCACCATTCGTGAGATCAAGCCTCGCATCAGGTTCTGGGCTGACAGCACAGAGTATGCTTGGGATTCTGTCTCTCTCTCTCTCTCTTTCTCTCAAAATAAATAAACATTTAAATTGAATAAACATTTAATTCCTCCACACACCTAACAAATGTTTACCGGGTACAAATTTATGAGCTAGACCACTGTGAGGACACTAGGACAGAGAAGTAGGCAAGACCCCCAGGGTCCCCACACTCATGGGATTTACAGCCTATGGTATGAGCATACCCCATAGGTATGAGCCTATGACTTCAGAGTAACTGGTGAAATATTCTACAGCTAGGTATCAGGGGTCTAGTCCCAGCAACCCCAGGATTAGGTCATGTTTCACTATCCCACCACCCACCTTGTGTTTCTTTTGTCTGGTGAACACAGCCACCAGGTGATAACCCTGTGGCTCATTACCCTTCCCTTGGTGATGGTTTCCCACACACCTTTGGGAAATAATGGGTGGGGCGTAATCAAGCACTAGGACGTTAAAAACCCAGTTTCTATGGCATTTCAGGCCAGATGCTGAAGACAGAGAGCCAAAAGCTCACAAGAAGGTGGAGGGAAGGGATGTCCCAGAATTAGGGACAAAGGTAGCGACAACAAGGTAATGTATCTTGTCACCCTTGATAATGTTTTCTCCATTGGGGTCAGAATCAGAGGAAAAAGAGAAATGCAGCTTAAAAATATATACATGAGTCCCTCTCCCTCTCTCCCTCTCTCTCTCTCTCTCTCTCTCTCTCTCTCTCTCTCTCTCTCTCTCTCTCCCCCCAATATTTGGACTGGGATGTTATCTAACAGGTAGGGTGTGAGGTGTGGTATGTGGGCAATAAAACTTCTCTGACTCTGCCTTCCAGTTGGTTCTCCCCTAATTGACATGGAAACCATAATGCAGACATCAAAGGTTGAGCTGCACAACTGGTTATTTAGTTACCATTGTGATGATGCCAGAGAAGTGAAGGGTCAGGGAGTTCACAGAACTGGGGCCCTGACCTAATCTCAGGGATCAGGTGAGGCTTCCCTGAGGACGTTCAAGAACTCTGAGCTGGGAGCAGGAATGAAACAGGCAGGGTGACTCGGGTGAGGGAAGCATGTGCTGAGACAGTAGCAAAGCAGATGGCCCTCCCCACTGTGTGTGGGCACCACCCAATCCATTAAGGGCCTGAATAGAACAAAAAGGTGGAGGAAGGTGGGATTCACTCTCTGCCTGACTGCTTACGCTGAAACATCCATCTTCTCCTGCTTCAGTGCTCCTCATTCTCAGACCTTTGGATCTGGACTTGAACCTATACCCTCGGTTCTCTGACTCTCAGGCATTCGGACTACACCACCAGCTTTCCTGGCTCTCCAGCTTGCAGACGGCAGGTTGTGGGACTTCTCTGTCTCCATAAGTGTGAGCTAATATCTTATGATAACTCTCTTTCTTAGCTTTTTTATTATAAGCTACATTGACTAATCCAAATTTCTATCTCAGTCAGAATACCATAGGCTGGACGGCTTAAACAACAAAAATCAATTTCGTACAGTTTTGGAGGATGGTTAGTCCAAGATCGAGGTGCAGGCAGACCCACTGTCTGGTGAGGGCATTCCTGCTTCCGTGCAGACAAGATTCACCTTGAATCCTCAAAAGGTGGAGAGCAGAAAGAGATCATCTCTCTGATATCTCTTCTTTTTTTTTTTTTAATGTTTATTCATTTTTCAAAGAGAGTATGAGCAGGGAAGGGACAAAGAGAGGGGGCCAGGAGGGACAGAGGATCTGAATCGGGCTCTGCTCTGAAAGCAGAGAGCCTGATATGGGTCTTGAACTCACAAACTGTGAGATCATGACCTGAGCTGAAGTCGGATGCTCAACCAACTGAACCACCTAGACGTCCCGCATATCTCTTCTTAAAAGGACACTAATCCTATTCGTGAATGTCCACCCCCATGACCTAATTACCTCCCTGAATATCCAACCTCCAAACACCATAACATTGGGGGGTTAGGCTTCAGCATGTGAATTTGAAAGGGGTTTGGGGACACAAACATTCAGGCCATCACACACACCTCGTTACTTTTATTATATCTAGTTTCATTTTTCACCATCTGACACCATGCTGTTTCTCTCTCACACTTGAATCTGTACCTGTAAAATTGCAAATAGTGTTTTAAACATTCAAAAAGTAATATTATATTTTATCAAATTAAGAACAGTAATGTATCTGGAGTAAAATACACGCTTGTATAACAAGGGGAGTTCTACAGAAATGGGCTTTTCTTGACCATGATCCCATTCCAATTCAAAGTCTGGTATCTGAGGAAAAAAGGTGATTTGTTAATTTCTTTTCAAAACTCTATTTCAATTGTGCTCAAAATGTCCTATTCTCATCAATTCAGAGGGGGAAAATGCAAATGATTACTAAATATAAAAAAATGCTTGGCACTCAACTAATCAAAGAAATGTGAATTGAAATGTATATTTTCCACCTATAAAATTTGCAAATGCTTTTTAAATGCCAATCCTGGATATCGGCAAAGGTGAGATACAACTCCTATCACACTGCTCATGGTAGCACAAACTGAAAAATGTTTTGGCAAAATAGAGCAAGAGCCTTCAAAATAGTTACATCCTTTGACCTCCTAAATTCTCTGCTAGAAATCTATTGTAGAAATAACATGATCAAAGATTTATGTACAAAAAAATTCAAAGCAGTGATATAATAACAAAAGACTGTCAACATGCTACAATTGATAGTCTCGTCATGGTTTTCAAGCTGTGATCAGTAGAGCCCTAGCATTGAACACACGGGGAACTACTGGGGCCAGAAAGTGGCCACGTTGTTAGGACGCTGAGTTCAATATTTCTGAGTCAAACAGTTCTGCTTTTATCTGTTCTACATAGTGAGTTTCAGTCAAGAGTCACTTTTTCGGGGGGCACCTGGGTGGCTCAGTCGGTTGAGCGTCCGACCTGGGCTCAGGTCATGATCTCACGGTTTGTGAGTTCAAGCCCTGTGTCGGGTTCAGTGCTGACAGTTCAGAGACTGGAGCCCACTTCAGATTCTGTGTCTCCCTCTCTCTCTCTCCCTCCACTCTGTCTCTCTCAAAAATAAATAAACATAAAAAAATTAAAAAATTTTAGAAAAAAGATTCACTTCTTGTTGGAGGGCAGGGATAGTAACCATCAGTCTACCCTAATTAGAACATAGGATCCACGAGGAATTTGTCAACAAGTGATATGCAACCAGATTCCCAAAACTAAGCACAGTGTTTGGCTCGCAGTAGGTATTAAACAAATAGATGATGTTTATTGCAGGTTTAAGTTTTCTTTTTTTCTGATTAAAAACAAGTTTGAAAAGTATTATAATCAGGAAACTAAATACTGGAGATTTGCAAACTATGGCCCAAGGGCCAAGACTGGCCCAACACTTGTGTTTTGTTTTGTTTTTTAATTTTTTTTTAATGTTTATTTATTTTTGAGACAGAGAGAGACAGAGCATGAACGGGGGAGGGTCAGAGAGAGGGAGACACAGAATCGGAAGCAGGCTCCAGGCTCCGAGCCATCAGCCCAGAGCCTGACGCGGGGCTCGAACTCGCTGACCGCGAGATCGTGACCTGAGCTGAAGTCGGACGCTTAACCGACTGAGCCACCCAGGCGCCCCTACACTTGTTTTTATAAATAAGGTTTTATTGGGACACAGTCACCCACACTCATTCATTTACATGTTGTCTATAGCTGCCTTTGTGCTACAATGGCAGAGTTGAGTAGCTGCAACAGACTGTGTGGCCTACCAAGCTGAAGATATTTACTCTCTGACCCTTTACAGAAAAAGTTTGCTATCCCTGCTCTACACCGTAAACTGCATATGGCCATTAAAAATAATGAAACAGGGGCGCCTGGGTGGCACAGTTGGTTAAGCGTCCGACTTCAGCCAGGTCACCATCTCGCGGTCCGTGAGTTCGAGCCCCGCATCAGGCTCTGGGCTGATGGCTCAGAGCCTGGAGCCTGTTTCCGATTCTGTGTCTCCCTCTCTCTCTGCCCCTCCCCCGTTCATGCTCTGTCTCTCTCTGTCCCAAAAATAAATAAACGTTGAAAAAAAAATTAAAAAAAAAATAATGAAACAAATAACAATGAGACAATAACACAAATAAACACAGTGTGATATTGTGTTTTAAAAAGTTCAAAAGCACAAGGACAATGCCAAGTGTTGGTGAGAACGGGAGGTAACGGGAAGTGTCCTACACCACCGAGGGGAGTATAAGTGGTCACCAGCACTGAGGAAAGCAGCCTGGCATCATCTCCTGAAACTGTAGGTATGTGACCTACAGCTGACATCTGCAGGTAGATGGGTGCACAGAAACTTCACTCGTAGTGATTACCCAATGGAAATGAGGGCACATATGCGCTAACCAACATATTAAAAGAATGTTCATAACAACATCATTCAAAATAGACGCAAACTGGAAACAACCCAGACATCCATCAAAAGTAGAGTGGATAAATAGATTATGGTAGATGCATATAATGAGAAAAAACTTCAGTGCAAATGCATAAATTCTACACACAACAACAGAAATGAATCCCAAACATAAGGCTAAGAAAGGGAAACCAGATACAGAAGAATATAGTCCATAGGCTTCTAATTATAAGGTAAAGCCTAATAATCACAAAATTAACTTATAGTACATGACAGGATAGCCTTTAACTTTGGACAAAAGGGCGAGGAGACAGATTTGCAGGGGGCTTAACGAGGGGCTTCAGAGAGACCCCTACCTCTCCAAATTCCACTACCTTACCCAGGTAGTGTTCATGGGGGTATTCTCATATAGCAATAGTTTACTGATCTGTGCACTTTTCAGCATATATGGCATACTCTGATTTTAAAAAATGCTTTAAAAATGAATGTATACTATGATCCTAATTTGGTTAAAGAAGGAAAGTGTGAGATTTATATCTGAGTGCATCAAAAAAGCAACCAATAGAACTACATCAACATCTTGAGAAATTAGATTGTGACTGCTTTTCATTTTCTCCCTCTATACAGTGTTCAAAATTCTCTGCAATGTTTAAAATATGAGAAACCCCTAAGAATGATATATCCACAACCCCACCTCTAAAGTTGAAAGAAATAAGCAAAAAGAGGTAAAATTAGCAAAGAACAGGTAGCAAACCTTGAACATTTAGCTGACACTCCCAACTTGGAGGGCAGACACTGGAGGTGAGGGCAAGCCAGGGAGAGCCCGATACCCCATCTGAAGGCCCATACCCTACACCTAAGTCCCAAGTCAGAGCCCAAGTTCCTAGCATTAGGAGCATTTACACCACAGAAATCGGTAAGTGCTACAAATCAGGACTTGATTCATCATTTCACTGATCATCTAGGCTTAAGGAAGTGATGGAGCAAATGCAAATAACCAATCATGCAAATGAAATTAAACGTGTATTGTTTCTGTAGTCATGATCCCGTAAAAAATGAAGGAAAAATTCTTCCGGTATTCACTGCTATTATCCAGTTCAGCAAAGGAGTCGTTCGTATCACGGACGAACATCCCCTATGTCCGTCAGTTGTATCCTGCTAATAAACATGAAGGAAAATATCAACCAACCAATTTTTGGATTTATGTCAAAACTACACTTGCTGACCAGTGGCAACCCTAGGTTGGATACAGATACAAGAATTCGACACAAATCAACAAAAACATGCTGTGAAAATCGGATGGGTTTACGGACTTTACAATGAGGAATAGCGTGTCGTTTGTCACCAGCTGTAAAGTGTAAGCTACACGTCCTTTACATCAGTCATGTTGAGTATAGACCTCCATACATGTTCCCAGAGAGCTAGTTGGTAAGCATATACTCGCACACCAATGCCTGAAAACATGGTTTTCGACAGTAGAAGGAGGTTACGGAACATGCAACAACATGATTTGCAAATGTCACCACGGCTGAAGAAGTCAAAGAGATCATGGGAAGGGGGGCGCTAGGGCAAAAATGTGAAGGTGAAGTGGAAAAGTACCCTTTCTAACTGGGCCTAACGGGAGCAAACAACTGAGGTTTTGTGCCCTGGTGGAGGGAACCCGTGAGGTTAATTCCTCTTTCCAGTTCTGCCACATGTAGAGAAAGAAAGTAAGAAATTTGAGAGCAAGAAGGTTAAAAGGCCTTCTCTATAATTAGCTTAACAGGTAAATTAAGGTGCATACGTTCCCCGGGGCTAAGATGGAAAGAAGTGGGGTCCTCCAGCACCCCCTTAATCCTCTGCAGCCTCTGCTAGTCATCCAAGAAATTGCGCCCTTTCTCCCCTAATTACACTGCGGCTTAATGTGGGAAACCTGATTTCCCTCACATTTACACAGTACTTTACAATTTTCAAATACAATTATATTAATTATCTCACTTGATTCTCATAACCCTTTTATGAAAGCAGGAATGGCTAAGTTTCAAAGAAAAATATTCCTAGGGAAAACTTAGTATTTTTTGTGTGCTTAATTTAACTGTGGTTTTAAAGCCCTGCTCAAGAAAAAAAAGCTCCTTTCAAATCACCTATATAGTTCTTTGGGGGCACTCCTATCTGGTTCCTTGAAGATGTCAGCATGGTTTTGTTCCTGAAGTACTTGCCCTTTATCATTCCTCCTGGGAAGAAAGACAAAACCGCCTGATTACAATTAACTAAAGGGCAACCATTAATTTTTTAAACCCTGTCCTCTGCCTTTATCCTGAAAACTTCTCAGAAGTAGACAGACTATCTCTTTTTTAGACCTCCATCTTAATTTTGTTCCTTAGTGAAGAAACTTAGGCACGGTATATGCTTAAGTAAATTGGGTAAGAATGGTTTTCCCTGCCTGACTTGTCTGAGTTACATGGAAGGACCTTATTGGAAGGAGACACATCATGAGTTGTCCACTGCTGTAAAATTCCCAAGCAGCCTCATGAAGAAAGGCAATTCAGTCAGAGTCAGTGAGCGAACATGTTATCGTTCCTGCTCAGAAAGGGTGGGGAGAAGGAAAAGAAGGAAGGAGGGGAAGGAAGGAGGGAAGGAAACAAACAGCTGTTTATTGACTTCCTACCACATGTTCCAGGAACTTTGACAGACATCATACAACCTGACCAACTTGTCATGGCCCCATTTTACAGATGAAAGAACTTAGATACAGAGAGGTTAGCTGTTTGATAAATGACACATTAGTTACAGACATACCTGTGATTTCAAAGACCATCCTTTACCGCTAGACCAGTGATTCTCACAGTGTGGGTTCCAAGCAGCAGCAGAAGGGTCACCCGGGAACTCGTTAGAGATGCAGATTCGCAGGACCCACCCCAGACCTTCTGAATCAGAAACTATAAGGGTGGGGCCCGACAGTCTGGTTTAACGAGCCCTCCAAGTTCTGCTGATAGAACACCTGCTCTAAAGCAAAAGTCAACAAACGTCAAGGGTCACACAGAAAATACTTTAGGCTCTGTGGGCCACACGGTCTGTGTCATCAGTATTCGACCCTGCCGTATTAGTGCAAAAGCAGCCATAGGCAATACATAAACAAAAGAGCACGGCTGTGTTTCAAGAAAAATTAAGTGTTGGACAATGAAATCTGAATTGCCTATCATTTTCCTATATCGTGAAATATTATTCTTTTAACTTTTTCTGAACCGTTAACAAATACATAAATCATTCCTATCCCAAGGGCTGCACAAAAATAGGCAGTGGGGAGAATCTGGCCTGGGGGCCTTAGCTTGGCACCCTCTGCTCCCAAGCTGGACTATGCTACCTTGCAAGTAACAACTCTCTAATCAGGACAAAGATAGGCTAACTCTCATACAAGGAAGAATGTTGCAAAGGTGAATTATAAAACATTCTGCGGTCCAATAGAGGCAGACGGCACATCTGGTTGTGGTGATGACAAAGACTTCCATGAAGCGGTGACAATCTGTGTGGGCTTTGCATGATGAGTAGGAGTTCAACAGGTAGAGACAGTGTAGATGGACCGTACAGAGGGGGCGGCTTAGACAAAGGGGTGAAGACTGGTGTGTGCAAGGCAGCCACTCCACACTGCTCACTTCCACCCCAAATCCCCCAATCTCTTGAACTAAACATGCTTTTGGGAAACTGTAATATGTAAAAGTGCTTCAAAGCTATTGTGAGTACCAGTAAACTACAGCATCGGGAAAGGGACAAATACAGCAACTGACATAAAAGCTGTATATGTGATAGTCATTATCAGTGATGTATTCCTCTCTCCCCGCAAGCCATGTGTTGAGGGGAGGGTGTCTTATTTCCTACAACAAATTATTTCTGGGTGCGAATTTGACTGTATGAAATACGCTCCCAAGTATCACGCAATGCCAAGAAATAGTTTTCTTGAGATAGTTTCTAGTTATACAAATGAGCTCCCTTGAGATTTGTTTTGTTTTCCTGATTCTTTACACACCATCCAATTGAGTTGTTGGTTATTTTCAAACACAAGAGTTCCCTTTATGATCATAAATTAGTACAATTTCAGAAAGTGGGGCTTTTTTTCTTTTTTTTTTCAGGTTACTCATTTTCATTAAATTTGCTTTGGTGCCAGCTGTTAAAAGGAAATACTATCCAGTCTGGCAATATTCCCTAGAATAAGAAAGAAGGCAAATTGTCAAGTTGGTAACGAATAATACCTTCCTCTCTGATAGATATCCAACTTCACATAGCAGAGAGGTTAAGAGACCAAGTTCTAAAGTCAGATTCTCTGGGCCCTAATCCCTGGTCTCCCATGTAATGAGCTATCTGACCTTGATGGGTTACTCTCAGAGCCTCAGTTTCCCTAACAATAAAATGGGAAAAAGTAATTGTAGCCACTTCTGATAGCGTATGTGTTTGTACAGCACAGAAAACGAGCTCAGTTAGTTTTGGAGATCATTACTATTTCTCAGTGTTCCTCCAAAATTAAACAAATCTGCCTTTTTTGTGTGTGGTGCTAAAATGATAATCTCTTCATGCAACCTTGTGATATGGCAGCAAGTTCAAGACAGGACTTAACCAGTAAAACCTTTTGTCCTTTCGTGACCCCTCCTCCCTCCGCCACTTGGACCCTGGAGGGATCAGAAAACGTTTACCACACTGGGGGAGGCAAAAGGCAGAGAAACAGGGGTGGGGCTGACGGCCCAGCCTCTCCCACCACCAGCTTGCAGTCAGCAGCAGACCCAGCCAGGGGAGAACACGGCCGAAGTGTACCGTTAGGGAGGTCTGGAGTTTGGACCCTTACGTTGGATGGAATACACCCATTACTGAAATGAGAAACCTTCAGGACATATAGTGAACAGGGTGTTCTGTATTATATGAGGGTGGCTGGAAAAGCCCATCTCAGCCTCCACTAGGGGCAAGACAAGAACGTGTCCCATTGTGCGGGTGGGAGTGGGCACAGGGGACAAGGAGAGCAGTTGTTTTGATCGCTCTCCGAGAGGCCTGTTACAACTGTACGTGCATAGTCCATCTGTCTGTCTGCCGTGGGTATGGGGGACGGCGGGGGGGGGACAGTGGAAACCACTCAGGCCTTTGAAACATAGACATCTGAAGTTCTGCTACCTGTCAACCCTGGTGAGGTGCAATTTTCTCAACTAAACCCTGGGGACAAGGATGAGTGGGGACGAAATGAGGCGAGGGATGCAGAGTCCTTTCCCAGGGCACCTGCCATCCTGTAGACCACATAAATGACAGCTGTTCTTGTCATGATCATTAGTATCCATGTTCTCACTCACAGTCGGTGATCATTTGAGAAGTCACTTTAATATTCACTAACAGCCACACCCATTTGCAGTCTGTACTCTTCTCTGTCAGATTATAATCCTGTAGAGCCTGCTGGGGGGAGTTTTTTCTCCCCCCCAAGTAATATTGACACTGACGTTCTTTTACTCATTACCATTCACCTCTCAGTTGAACATCAGTTGGGAACAACAAGTGCCCCAGCTGATGTGAATAAAGATAGAGCCTGGGGAAAGACAGGGAGAAGAACCTGCCACCCCTCACCCCCCGCTGGCTTCACCCTCCCCCCCCCACACCTGGTACCCGTGCCGCCACCCCTGAAACTTCCCCTTAGCGTGCATCACACTTCGTTGCAACTATCTCTTGAATCAAACACTTTCGCAGCTGTCCATGAACTCCTTCGGAACATGGGCTGCATCTGTCATCCCTGGATCTTTACTGTCTAGGTCCTAGAGATCTTAAATGATTGAATGACATTGTTTATTAAGGTATGAGTATAAGCACCTTATTTAAAAAGCGCACCAGCACACATTGCGTATAAATCTACGTTTGTACTTAAAGCTTTCCCGAAAGGCCACCACTCTAACTGGATGCTTCCTCATTGCCGTGGGAATCACAAAAACCCTCTCTGCCCCAAAATATAACGTGGCTGCTAACATCCCATTATATAAAGCTCTCCAGGATGCCCTAAAAAGTGTCCCCCGGAGGCCAGCAAGAGGCACCACCATACCCCACCTGCCTTCTCTGGACGACACCTCACTGAAAGGGGGACTTGGTGTCAGTCTTCAGGGAGCGAAAAGCAAGAATCCCAGAGCACGACGACACCTTTCTTGGCTTTCTCTTCCGGATTTGCTTCCGAATGAAGGCTTTACAACTTTTTTGAATGGGACCTCCCCACATCGTGTTACCTACATGGCCCAGGAGTACTCACGGACCTAAGGGAAGGAACCAACTGCCTGAGAGCCTCCACGTGCTTGAGGGAATCACAAACCACAGTCATGTCACAGCCTGTCGTGCCCCTTGTCCCCGACTGTGCCAGGGCAAGAATGCTGTTTCCAAAGCAGCGGTGACACGGTGCTTTACCAAGGCTGCGGGCAGAGAGCCCCATGTGCACACATGCAAATGCACACGGTCACACACCGGCACAGACACACGTAAGCGGGCACAACTACAGACACGTGTGCATGAACCCTGACACGGATCCCTATATTGCGGGAACATAACGAATCTTTTAAAAAGAAACAAACGTCATCTTATTTCTTTTTTTTTATTTTTGGGACAGAGAGAGACAGAGCATGAACGGGGGAGGGGCAGAGAGAGAGGGAGACACAGAATCGGAAACAGGCTCCAGGCTCTGAGCCATCAGCCCAGAGCCCGACGCGGGGCTCGAACTCACGGACCGCGAGATCGTGACCTGGCTGAAGTCGGACGCTTAACCGACTGCGCCACCCAGGCGCCCCCGTCATCTTATTTCTTATTCTGGCCAGGGAAGCTAGCTTCCCAAGCATATCTGTCATCTAATATTTCTTACAGGTAACTTGGAGGAAATCGAAAACCCAACGCTCAGGACACCTGCGTGGTTCAGCCGGTTAAGAGTCCGACTTCGGCTCAGGTCATGATCTCACGGTTTGGGAGTTGGAGCCCCATGTCAGGCTTTGTGCTGACAGCTCAGAGCCTGGAGCCTGCTTCGGATTCTGTCTCCTTCTCTCTCTCTCTGCCCCTCTCCCACTCACACTCTTTCTCTCTCTCTCTCTCTCATAAATAAATAAACATCAAAAAAGTTTAAAAGAAAACCCAATGCTCTGTATCTATTTGTAAACGTCTGCTGACCCCACAGGTCCAACTTATCTCCACGTTCGCTGGGAAGGGCTGAGTGGCAGGGATTGTATCCAGTCTGGGATGTGTGGCCCCCTTCTCTTAAGGTTTCATTTAGTGACCTCAGATGGATAGCCCATGCTCTTTCTTCCCCTCTCTGGTCTTTCCGTTCTTTCTCCTTCCCTCATGCTCTGCTCTTGCTGGAACTCCCCTCCCTGGAAAGTCAGGAACCTGAATCCACCTCCTAATGTTAGATGTCCACAGTTGAGTGTGAGTCTAGGGTAGGGCAACGAGAACCATGTTGACTCTACAAAGCCTCAAATCTACACGGGACGGGCCTGGAGGCAAAAGGAGCGGGGTCTGCACCAGAGGGCAGGCCAGACAATGTGGTGCATCCCAGAGGGAGGGGGGAAGTTGTTCAATGCTGGAGTGCAGGGGAGCGGGCCAGGGCCAGCTATGACGCTGCTGCAGAAGTGAAAAGGAGCGCCCCCTTTGGGCTCCACATGGGAAGCTGTGCTGGATTTCTGCTCCCACCCACACACCCTGGAGTGGCCCTGAGGGTGCGAAGAAGCCTCGAGAATGGATCTGCGGCCCCACCTCCCCAGCCAAGGCCGCTGTGAACTGCCAGTTCACACACACTCACCCTTCTCATGCTCAGATCGCCCAGACCAAACCTTAACCTGAAGAATCAACCCAGGGACCTAGAAGGGACTCCAGGTCTGGGCAGGAAAAAACAAAGATCAAGTAATACTCTTGAGAGGCAGCAGGGCCAGGAGCCCAGGTTCACCCCTGCCCAGCAAGTGACCATGCATGACACACGGGTCGCGTCACTCAGCCTGGCTGTGCCTCGTTCCCCTCACGTCCGCACTGGAGAATCAGTGGCTCCCACTCCCCAGGGTGGTTACAGGATGAGGTGAGGTCATACCCATCAGGCACTTGGCACTGAGCACACAGCAAGCGCTCAGTAAATGTTATCTACTCTTAGTCACCTGAAATAACTCCAAATTTCACTGAAATTTCCAAAATGACTGGCTGCTTTGGTTTCATGTATGTAAAATGAATAGGTGCTGTTTCCCCAGCTGCCCACCTTCGACACGTATTCTTAAGGCACTCATCTTATGGGAAGTTTACGGCCAGTTGTCCAGAAAGCGGAGCTCAAGACGAGGCTGACTTTCGAGGGCTTCCAAGTGGAGCGTTCCCACAAGGTGATAAGCTAATCCGCTAGGACACGGAACCAGCCTTGACTCTCCGGAGTCAAAAGTCTCGACTCTACCAAGTACAGGCGCTAAAAGTGACGAGCAGCTCACCGCAATTCCATTTTTAGAGGCTGCCGCAGAAGAGATTTTGAACCAAGAGATGGAAAAACCACTGAGCCAACGTCCTTCCCTGTTTCCTTACGTCTGGTGCTATTATGGCATTTGCCTGTATGACAGATGTATGGCGTGGCTTAAGGCTGCAGTGAATGCCAACACCCACCGGCTCTCCCCGCCTCACGGCAACATCTCGTAGGCCCCACGCGAATGGCATTTCTTCCTGAATCTCCGAGTCTGCATTAGGTGTTCTCATCTTTCCCTATTACATCCGCTGGCCAAACTGTTTACTTATTTATGTCTCCTGCTAGACACCAAGCTCCAGGATGGCAGGGCCATGGGTACTGCTGTTTTCAGCACTGTGCCCTTAGCACCCAGCCTGGTCCCTGGCACACAGTGGGTTTCCATATTCTTGTAAATGAATAAATGATAGCGATGAGGGCAATGAGTGTGAGTGTTTAAGAGGATTTTGGATGGATGTGGGCAGAGTGGTGCATAGAAGAGGGGATTCTTGGCCCTGCTCCTAGCCAGATCTGGGCAACTGGACAAGTAATCACTTCTGTTCAAAGACAAAGAAAAGGGGACTCCGGAATTTCCTAAAGTTGAGACGGGGGAAGGGGGTGGTGTGCATATGTTAATGGATCAAACAAACCCATCGTGCAAAAGCAAAATTAATTTACAGACAACATTTCCAGAGTACAAATCCACAAAGTTCAGAATGCCTGTAGTAACACAAATCCCAGCTGTCCGAGTACGATTTGGACCAAGAAAGTCTGCACACGCACCTTGGCCAGAACAGAGAGAGAAGTTAGAACAGGAAGACCAGACTGGACCCGCTGCAGGGAGGAGGGAGGCCGATGTGGATTTAAGCCCGGTGCCAACATTCATGGCTGCGATTGGCTGCCATCCAGCTGCGGGCCTGAATCTGATAGGATGAGGGTCCGAGCGGGGCTGTGGGGTGCAGGAAGGGCTGGCCTGCAAAGGCTGCTGGGAAGCACAAGTGCCCAATGGTGGGGGGAGGGGGAGGGCAGGCCAGTAAACAGGAGGAAGTTTAGACAGCATCATTCCCTGGGGCATTGGCCGCTTCTAGGTCACAAGCAAGAACTGCTAGCAGAACAGAAACTTGGCTGGAAAAAAAAAAATGTTTTTGAAGCTGCCGAGTGAACCTTGCCTCTTTCAGTGCAGCCAATTCTCTGTGATCTCAAAGTGGCGACGGGCAATTTCTGTGCTATCTTTGGACCAGCACCGCCAGGGCCAGGCCACCGGACGGAACTGGAAGGTGGGTCATTCGGGGACTTCTCACAGGGGAGCCTTTCTGAGGCAATCGGCCAATCCATACATGTTGGTGAGCACCTCCACGTGAGGTAGGATGCAAGAACCTGGAAGCAGGCTTCGGAACCAACCGGTTGGTGAGGGCTTGAGGCCGATGACGCACAAGTGACACCCACCCGGCAGCTGGGTCCCCTTGGTGCCCGCATCATACCGTATCTTGGATGCGCTCACTTTGCTGAAAATATCAACAACACTCAGACCCTTCCTCAATTTCCTTCCAAAAACAAAATCTAAGAAACAGCACCAAGAAGTCTGCGTGCTTAGGTGGGGCGCCTGGGTGGTTCAGTCGGTTAAACGTCTGACTTGGGTCAGGCTTCGGCTTATGATCTCACAGTTCGTGGGTTCGAGCCCCGCATCGGGCTCTGTGCTGACAGCTCGGAGCCTGGAAGCTGCTTCGGATTCTGTGTCTCCCTCTCTCTCTGCCCCTCCCCAACTCGCGCGCGCGCGCACGCGCTCTCTCTCTCTCTCTGTCTCTCAAAAATAAGGGAACATTAAAAAAAAAAAAAGAAGTCTGTGTGCTTAGGAGAAAACTAAAAGCTTAGGTGGGGTGGAGCAAAGCGGAGACTTTAAAATGCAACATTGTACATCTTGCGCTCAAGCTTCTTCGGCCTCTGCCACACCCGTCACCCTGCTCCACATGGGACCCTCCAGGCTATGGCGGATCTCTGGCCCTACTGCCCCCCTGCTTCCAGCTTTCTCTCTCACCCCTCACCTCTTAACCACCCTTGGGAACTTCCAATTCTCTCCCTTCTATACTGCAACATAATGACGTCTCCCTGGTTTTCGCTTCTTAACAGCTCCAGGACCACCTTTGAAATCTGGGCTCTGCTGAACCTGGCATTTGCTGTGGATGGGAGAAGGCTGGTTAATACCGTCACTTTTCTCTCTCTCACCCCAGGATCAATTATTGTCTCTCCCCTGGTCTCTCTGCCTCCAGACTCCCCCGTTCAGTCGTAAACGAACCCTCGTAAGACATCGCTTCTTCCGCTCAGTTCGCAGCTGCTGAAAGCCAAAGTGCGTCATTTCCCCTCAAAGCTGCTCTTCCCTCCACGTTCAGCCTCACAACCATCCATCCCGATGCCCAAGCTAGAAAAGCAATGTCACCTTCCACTCTCTTTTCCTGAGTTTGCCACCAAAACTGTTCGATTCTCCTTCTGAAATGTTTCTTGGTCAAGAATATGGGTACAGGGAATGGGTCGGACAAGTGGTTCAGTGGAGGAAAGGCAAAGAAACTCCCATGACTGATTACCCTACTAGAAACACATGGAATGGGAGAAGGGCGTTTTCCCAAAAGAAGGATGATGGGCAAGCAAGACCCACGACAGCATCTCAGCAAAGGATCCGGGAGCCACGACGGTCACGGGTCTCGACAGCTAGCTTCAGAAATGTGCATACGAACACCCAAGCCACAAACATAGGTGGAGTTCAGACACCAGCCCGTGGTAGGGGGTTGGAAGGACTGAACTAGGGTGGGAGTGGGGAAGGGGAGCCCCAGAGAAAAGGCTTGAGGCAGACGTCCATTAACACAACTAGAGAGGTGTTGCTTAGCTAGAGGGGCTGTAACAAAGTACCACACGCTGCGGGGCCTTAAAACACAGAAACTTACTTGCTCACAGTTCTGAAGCCTGGAGGTCCAGGTTCAAGGTGTCAGCAGGGCTGGTTTTTCTGAGGCCTCTCCCCCCTTCTTATAAGGACACCATTCGGTTTGCATTAGAGACCACCCTAATGGTCTCATTTTAACTTAAATTACCTCTATGTTTTATTTACTTATTTATTTTGAGGGGGGGGGGAATGACGGAAGGAGAGAAGGCCAGAGAGAGAGATGAAGGGCAGAGAGAGAATCTCAAGAGGCTCCACACTGTCAGCATGGAGCCTGCCGTGGAGCTCGATCCCATGGCCCTGGGATCATGACCTAAGCCGAAATTAAGAGTCAGACACTCAACCGACTGAGTCCCTCAGGTGCCCCTTAAATTACCTCTTTAAAGACCCTCTCCCCAAATACACTCACATTCTGAGGTGCTGGGGGTTAAGACTTCAGTGTCTTAATTTGGAGGGACACGGTCAGAACCAAACTGTCGGTGGCAGGTCACACCGATGATGAAGCTGAGTGAAGAGGCCAGAGTCACTCAGGAGCCCCCTTGTGGCCTCCAGCCAACTCTGCTCCCGAGACCCTTCTCTCTTATGGCACTTTTTATACACTGACTTCCGAGGCAGGCTCGGTTTAGGGGCTTTGAAGCATCATCAATCCTTAAAGCAGAATTAACTCAGTCAATCCAAACTGGATTCCATTCGCATCCGAAGACTGAAAAGCCTGCCCAGGTCACCTAGAAAGCTAAGGTCAGGTTTGCTTTTGCCACTGCGGTGAGTCAGCTGGGATTGCAAGCTTGCTTTTTACATCACAGAACTCCAGACCTGGGAATTCTATTCCTCCATGAGACCCAGGAATGTACAGCTGGAAAAACTGAGGTGACTTCTTCAGGCCCTTTGTGATTCTGTAATAGTAAGTAAGTCTGGTCAAAGAGTAAAAAGTTACGAACCATCATTTTCGAGGCCTCTTCATGTTCACAGGACCATGCTCTCACAGAAGGTTCTAGGAAAGAATGTGTTCCATGCCTTTACTTATCCGTAACTCAGCTTTTACATGTGAATTATATTTCATGTGGGACACAGGTTCATTTTATTATGGCCAATGTGATGTAAGAAGAAGGTGCTTCACAAAGGGAGAGTGGCCTGGGCCTATGGAGATCTTAAAATGACCAGCCTTTGGGGCGCCTGGGGGGCTCAGTCATTTGAGCGACTGACTTCGGCTCAGGTCATGATCTCACAGTTTGTGAGTTCGAGCCCCGCATCGGGCTCTGTGCTGACAGCTCAGAGCTTGGAGCCTGCTTCCGATTCTGTGTCTCCCTCTCTCTCTGCCCCTCCCCTACTCATACTCTGTCTCTCTCTGTCACAGAAACAAAACATTAAAAAAAATTAAAAAAAAAAAAAAAAAAAAAAAAAGACCAGCCTTTGCAGCTTGGGGCCCCCGTGTCAGAGAGATTTGTAACCACAGCTCCTTCCCTGGTACAGCATCCGTGTTCAGGGGAGTTCAAGGTGGCTGTGAAACCATGCCTTTGTGGGCCACCTTGCAGCCTCGAGCAAGGGTGTTCACAGAGCCTAGCGAGCAGGGAGCCCTGCCTCACCTTGCCCTTGGAGCCCTTTCACATGGATTCCCTGTGAAAACGCATCTCGGTTGGAGCGCCCCCAAAACGGACCCGCCTGTCTGGCTGGCAGCCAGCAGCCCCGAGGGGGGCAGAGGAAGCTCCGCCGTAACTGGGGTAAATGCCTCTGCTGCAAACAGACTGCGGCACTTAAAGTCACAGCTCTCACCCAGCCTCCTGTAGGGACAGAAGAGGAGACTGTGATACTGTATTACCCTGTCAGTCACGGGGAGGCAATTCCTCAGGTCATCAGTCAAAAGCCTCCTTGGCAATGAGAAATGAGCCTGAACACCAGGCCGTTTAGAAAGATATTTATTGTGAAACGTGGATGCGGCGGCGCCTTCCCCGAGTCGAGACAGACGCTCAGCATGAATTACTCCGGTGAAGTCTAGAAAAGCAGGTGGCAGCTACCTGGCTACACATGAGATGCGGCCTCAAAACCAGCACCACACATCAGCACCTGGGAGGAGAGAGCACACAGGTGGAGGGCGGGGACGTGGGTGCTCGGGGCTGTGGGGAGGGACGATCGAGAGCCTGTGGCCCCGGACAGGCGGCCGACTTGTGGGGCTCCCCGCAGGGTCCCCAGGCCCAGGTGAGGACGAACAGGGCTAAATCCGATACAGGGCAAACCAGAGATGCCAGCGGACGTGACTCGATGCCTGGAACGTGCGGCAAGGTACTCCAGGAGCGCAGTGCTCGGGGACGTGGTAAAACGAGACCGGTGACACGTAGGCAACCACAGGAGCTGGCTGATGGAGATTTGGGGGTTCGTTGTATTATTTTTTCTACCTCTGTGTAGATTTAAGAATTCCAATATTGCGGGGCACCTGGGCGGCTCAGTCGGTTAAGTGTCTGACTTCAGCTCAGGTCACGATCTCGTGGTTCATGGGTTTGAGCCCCGTGTCAGGCTCTGTGCTGACGGCTCAGAGACTGGATCCTGCTTCGGATTCTGTGTCTCCCTCCCTCTCTGCCCCTCCCCCACTCATGCTGTGTCTCTCTCCTCTTTCTCTCTCAAAAATAAAAATAAACCTTAAAAAAATAGTTCCAATATTGAGACCAATTTTTGAATAAAATAGATCCTTATCCTGCCTTTATGGATCTCATCTCTCTGCAGATATATATCCCAGAGCATATGCCAGGCACACTTTTTAGGCGCTAGGAGAACCTGCAAACTACAGAATTATATTTTGGAGATAAACACACACACAGATATATGTATATGTATACACACATTATCACATATGTGTATTGTATGTGTGGACACACATATTCACCAATATTATAATTGCTACACTTATATTTTATGGCACGTATACAGTCCTTTGTGCATTTTTGCCATTTAATTTCACGAAAATCACATGAGCCAAGGGACTCAGTAAGTCATCCAAAGTCAAAGAGATACCGAATGCCAACTCCAGGTTTCAAGCCCACCTTGGTTTGACTCTAGAGCCTGGAACCATGCCCACCCAACCACACTAACGCACACTCACTGGGGGTACAAAGAGCCTCCCTGTACAATCGCGAGGCCAAGAGAAATGAGTGCCTTCTGTCGATGAGGCAAGGTCAGAGGGAGCCCAGCCTGCCCCACTGCCTCTGCCACCCTCCTCTGCCACACTCCTCAACACCACCACGACTTTCTACGTCCCTTTGGGCAAATCTGTGTGCACCTGAGGCCGCCCAAAGAGTGCCATGTGGCCACAGCCTCTGCCTGAGCAGGTGCTGGGCGTTACGTGACTGCCCACTCTCACACGTCTACATCGGGCTCCACAGCAGGACCCTGGGATGGAGTTTAAGAGCCAGAGATGAAGGAGACAGAGTTTCAAGGTGGCCAAACCACTGTTATCTTTTAAATAAAATAGATTGCATTTGGTTTTCTAGTTATAAAGACAACTGGGTTCTACTGGAAGCAGACCTTGGGTTAAGAACCTGAGTGCCGGGACGCCTGCGTGGCTCGGTCGGTTGAGCGTCCGACTCTTGATTTCGGCTCAGGTCATGATCCCAGGGTTGTGGGATCGAGCCCCGCATTGGCTCTGTGCTGAGCCTGGAGCCTGCTTGAGATTCTCTCTCTCTCTCTGCCCCTCTCCCCCCTCGCACTTGCTCTCTCTCCCTCTCTCTCTCTCTCTCTCAAATAATAATAAAAGAACTTGAGTGCAAATAGTTTTGGGGGGAGCATCTACAGGGGAAGTGGGGGCATGAGTCAGGGAAAGAGGTACCGTGTGACTGAGCAGGCAGCCACTATAGGTAACACGAGGCTTGGTTCCACTGGGAAAGTCTGGGAGACTGTGCGGAATATACGTGAGTTTTCCCACCTGAGAGGTGAAGAAGCCGGGGAAGTTACCCTGCGACTCCCACCCACCACCGGCTGAATGCCGCTCCCGGCACTGGTAACTCTTCAGCACTTCTGGGCTGGTCCGTGCACAGGGCAGGCCCTCAGGTGGAAAGGCACGGGTATTTCAGTAGGGTGCCACTGGTGCGCACCAGAACGGCCAGGCCAAGGGATACGGACAGAGCATCGGCAGCATTTGCTTCCCATGTGGGAGAACTCTTAACCCACCTTCACCTACCCCTCCCCGTATTAACCAATGTCCTTATCCCTTCCGTACATCATTCTGGTGATTAAGCCCTTGGGGCTAACATGGTGCTTCCCTGGGCGCCCACACAATTCTGCCTCCACCGGATGTCTCATCGTGGCTTGCCCACAGTAAGCTGCATTAACTGACTTTTCAAATTAACCAACTATTGGTTCAGGACTGTCATATGCTAGGGCTTACTCCTCCTTCTACCACTGTACACACACACACACACACACACACACACGCACATTTATGGTTGTCTATGTGAAGGACAGTGCAGTGTCATTAATAAGAACGATGCCAGTAGGGCATAATTCCCAGATGAATTATATATATATATGTGTGTGTGTGTATATATATATATATATATATATATGTATGTATATGTGTATATACATATATGTATGTATATATATATATATGTATATGTGTATATATATATATATATATATATATATATATATATATATATATAAGATTGGAGAAGGGCGCCTGGGTGGCTCAGCAGGGTAAGTGTTCAGCTCTTGATTTTGGCTCAGGTCATGATGTCATTGGTCTCCCATGGCTCGGGGAATTCATGGGTGAGAGCATGAGGACCTGATCAGGTTCCACGGTATGGTGGGGCTACCACCAAAGAAACCAACAGCGGACCCCTCAACAACCTCAGCTTTGAGCGACCCCATTGGCGACTCAGCACAGCGTTTCCCAAACTTGACAAACATACAGATTTCCAGCTTCGTCTCCTGGCGATTCTGATTTAGCGGGACTGGACTGGTCCTAGAAAGCTGACTGTTAACTCACAACTAAGTAATTCTTACAACTGAGCAAGGCTTGGGGCGCCTGGGTGGCTCAGTCGGTTGGGCGTTGCACTTTGGCTCAGGTCATGATCTTACCCTTGGTGAGTTCCAGTCCCATGTCAGGCTCTGTGCTGACAGCTCAGATCCTGGAGCCCGCTTCAGAAACTGTCTCCCTCTCTCTCTGCCCTTCTCCTGCCTTCTCGCACACTCGTCTCTCTCTCTCTCTCAATAAATAAATAAATAAATAAATAAATAAATAAATAAAACAGATCAAGGCTGAGAAACGATGACCCAGCAGAACCATGGATCGTGAATTTGGTGGGGGAGGGGAGGAAGTCCTAAATCACCTGGTAGCCCACAAGGTCAGTCAGTTGCCAACTTAGTCCAGGTCAACCCATCTGCTGGTTATGTGTTCATTCCTTCCATGCTGCTGTACCCCTCACCAACTAGGGCAGCACTTTTCATCCATGGCACTACTGACGTTTTACACTGATTCTTTGTGAAGGGGGATTCCCTGGGCACTTCAGGATGTTTAGCAGCATTCTTGACCTCTACCCACAAATGCCAGGAACACATCCCCCACCGCCACTGTGTCAGCCAAACCTGTCTCCAGACATTGCCTTATGTCCCTGGGAGGGGGAGCAAAATTACACCTCCCCCCCATTGAGGTCACTGAACTATGGTGACCAACCATCCACGTTTGCCCAGGACTTCCTGGTTTTAGCATTAAAAGTCCCACGTCCTGGGAAAACCCCTCAGGCAACTGATACCACTGCTCACCCAAAACACATTCCCTTTGAAGGCTGAGGGTAGCTCATGTGTCACTGAAAAGCCCTTAATTCTTCCAGACAGCCAAGTTCAGATCTCAGCTGTGTAGAAGAACCTGGAATGGGGCTGCGGGTAAAAAGATCTTTGAGACATCCCACTCAATGGGGCCCAGAGAGGTCTGAGAACCCATCCCCTAGACTGTGAGCTCCACAGGGGCAAGACACCAACTGTCTCCTTCCCTGATGATACCCCAGCGCTCAGCAGAGAATATATAAAACATGGTCAGTAAATATTACTGATCAAATGGTGGATGGATGGATGGATGGATGGATGGACAGATGGCTAGATGCATAGGTGCATGGATGGACAGATGGGTATATAACTAAGGGACTACAATTAAGTTTTCTAATCTTTCTAAGCTTCAGCACATCCCCTCCCAGAGAATGTAGGTAATAATACCTTCTATGTAAGGCTGCTGTGAAGGCTGAATGATAAAACAAACTGCTGGGTGTGGCTTCCAGTATCAAAATGCTTCCTTCAGTGCCTAGCACATATAAATGCTGGCTCCCTTCTTCCTTTTCTGGGGTCCAGAAGAAGTAGTTAAATTTAATTAAATGATCTGAAATATGAGGAGAGGTAGGAGAGGCCCCACAATGCCCACGACACAGACAAACAGGGGCGAGGATGATTGCAAACACTCTTATCTTTTATTTCTCTCTTGTGGTCATAATTTCAAATTGTTCCTAATTCAGATAATGGATCCAATAAATGAGATCCCACAGCGTCCTGCCAAGTGCACTTTGTCTGGCGTGCCCTGGCATCTGGGAAACTTTCATAAACAGCCCTCTCTCTACCCATTAGGTTGGTTCTGCTTCTGAGCCATTTGGACCCTCTGGCCACCTGAATCACAAGGAGTTAATCCTCCCATCCACCCTCAAGTTCAGAGGAAGATGAGAAGAGCAGAAGGCAATAGCCCAGCCTTTACTCAGCAGTTTCAACCCCTTAGCTCAGCCAGGGGGCCCCTAACCACATGTTCTTCTCAATACCATTTTCGTGAACCATCACAAGACCTGCTACCTGCCCCAACGCCTCTTGGTTAGTGTCCTGCCTTGTCTTGGGTGCCTGTCTCTGAGACAGCTAGTCCATATGTCTGCTCCATAAGAATATGTTCTAAAGAGGCCAGATTCTCTCCTTGGGGAGATCTGATTTCTTCCCCTCCCCCCCCATCCCCTATTTCCTCAATACTTTATTTGCATACATTTCTCTATACAAGCCATAGCAAGTGAGGGCCAATCTGGGATTCAGAGTATGGTCGCCATGAAAATGGATCACTCAGATTTCCCCGACTGTGGGAACACAGTTGACTGACAGCCCCAGCTGCCACCTGTCTGGCTGCATCACATTCCTGCTGAGGTTTACACTTCTCCCAGGCTACTCCACCCAATGATTGAGAACAGCACAGTACAGTGCCAGCCTGTTCCCACAGGGCATGGGACTCCTCTAAGGGGTGACTTTAGCTTGAAGACTCCTCATCAGCCTGGCCAAAATGTTCTTATACCTGTGCTGTGGTCTGAGGCTCTTCCTGCACTGTTCTCCTTCCCACTCTCCTTTCACAGGTGTCAGGCATGGATTTAATCTGAAGGCTCGTCCTGCCTCTTCCTGTTTCCTCCCCCCATCGTGCCTTTCCAGGCAATCCCTCAATAAATCTTCCACTTGTCTAATCCCATCCTAATGTCTGCTTCTTGGAGACCAAAACTAGCACAAAGGAAATGGCAGTTTGCCAAATTAAATAGGCTACTGATGTCTAAAGGCAGGTGTTTGCCGGAGTTTTCAGAACTATCAATGCAAGAATTCTTTCATTTATTTTATTTACTTAGTTTCTTTTTTATGAAAGCAGATGATGAGATTTAGAGTTTGGGGGCTGGCGACAGCAAGCTGATGGAGGGGATCTCAGCAGTACTGTCTCTCTACCCAGCTTGGAGTTGGTTTGGAGCCTCATAGAAGAAGGGGTGATAGCCGAAAGTTGAAGGAGTTGCATTAAGAAGAGACTGAGGGGGTACCTGGGTGGCTCAGTCAGTTGGGCGTCCAACTTTGGCTGAGGTCACGATCTCACAGTTTGTGGGTTCAAGCCCCGTGTCGGGCTCTGTGCTGATAGCTCAGAGCCTGGAGCCTGCTTCGCATTCTGTGTCTCCCTCTCTCTCTGCCCCTCCCCCACTCATGCTCTTACTCTCTCTCTCTCTCTCAAAAAGAAAGAAAGAAAGAAAGAAAGAAAGAAAAAGAAAGAAAGAAAGAAAGAAAGAAAGAAAGAAAGAAAGAAAGAAAGAGAAAGAAAGACTGAGAAGTGGAGCATAAGACATCCTACTGTGAAGTCCACACAACCAAATGTGGTCGAATTTGTCAGGGGCATGGGGGAAAGACAGTCACATACACAGTTGGTCACAGTCCACAGGGCACCAGCAGGAATGGCTATACTCAGTGGGGCAGTGTTTTCATGGAAAATTGTATCAGTTATCTATTGCTATATAACAAAGGACCTCCACACCCCTCAATTATTTATTATCTTAAAACAACATCCATTTATTATCACTCATGTATCTACAAGTCGGGTAGAACTTAGCTTCCCCAGGCTGGGCTCCACTGAGTCACCTGTGCTTCGTGTAGTTCTCCTTTTCCTTGTACTACCTGGCTAGCCAGGGCATATTCCTCCCATGGCAATGGTAGAGGATCAAGAATACAGGGGGCAAGTGTGAGTCCCCCTAAGGTCACTTCCACACATATACCATTGAACAATGCAAGTCACATGGTTGAGGATTGAGGGAATATACTCCACCTACGATGAAGCCAATGCAAAGGTATGGATGCAAAAAAGAGTGGAGACTCTCCTACCAGGACTCTATCAATAAAGGTAGACAAGGGTCACATGAGGAAGAGGCAGCCAAAGATTTGTTCCAGCACCTATAAGAAACGTTCCCACCCTGGAAATGGCATGAACCAACTGGAGAAACCTTTGAGTTTCTTTCACGTAACCTCATTAAAAGGTAAGAGTCCCCTCTTTCACGTAACGTTATTTTTCATGTAACCCCATTAAAAGGTAAGAGTCCCCTCTGCCTTGGTTTCTCTGCAATGCTCAGAGCTCTCCCTTCCTCTGACTGTCAGCCTTCTATTTGTCCTCATGCAAATTATCTTCATGGTAGCAAGATGGATGCAGACTGATCAGAAGGTATTCCCTCAATCGTCCAAGAATGATCCAAAGTTGCCTGTGGAAAAGATAAACCAAACGTGGCCAAGTAAGGACATGTGTGGACTATCTCAGGGATGCATTACTCTCTTCCAGGTACCAAATCATTACAGCAAGAATGAGATTACACTGTCAGCCCTCCTCAACTCTTATATTTGTTACACAACAGGGTAGAGTTGATTCTACAAATGAAAGCATGGGCGCTCTTAGGAAGGGGAAGGGGGTAAAGAAAATGGGAAAGCAGGCAACCAGTGTCCACTAGAAGCAACCAATAAACATATTTCCTGTCCTCATGGGAACTTAGAGTCTAGCTGAGGTGAGAGCAATTAATGGCCACAAAAACATATCATTACAAACTGGGGTAAGTGCTACAAAGAAAAGAAATGAATAGGGTGCTATTGGGACAGATACCTGCAGACTCCCCTGGATGAAGAGAGAAGGCAGAGATAGAAGGGTGAACAGGATAAACTAGGTGGAAGAGATTGTACGTGGGAGACAGGGAACTGACGTGGTTAGAGCATCCCAGGAGCGGGAACAGGCTCCTGGACCAAAGGGATCATGGCACCAAAGGCAGCTGGGAGAGTGCTGGTGTGGCTAGAGCTCAGAGATGAGGGGGAAGACATGCGGGGGCGGGGGTAGAGGGGGGCTGGACCATGCAGGAAAACCCTTCATGAGGTATTTTATCTTTATCCTAAGAGAAGATGGAATCTCGAAAGGTCTTAAGTAGAGAAGGGGCATAACTTGACTTCTGTTTCTTTCACTCCCATGCGCTTTGGAGAATGGGCTGGAGTTGACAAGAGTGGAAACAAGAGGCCTGTGACAAGACAACAGAGGTAGTCCAGGCAAACAAATCTGGGGGATTGCAGATGGAAAGAAATACATAGATCTGTTCGAGAAGCAAAATCAGCAGGACTTGGTGAAAGATTGGGGAGGAAGAGCAGGTTAGTAATCTCTGAATCTTGACCCTGCTTTCCATTAAGGACATCCTGATTTTTCTATGACCCTTATTCAATCGTCTGAGGAAGGCACACAAGTTGTCTTGGCAGCAAAGACTATAGAATGGACTCCAAGCCCAAATCCACCTGACACTGCCATGAACCCTCACTCGGCCAGCTCAGTGAGGTATTAACTACATGGGATTGTGGAATCCCAGGACGTGGGATTCCATCTTTGATCCTCATGAGCAAGAGAACTTCAGTGACCTATTTTAATCTCTTAAACTTCACTTTCCAGATCCATAAAATGTGGATTATAATACCCACAACTTGGGGTGGTTTTAATCTGGGTTGATTTAGGCAGATGATACTTTGCAAAGGGTAAAGGACTAAAAAATGCTAGTTCAGCTGGTACACTTACAAGGAAAATCATTCTGAGAGTACCTTTATCTAGTACAGTGGTTTCTGGCAATGGCTTGTTCTATATTTACTTAGCTCAAAAAAGGGAAATTGCTTCTTGGGTCTTTGTTGTGATGTTACATACCTATGTATGTAGGGGACAAAACCTCACTTTGTGACTTGTCGCTGAAACCATTTCAAGAAGAGCACAAAGTATCCTATTTTGGGGACAGTTTTCTCCACTCAGAAAACCTGCCGTCAATGACCTGTCACCTTGTCTATAGTCCTCTTTGATAAATTACACGGGTGTTGAAGCCACAGGGGAGCAAATGTTCCAATGCACAATGGGATCAAAAGAGGCCAAGCGAAGGGCAGGATTGGTCCCAAGCATAGGCCTAGTGTCAGAAGGGCAGTATTTCAATTAGAGATGACTACAAATAGTTAGGCAAAAAAGGAAAATTCATTGACATGAAACAGAAAAGATCCGGGCTATGGCAGACTGAGGTGCAGCTGGATTCTGGGACTCGAACAATGTCGCCAGCTTCTGTCCATCTTGTACTTCTGCTGTGTTGGCTGCAATGCAGACAGACTTTGCCCTCATGCCCTTCCGGGTTCACATCCAAGAAAAGAAAGACATTCTCTTCCAGGTAACTCCTGGGCAAGTCCTGGGCTTCACTCTGATTGGACCAACTTGAGTCAAATGCTCATCCTTCAACCAATCAGTTGGCCAGAAAGACAGAACTCTGCAGCTTGGGTGGTCCTAGATTGCATGTCCATCAGTGGCAGAAGGGATATGGGCTGAGAATGGGGAAAAAGATGAAACCCAAAGAGAAATCAGGGACTACTGTGTGGGAGTGGTGCTGGGAATTCCTTATAGACAGGCATGAGAGCCTGCCTCCCTCTTTCTCCTGTGAAAACACTGGGCCTACCCAGAAAATCCGGTTTAATCTCTCCATCTCAAGATGCTGAACTTAATCACATCTGCAAAGTTTCTCTTATCAGGCAAGGAAACCTATTCACAGGTTATAAGGATTAGGCCACTATTCTCTCTACCAAATTACCCTCTAGTTGTTAGTTGGGTCAACCAATGGGAGGCACCTGCAGGTGATTGGAGGGTAGGAGGAGAGAGAGAGAGGTCCCCCTTCCCGAGTGCCCTCTCTGCCAGGCCAGGTCTGGTGTAGCTGCATTCCTCAGTGGCCACAGCTCCTCAGTCTGTCCCCACAGCCTTTCAGCTTTCACAGACTCCCCACACCCCATTCTCTCCTCTTGCCCTTTCAAACCCATGGGTGGTAATGGCTCCGGCTGTTGCTAGTCTTTGGATGCCTCGACATCCCTTGTTGATTCTCAACTGAAACCATACTTCTTCTAAGAATGGAGGATTGTTAAAGAATCTTAAGCCATTTGAATTGGATTGTTTCCTGCTAGGACCCTGACTTAAGCCATCTTTAAAACACTGTTTCTCCATGATTTTTTTCCCCTCCACATCAATACCTTCCCCTCCTTCTCCTCTGCCTACAAACCAGCTCAGGTTTCCCCAAACTTAAGATGACCTTTCGGCTACCTAAAAATACCATAGTATTTCTTTCTTCTTTACCCCACCAACCTTCTTAAACAACTGATCTGCACACACATGCATACTCTGTCTCTGAATCTGGTTTCATTCCCTCCCTGAAAGCTCCTGAACATTTCCCTGTGAAGGTGACTCAGGACATCCTATTTCTCATTCCCAGTCTCTGGGAGACTTTCAAAGAGAATAGAGACTTCTTCTCTACCTCTGGAGTGTGAGATACGAAACTTCACCCATATCTTCTGCCTGTTCCTTGTACATCTGGGCCCCTCCCTGATGGACTGATCCCACTCCTGCTTCTCATTTCATCACATCATCATCTGTGAGCCCAAGACTCTGGCAGCACAGAGTCCTGTCTACACCTGCCCCTTCGTCCTCTGCACCTGGACAGGGCCCCTCACCACCTCCCAGATAGAGCTCCACCTTCAGCCACTGCTCCCTGTCCCATGCTACTGATTTCCATCTGGGACATTCCTGACATTTTATGGATGTACTTCCACGAGATTGAAGCCCAGGACATTGTCTTCCCTCCTGGCTCCTCTTCCCTTGGTGTTGGTGTGCACCTGCCCTCGGGCGGACAAGCTGCCTGGACGATAGCTGACGGTCAAGTCACCTGAAGGCAGGTTTCCAAAATACACATCTCTGGGCCTCACCCATGCCCCACTAAATTAGAATCTCAGGCATCTGTGTTTTACCGATTTACCCAGGTGATGGATAAATGGTGCTTGGGAAATCCTGGTTTAAACAACCTACCGAGATAGCTTCACTGTCCAGTATACTTTTACACTAAATTCTCTATTCTATTAATTAAAAAAAAGTAAATTAACAAAGCAAAGCAAGACAGTTTCTTGTACATTGTATCCACTACAGGTACTTCAGATGGCATTGGCTTGACAAGAGAAACTTCACGTACATTAAGTAGATATTCATGTACTTGTATTAACCCCTGTGTCCAACTCAAATGACCCATTTGGCAACAAAAGCAAGTTCACAAGGGGTGTTAGGGTAAATGAATAAGAAATGGAGAAATAGGAAGGCTTCAAAAAGATAATTATAAGTTCTTCATTTCTTATCAAAACAAAAAAAACCCTTAGTAATATAAACAGAATGGAAATCTTCAGGACAGGATCTCAAGACATGCAAAGATCCATATCCAAGTTAGTCAGCTGCCTTTCTAACTAGCCTTTCATTTCCCCCAACTTTGTTAGCCTATGTTTGTTTTCCCAAGATTTACCAGATACACTCTCCCTTCGTGAGCCATCCAGAAGCTTGAGAATGTTCTCCAGCTGCATACATGTTCATCTTGAAGGTAATATTCCACTGACCACTTTTTTAAGAGCTCTGTCCAAACTTTTGTCTCTATAAATAACTCTGGTGGACTTTGGTGCTTGTTTTCAGCCACTCAGAAAGAAATATTCCATGCTCCCTTCTAATTTCCATGGTTGTTCTTCCTCCAGAGTTTAGACAAAAGAAAGGGGAAAAATCTTAACACTAACACAGCTATATATATATATATATATATATATATACACATACATATACATATATACACACACACACATATATATATACGTATATACACACACATACATACATATACATATATATGTATGTATGTGTATATATGTATACATATATATATGTATGTGTATATATAACCTCTAAGTTTTGGACGCTAACCAACTCCAAACTTCAGAAATCGGGAGCCAAGTTTGCCCTGGGCTGATTAGTAATAAATCAGTTCCTCCCCCATGCCCTGGAAGACTATCGAGGGCATTGTCTTGATCCCCTATAACAAGTACACAGACTGAGTGACATATAAACAACAAGCAATTTATGTCCCACAGCTCTGGAGGCTCTAAAGTCCAAGATCAAGGTGCGGGCAGATTCTGTGGCTGCCGAGGATCTGCTTCCTGGTTCACAGATGACCTTTTTTTTGCATCCTCCCACTGCAGAAGGAGAACCACCTAGCTCTCTGGCCTCTTCTTCCAAAGGCATCCATCACGTTCATGAGGACTCCACCCTCATGACCTAGTCACCTCCAAAGGCCCCACCTCCAAATACCACCACATTGGGATTAGGGTTTCAACATGTAAATTGAGGGGGGGACACAAACATTCAGTCCACTGCAGACGGTGTCTGTCTCCCTGTGCTCTGACTATCCTGGTCTGGAGTCCCCTGCCAGCCCTCTCTCTGCATCTAAGCAGTGTCATGGGCCCAAGGCTCTTGGGTGCCTGCCCAGGCAAATGAGGCTGGGGACACAGATCTCGTGGAGCTGGAAGCCTGCCTCTCTCCCTCCAGTGCAGACCAGACCAGACCACAGAACAACTCTGGCGTGGCGGGAGCGTCTGCCTCTTTTGCCAAGCGCCAGGCAGCAACGGACTCCCAGCCAACATCCACGTCATCTTGCCTGCCTTTTGCAGGTGATAGAGAAAAGGCGCTGCTGTGATGGCTTCTGACCCATTGCCTGCTTTGGCTACAGGTGAGAACTGCTTCCAACGCAGGAGAATCTGCTGCCCTCAAGTACAGAGACAGTCAGAAGTTTCTCATGCTGACTCCTGCCTCTGGGATGGTTCCTCTCCAACCCCATCCAGGTGAGGCCTGAAGATCCTAGAATTCCCATGCTTGACAGAGCCTTCAAAACTGTCTCAGCAAGGGACCAGGGCTCCCGACTCTCAACCCTGTGCTCTTTCCCTGAGTGCATTAGTCCGGGCTCTCCAGAGAAACAGATGACACGTAAAAGTCACCAGCACAACAGGGCACTTCCACTTTGGAATCGGAAGCCTATCAACTTAAAGCAGCCTCACTGGGGCACATGAAGGTCTTGTTCAGCATCAACAGAGGCTTGCGAAGCTTGCCTCAACCCTCAGAAGGAACACGAAGCAGGCATGTGCTGTTCTCCCATGTCCACTCGATGTTTCTTTGGGACATTCTTCTGCCCCCAACCCATGAGGGCGGCTTGTGGGTTTATCAGTCATGGTGCCCTGCCCACCTACCATGGGAACCAGATAGATTGAGCTATCCTTTCTACCTGTGGTGGGCAGACTAACGGCCTCCCAAATTTGCCACATCCTAATCCCCGGAACCTGTAAATGCGTTGCCTCACGTAAGGAGGAATTAAGGTTGCAGATGGCATTAGGGGTGCTAATTAGCTGACCTTCAGATAGGGACAGTAACCCGGGTTATCTAGGTGGGCTCAAAGTAATCACAAGTGTTCTTAACAATGGCAGAGGGAGGCAGTTAGACCAAGCAATGTGAGGATGGAAGCAGGGTCAGAGAGATGCTTCGTCGCTGGCTTTGAAGATGAAAGGGGCCCGGGCCAAGGAATGTGTGCAGTCTCTAGAAGATGGAGAAAGCCAGGAACCAGATTCTCCGCTAGTGCCTCCAGAAGAAATATAGGCTTGCCCGCACCTTGACTAGAGCCCAGTGAGATCTATGTCTGACTTATAAACTACAGAACCATAAGATAATAAATTTGTGGGGGCACCCGAGTGGCATAGTTGGTTAATCATCCGACTCAGGTCATGATCTCACAGTTTGTGGGTTCGAGCCCTGCATCGGGCTTTGCGTTGATGGCGTGGAGCCTGCTTAGGATTCTGTCTCTCCTTCTCTCTGCCCCTCCCCTTCTGGTGCTCTCCCTGTCTCTCTCAAAATAAATAAACTTAAAAAAAAGATAATAAATTGGTATTGTTTTAAGCCACCAAGTTTGTGATAATTTGTTACAGCAGCACATGAATACACTACCCTATCTTCTAGGAACAGTGATTGGTCCGGGAATGGACTTGATATCCAAGAAGGGCCAATAGAGAACCTTTCCTGATGAGTATCTGGCCACTGGAGAGAGAATTCCCTCCCCTGCTGAGGATGTCAGCTGGAATATAGCTCAGTGGGTTGTCTAACTGCATAATTAAGCCAATATTCAAAGAGAGGCCTAAGTTGATAGAGAGAGAGAGAGAGTATGCCAGATCCAACCTTGCCTGAAACACCCAGACTTCCCAGTTACACGACCGACTGAGTTATCTTTTGGGCTTAAGCTAAATGGAATTGGCCATTTGTTGCTTGCATCTGAGAGAGTCCTGGCAAACATGGAATGCCAGCAGTAACTGGTCCTGTGATTCTTAGTTTTTTGTTTTTTTTTTTTTTTTTTTGGGGGGGGGGGGGGGGGGGGGGGGGCGCGGGTCGTAGATTCCTCTAAAATTCTAAAAGAAAATATAAATAGACGTGACATTTCTTGAGAACTAAACTGCTTGGTTCCAAATCTGGGCTCCCGGGCTCCAGCAGCACCCAGACTCCTGACCCACAGAAAACTGGGAGAGAAGACGTGGATGTTGTTTTAAGGCACTAAGTTAAGGTAACTTGTTATGCAGCAGTAGATAAGCAATGCACCAGCTTTTTCCATCCTAGAGGTCTCTGAGTGTGAATCGTGAGTCCGTGAGGCTGGGAGCTGCCTCGGGCTGTGATGGCCCCCTTCCCATGCAGAAGGCAGGAGACGTTGATTTGAGGCGGCTGGTGGATTTGCCTTTCACGTACTCCTAGGCAAGATACTGCTTTCAAACTCCCAAACCCAAGGCCACAGATTCTGTGCCATGCTGCAAGCTATCCTCTGCTTCCTGAGACTTGCACCTGTCAGATATTTCGGATAACTCTAAAATAAGAGGGAACAGTGCAGCTGTGATTATGTGTTCTCAGCACCCATTCAACCCTTCCCGTGGTAATGGCGATCCCAGTTTTCCTTTGGGAGAACACGTTTTTTCTGACTCTCAACCCAGTGGCTTGGGAGAGGGTAACCTCTACCACCCCCCAACCCACTACTCATTTCCAGAAGTGAGCACACGATACTGGTCTGACCAATCATGAATGAGATGGGAAAATTGGGGCAGAGCAGGATTTGGTGGGAGGGGAGGGGGGATCTCGGAGCTCTGTTTGGACATTCCAGCACTTGAGAAGCCTGTTAGATATCCAAGTGGAGACACCACAAAGGCAGGTGGATGTTCCAAAGGAGAGTCCAAGGCAGAGGTCCAGGCTGGAGATATGAATTGGCCAAGAAGCAGCCGCATGTGGTCAGGATCAGAATTATGAAGCTGGATGAGGTCACCTAGGCAGAGAGGATGGGTAGAGAAGAGACGAGGTTCAAAGCCCCAGCTCTGCGGGACTTCGGCCTTTAGAGAGCTAAGGAATGATGGACACTCAGCAAAGGAGACTGGCTACCCAGCTGCGGGAGGAGGATCCGGAGAGGAATTGTCCCCAAAGCCAGAGAAGAAAGCATATCAAGGAGAACATGACCAACTGTGTCCCGTACTCCTGATAGGGCACGTCAGATAAGGGCTCAGAAAGGACCATTGGACTTAGCCTCAAGGCCGTCCCTGGAAACCTGAAGTACGTCTTCAGTGGGGCAGAGGGACAAAACCCCGATGAGGGTGGGTTCAAAATGAATCAGATGAGAGAAAATGGAAGCAGCAAGTCTGGACAATTATTCAAGGAATTCCTTGAACCCATCAAGTATTCATTTTTCCTTAAGCTACTGTGAACTGCTTTCTGTTGCCCATAACCACACATGGCCAGACTAATGGGGGAGGCAGACAGGAGGCAAACACCAAAGGAAGGTACTGAATATACCTAACGTGCCAGGAACTTCACACACATGGTCTCATTTCATTTTAACTATATATAATAACCCTATAAAGCAGGTGTTCATTATCCTCATTTTAATGAGAAAGAAACTGAGGCCCAGAGAAATGAAATGCCCTTGCATTCAAAGTGGCATTCAAACCCAGATCAGACTCCAGATCCTATAGCACCCCTAGGTCAGGGACAAATACTACTGAAGAAACCAGAGAGTCACTGAGGCCCTACTTTTATATTCAGAAAGGCACCGTGGTTCTCAAACTTCAGAACCACCTGGAGGGCTTGTTAAAACCAGGTTGCTGGGCCCCAGATCAGCACTGGGTGGCAGGGAGGGGAGAGTCTGCATTTCTAACGGGTTCCACACGCTAGTGACACTGCTGGTCCAAGGACCACACTTTGAGGACCACAGATTCGTACCATCACACTCCCTTGCTCAGACTCAGGGTGCCTGAGGAGCCCCATTCGGAACTCAGATCTCTCCATCCACCTTATTTCCAAGCTACTAGAGGGAACCTCACAGCACTAGATTGGACTCCTTCAGGCTCTTCCTTTGAGAGCTGACCCCTGGCATTGGGAGGTCATATAGAAGGCACTTAGGTTAAAATGTCCTGTATTAAAGGGCACCTGGGTGGCTCAATTGGTTGAGGGTCCGACTCTTAGTTGTGGCTCAGGGCATGATCCCAGGGTCGTGGGATTGAGCCCCGTGTCAGGCTTGGTGCAGAGTGTGGAGCCTGTTTGAAATTCTCTCTCTCTCCCTCTGCCCCTCTCCCCCACTTATGTACTCTCTCTGTATATATACAATAAAAAGTAAAAAATTATTTTAAAAATGTCTTGTGCTAAAGAAAAAAGCCTTGCATTGTAAGACTCTCCATATTTATCATCACATAGCTTATAATCACTCATAATCATAATTATCAATGTAAGACATAGAATTCTCTGAATTCCACTATTTCAGAAAGTTTCTTTGGGAAGTTTGATCAGAGTGTAATGAGGGGGAATAGTTCTCTCCCGTGGCTTCAGGTCAGGCTGCTACAAACAGCACTATACAGAAATTTCCTCTGGTGGGCAACCTCTGTGGGTGACATGGAAAACAACCCATTTGAGCCTCGTGAAAACCTTGCACAGGCCCCTTGGGCTGAACAACCCACATCCCCGACACTTTCTAGAATTTTTTTAATGGTCATTGACTTTTGAGAGAGAGAGAGAGAGGGAAAGAGAGAGAGCGCGAGCACAAGCATGGGAGGGGCAGAGAGAGAGGGAGACACAGGATCCGAAGCAGGTTCCAGGCTCTGAGCTGTCAGCACAGAGCCCAATGCAGGGCTCGAACCATGAATTGTGAGATCAGGACCTGAGCCGAAGTCGGACGCTTAATCAACTGAGCCACCCGGGCCCCTGCCCCCAACACTTTCTACCCAGACCTTAGTTCCCAACCCTAGAATTGTATGTCTGCTCTTCTCTGACCCTGCCTTTCCTCTCAGCCACAGAGTAGGGCTGGGTCTCTTTTGGGAGTCTGCATCAATAGGGGAGAAAGCAGGACTGAACACAGCATTGACCTTGAAGTTGGACATATGCGAATTCTCTTCCAATCAGCCAGGGAGTAGCTGCGTTCCCCCCCCCCCACCCCCAGCAAACTACTTGACTCCCTGAGCCTGTTTCTTCCTCTATGAAACAGAGACAAAAAAGAAATATCAAATAGGCTGCTGGAGTGGATCATCAAAACTATTTGTCAAATGCCCAGAATAAAGAATGTTATTAACAGGGTTGTTTAATCATTCATGTAACAAGTATCTACTGAGCACGGACTACAACATTCCAGGCTCTGTGCTAGGAGCTGGGGATACAGCAGTGAAGAAAGGAAACAAAACTTTCTGGGGCGCCTGGGTGGCTTAGTCAGTTAAGCGTCTGACTTCAGCTCAGGGCATGTCAGCTCATGGGTTCGAGGCTCGTCAGTCTCTGTGCTGACAGCTCAGAGCCTGAAGCCTGCTTCAGATTCTGTGTCTCCCTCTCTCTCTGCCCCTCCCCCACTCATACTCTGTCTCTCTCTCTCTCTCTCAAAAATAAATAAACATTAAAAAAAAAAAAAAAACACAAAACTTTCTGCCCTACTTGACCTGGGAAGTCTGGTGGGAACAGTCCAACAATTTGTGTTATTACATGACATTAAAAGGAGCTAAGTTTTTGGAGGGGAGATAGGGTCCATCTTGGTAGGAAGTTTGCAATTGTCCATAGGATGGTCAGAGAAGGCCTCGTGGAGAAGATGTTCCTTGAGCAAAGACTTGAAGGAGATGAGGGGTGAGCCATGTATCCTGGGACCAGAGAACTTGGGGCAGAGAAGACAGCAGGCACAAACACTCTGTCTGAGATGGGGCATTCGGCATGAGTTTGAAGATAAGCAAAGAGGCCACTGGGCCAGGGCAGAGTGTGCAAAGGGAGGAAGATTAGTGATGAGGCCAAGGCATAATTATTTGGCTTTTTATTAATGGAAGCTATAAGCCAAAGGTAAGTCACAGCTGCTCTAAGTCAGTTCGCCTGGCGACAGCTACTAAAGTCGTTTTAAATAATTGTGATGCTTTATACATGACACAGCAGCCCTCGGTAAGCACATTGTGTGATGGGGTCTTTCCAATTGTAATCAAAAGTGACCTTCACTAATACCAACAAAACCCAGATTCCCCAAGGATAGAACCGGGAAATGAATCTCAGTGAATCCTCATGTGCCTAGGGGCAGCTGGATCCCGGCTCTTGTGCCCAGACACCTGCCTTCCTTTGGAGATCTGTCACCGCCACCAGCGTTCTGGCCACTAGGGGGCGCTGCTCCCCACTTAACGCCCTCTCTAGCCTTCATGAGGAACCATAGCACAGCAGCGGGGGTCAAGACTGACCACGTAATCAGGGTTTGCAAATACAAGAGGAGAGCAAAGGGGAACTAACACAGGGACTTACGGAAATATGATCACCTGGGGATCTAAGCCAGACCTAGATTCCAGCTCCCAACCAGCCTCTCTGAGGTAGGCACCTTGTAGCATTTATTTATTTAACACATCCCCATTGGGTGAATACTGTGTCCCCAGCACTGTGCTAGACAGTGAGAATATGAATAAAAGAGGCATAGATCTTACACTCAACCAAGAAATCGATACATAATCCCAAAGTGGAAGAGGCCAGTGAAGGAAATGAAGAGGGTGTGGAGATAAAGAATACTGGAGCTGACTTGGGGTGGCCAAGGAAGACCTCTTGGAAGGGGTGACCTGTAATCTAAGACTTGAAGAGAAGCAGCCAGCCCTGCACAGATGGAAGGGAGACGGTACCAGGCGTGGGGAGAACCCGTGTGAAGGTCCTCAGTGGACCAGGACCTTGAGATGTTAGAGAACCAGGAAGTATCCCCAAGAGGCTGCCCAGCGGGCAGTGGAAGGGGCAGGGGGATGCAGTGTCTAGGTGACACATAGACGAGCCTTTGTCCTAGGCTTGTAATGGATGCTCCTCAAGGTATTTCCTGTACGACCACACAACAACCCACAACAAACTCTGCTAGGCCACGTGCTCTTCCGGCGTGACCTGGCCACATCCTCATGGAGAGGTAGGGTCTGTGTTCCCACCCCTCAGTGAGGACAGGAGCTGGGACTGCCATCCCCAGTGGAGTTGGTGCCATGTGACTCCAGAAGACAGGTCGTCCAAAGGATACAGCTTCTGCCCAGCTCATCCCTTTTGGGACACTTGCTGTGTGGAAGGCCACATCATGCTGTGAGGAAGGCCAAGGAAGCCCAGGTAGAAGCTTACATGGACGGAGAGACGTGGAGAAAAACTGAGGCTCCCAGACAATAGCTGATAGCAACCGCCAGACTGATGAGTCAAGAAGCCTTCAGAGGACCCCGGCCACCAGTCTTGCTGAGCAGTCCCAGCCGAGGTCCCAAACACTGGAAGACAGACAAGCCACCCCTGCTGTGCCCTGTTTGACTTCTTACCCCACAGAATCCATAAATGCAGACCTTGTTTGACACCCCCATGTTGTGGAGGATGCACTAGGCAGTGCTGGGGAGCTCGAAGAAATACAGTGGCTCCCTGGGGAGGGGACCGGCCCGGACACAGACGCCCAGTGGAAGGACTTCCCTAGACATTTCCATTCCCTGCAGGCTAGATCCAAAGAACAAGATCCCTCCTTCTCCCTGACCTGAGATAAAACCTCCAGCCCCCTTTTCCTGTCTGAGGAACCCTGCACACCCAGGCGACTGACCTGGGAAAGAATGTTTCCATCCAGCCAAGGGCCCCACAGGTGGGATGGACAGGGCCTCACGGTTAAGGACCATATAGAACAAACAGAACATGGTACAGTCACCCAGATGGCCCCACATAGTGCACACACCAGGGAGTCATTTCCCTGCTTCCACTCTTTTTTTCAATGTTTATTTATTTGAGAGAGAGAGAGAGAGAGAGAGAGAGAGCAGGGGAGGGGCAGAGAGAGACAGAGGAGACAGAGGATCTAAAGCGGACTCTGTGCCGACAGCATAGAGCCCGATGTGGGGCTCAAACTCACGAACTATAAGATCATAACCTGGGCTGAAGTCAGATGCTCAACCGACTGAGCCACCCAGGCGCCCCTCCCTGCTTCTATTCTTGAGTCCAGTCAGCTCACTCATCCAAGAACACGTCCACCTTAATTTTATATTTGTAACAAGCATGTGTCAAAACTAATTCATTTTTCCATGATATGTAGCATTTCATCCCTTCAGTGTTTCTGCTTCCTTTTAAATGTGGTTTGCTATTTTGCCTATTTTAGTATTTTAAAGACTTTTTTTTTAAGCCATTTCATCCGAGCACATCTATCTTAATTGGCTGAAAATCCTTGAAATGCTGAAATGTAACTAAATGAGAAAAATGCATCCAGAGTAAAGGGCTGCTGCTGGCCTTCGAGGTTCGGTGCCCAGGGTTCAATGCCTCATCTTCTGATGCAAAATTCAAAATCCAGAATGCAAAATTCATTCTTTGGGGCAACAAAATGAATGAATCATTTTTTTTTCTTATATTACTAGAAAAGAAATACATGTTGATTGCAGAAATTTTAGAAAATGTATAGCTAAAAGGAGGAGGAGGAGAATAGAAGGAGAGGGAAGAAGGAAATTACAAACAACCACTATCGTTACCCATAAAGTCATAATTTCTCATTAGTACATCCTGGTAACCTACTCGGCCTTTTTTTTTTTTTTTTTTTTTTAATGTTTATTCATTGTTGAGAGAAAGAGTGTGAGCAGGGGAGGGGCAGAGAGAGGGGACAGAGAGTCCAAAGCAGGCTCTGCACTGACACCAGCGAGCCCAATGCAGGGCTCGAACTCAAGAACCGCAAGGTCATGACCTGAGCTGAAGTTGAACACTTAACTGACTGAGCCACCCAGGCACCCCTATTAGGTCTTACTATGCTCATTTTGTGCCATGCCAATCTCTCTCTTGTTTTCGTTCATTCATTCACCGCACGAACTTTACAAAGCACCTACTATGTACAGGGTCTGTCACAGGCAATGAAGCTACAATGATGACCAGACAACTATGACACACCCAGATACCTGCTATCGTGGGAAAATAAAGGGCACTAGAGGGACACATGGGAAGGCCCCCCAACTCTGCCAGGTTGGGGCACCAGGGAGAGATGTCTAACGAGGCTTAACAAATGGGTAGGAATCAGCCAGGCAGCAGGAATAAGGTTTTGGGGGCCAGGTTGAAGGGGAAGTGGAGAGAGTGGCTCACACATTGCAGGACCCAGGAGAGGTTTGTACGCTGGAGTCTGGATTCCAAGGAAGGGCATAAAGCCAGGCTAACTCACAGATGTGAGATCATGAAGGTACTTTATGGGAGGAGAAGGTGGAATCTCTGTGGCCTGTGGGACACTAGGGTTTGAGGAGGGGTGACAATGAAGGCAGGGGGACCGGTTAGGAGGCTCTTCTCCAGTAGCCCTGGCTGGAAATGCTAGAGGACGGTGGAGAAGAAGAGGAGAGCACGTACTAAAGAGACACGTAGGAGGGTAGAATCATCAGGACTTGGTGGGTGGCCAGATATGGGGGTGAAGGGAAGATGGAAGTCAAAAGTGACTTGTGGGTTTCCACAATTAATAAGTAGATATCTTCATGGTATTGTCACCAAGAGAGGACCCAACGCATGGGATGTGTGCAGTTTCTGACATAGGGAGCTCTAGGTTTCTATGGGACGTCCAGCTGGAGCTGAACAGTGGGGAGGTGAATGAAGTTTGTGTTTGTCACTTGTGACTGTTTTTCAGCTTCCCTGAGTAACATCTGTCTCTATCAAACTTCTCACATTGGTGGGGCGCCTGGGTGGCTCAGCAGGTTGAGTGTCCGACTTTGACCCAGGTCATGATCTCATGGTTCGTGAGCTCGAGCCCCGCACTGGGCTCTCTGCTGTCAGTGCGGAGCCTGCTTCGGATCGTCTGTCCCCCACTCTCTCTCTCTCTCTGCCCGTCCCTCCATCACGTGTACACGCGGTCTCTCTCTCAAAAAATAAATAAACATTTTAAAAAATGCATTACATTGGTAATTAGCAGTTTCTCTACTTGGATACCGGGTCTCAGACTCTGCTCCTTACCTAATTCTGAAGCAAATGGTTACAAAAAGAAAAGGCTAAACAACTCGTTTTGTCTATAGAGTATCAACATTCAAATCAAACACACAAACAAGGAGAAAGCAAGTAGTGGATTTACATAAGTGTGTGGGCATGTAGAGTCTCCACCCACGGCATCTGCAGACCCAAGGACATGTTCCAGTCCTTATCCAAGGGACCCATGTCACCAGGTCTGCAGGCCGTTGGGGCTCAAGATCACACTGCGGAGGTAGTGCCACTCAGGCTGAGAACAACGATCGGTGAGGACGACCCCTCGATCCCACAGCTGGCTGAAGACTTGTCTGTTGGCAGTGGCTACAAGGCATCTTACAAGGAAGAAAGGAAGACTAAGGATGTGAAAAGAAGCCACTCGGAAGATCTGACAGTGTTTTACTCAAATCATAGCCCAGCGTTGGCACCTTCTTATGTTCACTCCTTTGACTCTCCCTCCCCTGCCCCCCACAACTGGAAGAGACGCCCCCCCATCAGGCTGAGCCCTACTTTCCTAGCCTTGACTGTCAGAGTGAACCATAGCTGGCTGCGTTCGCTCCTCATGGAGAATCTGGACATTTCTGAGCCACCACAGCACCCGCTTCAGTTCACTTTGCATTCGGATCTCCGGAGTCTCAGATGCTACAGCCCAAAGCCTTTTAAATGGCTCCTCCGGCCCCATCTCGAGGTCTGCCTTCCTAACTCATTTCCCACTGCACCAGCAGGGAACACGGTCAGCTCCCTGAATGGATTTATGTGATACATGCCTTTGTAGCTTCAGGAAATGGGCCAAAAAGTTTTCAGGTTATTAGTTGGTCCATTCACCCATCCATCCATGTAATAAAATGTTTATCGAGCACTATGTCTTCAGGACGCAAGAGCAACAAAAACACACCTGGCCCCTGCCCTCATGGAGGTTATAGTCCAATGGTGGCAACAGGCATTAATCCTGGGGCTCAAAACAACTACTCCTATTCAGCAAGGCTGCCTGCCAAGGGGAACAGGAGGGTGTCTCATGCATCTCTGGCCGTGACCAGAGACCTGGAAAAACCCCAGATTCTTTGTCACATGCTCCCCCTCCCGTAGGGTACAAGAATCCACATGTTCATCAGGTCCCTTAAGCTTCCTACTTCTATGTATCTCCAAGGAAGCTACGCAAGCTTGCATTCCTAACAATGGCCTAGATAAGGAACTGGAGACAACCTATCAGCTGCTTTAAGAAGCTACCAAGAGGGGCGCCTGGGTGGCTCAGTCAGTTGAGCATCTGACTTCGGTTCAGGTCACAATCTCACAGTTTGTGGGTTCGAGCCCTGCGTCGGGTCTGTGCTAACAACTTGGAGCCTGGAGCCTGCTTTGGATTCTGTGTCTCCCTCTTTCTCTGCCCCTACTACCCCCCTCAAAAATAAATAAACATTAAAAAATTTTTTAAAAAATAAAAGAAGTTGCCAAGAAAAGGGGTGCCTGGATGGCTCAGTCAGTTAAGTGTCCAACTTCAGCTCAGGTCAAGATCTCATGGCTCCTGAGTTCAAGCCCTGCATCATGCTGTCTGCTGTCAGCCTGGAGCCCACTTCATATCCTCTGTCCCCTTCTCTCTCTGTCCTTCCCCAGCTCATGCTCTTTCTCTCAAAAATGAATAAGCATTTAAAAAAAAAAAAAAAGGTGCCAAGGAAAATGTTTGATTACTTGAGCATTCAACTAACATAAAAAACAAACCACTTCCTTGAATTAAAGCAACGTTTACTCTCAGCATGCCAAGGCATCCTGACCAGGTGAGATACCACCTCACTCCTTCGCACCCAGGGCAGCTGCATCTCTGCTCTGCCGGGCATCCACCCTTGCCTCCAGGAGAACACTGTTTTAATTTTTGGCATTTTCATCTCTGCCACAAACGATTAAAATTCCGCTGAAATTGAGAGCTCTCAGCAGTGGAGCCTCAGGATGGTGCCACTTTATCCAAGATGAACTTGCCCATCGTGGTAGAAGCTAAGGCACACACAAACGTCGGCTACTCCATGAAAGGACAATGGACAAACGTATGGATTATGCTTTCTAGATTTCTCCTACTTGCCAAAGAAATTGCTTAAGCAAAATCTCAACAGAAGTGATTGCAAAGGAAAGGGCTAGCTGACAGAGAAGTGTTTAAAAGTCAAACATTTCAGAAAGGGAGATGTCACATAACTAAAAACAGAAGGGCTAAAGCAGAAAGGGGGATGAACTGCTATGGCCACAGAATGGAGTAGGGCTCAGCAACGAGGAAGTGCACAGACAACTCAGGGGACAATTCAAAAGGCCACACAGTGCATGTTTCCATCTATACGGCATTGTGCAAAAGACAAAATGGTGGGGCAAGAAACAGATCAATGGTCACCAGGCCCTGGGGAAGGATGGAGAGGTTCGCCATGAAGGGGCACAAGGGGATTTGGGGGGTGATGGAATTCTTCTCCAGTGTTATGGTGGCAACACAACTATGTGAATTTCTCAAAACCCCAAAAAAGGATGGATTTTGCTATATGCAAATTGTGCCCCAAATTTTAAAAATTGAAGTGTGGGGGAAAAAAACAGGGGAAAAATATTTAGAATAAGCATGTCAAACCCTTAGGTAATTCAGATTTACATGCACACTCCAAGACCCAATAGAGAGATAGGTAAAGAATATAAATAGATCATGTGTATGGGCCAGTACAAATCGTAAAATAAGCATGGGGGGAAAAATACATGATGTTAAATTTTAACGCAGGCTAAAGCAACCTTGACCTATTATTTTCAACCTACCCAATTTGGCAAAATTTCACAAAATAAACAACACGTAATGCGGGCCAAGCTGGAACGAAATGAGAACCTTATTCATTACAGGCGCTGTTATAAATCGGGATGGCCTCTTTGGAGAGCAGTATTATATAACACATTCCCAATAATTTCATTCCTAGAAACTTACACTACAGAAATAACTCAACAAAAGCAAAAAGCTGTATGTCACAAATATGTTGATTACTTTCTCAGTTATTACAGAAAAATAACAACTAGAAACTAAATGTCCAACAGTAGAATATTGTGTTGTAAATCATGACATATCCACTAAAAATGTTTGGAACACTGAGGAGAATTTAAAAATGCTAATGATGTAGTCTTGGTGAAAAAAAAAAAAGTACAAAACTGTATGTGTAATGGTTTCTCACCATAAGCAAGTTCTAAATTTTATTCCCTGTAAGGAAAAACATCCCATATATTTCAAGACAGCAGGAGCCGGTACTATTTGGAAAACAAGGACAGGGATTATGTCAAATTCCATTTCTCTTCCTTCTCCCTTACCAGCAGTGTTGGAAAATCCCATCTTCTAAGCCTTGGTTCCTTCACTTGTAAATTTAGAAAATAATGAATGTCAAATTAAAAAAAAAAAAAAAAAGGAGGGGAAAATACTTTCTAAAGTATATTGTGCCATATAAACAAAATGTTGCAAAAGTATCAGGAAATAGTAAAAACTTAAGGCAATGGTTCAACAGGAAGTTGGAAGACTAATAAATAGCAGGGTTAATTACATAAAGTTTTAAACAACTCCAGGCAGTTGTTGTTGTTGTTGTTGTTGTTGTTGTTGTTGTTTTTGGTTTGGTTAGGTTTGATTTTTTGAGGTACGTGTACGTTCATGGGCTGGTTCTACAAAGAACATTGCCAGAAGAATTTTTAAAATTGTTTATTTTAAAACAGGATATTGTTTAAAAATTAAGCTATCTTTTGATAACTTGGAAAAAAAAGCTTCTTAAATTTTCCTTTTTTTCTTTCTTCTTCCTTTTTCTTCCTTCTTCCTTTCTTCCTCCCTCACTCCCTTTCTCCCCCTCCTCTTCCTCCTCTTTCTCTTCCTCTTCCTCCTGTCCCTCCTCCTCCTCCCCCTCTCCTTCTCCTTCTCCTTCTCCTCTTCTTCCTCCTCATTCCTCTCGGCAGTTCTTACATGATCTGAAAATGCTCTCGATTCAGTTAAGCTGTTTGGATCCATGTGATGGGGGGATGTACAACATGTACAATTTGGAAGCAACAGTGAAGAAACGATATAATTACCACAGCGTCTTAAACATAAATATTGTGGAATGAATGATCAGTTGAATGACTATGGATAAGGGCCAAGGACAGGTTTTTTTCAATCAAAGTGTGGGCCTGGGAGTAACAGGTTGTCATGTGTAGAACAAAACTGCAGAAATTCTAGGTTAAGAGGTTTAAGACAGTGATTGAAATTCCATCTCAAAACTCCCCAGTTCCAACACCTAACACAATCAGCAAAACAGCTAAGCCAGTAAAACAAAAACAAAAACAAAAAAAAAAAAAAAACAGTCATCAAAAGCAATGAATAACCAAAAGGGTAAACTAATCAAAGATCAACTAAGGGAAGGAACAAAAAATTCTGGAGCAAAGCAAAAAGTACGAGGCAAGGTGCTCAAGCCACCCTCATACCACAGAAGCTGTCCCTTTAAATCAACAAAATCCAGAGAAGTTTCACTTAATCTCCCAATTCTTACCCTTTTTTCTTCTGCTGTAGAAATAAGGGAAAGTGCTGTTAGGAAGAAACAGGGAGAGGCACAAAACAACAGAGAAAAGTAAACACACAGAAAGTCTCCAAAACTATGTGCTGAAGTGGAAAACAAAACACAAGGAAACCTCAACCCCCAGGGAGATGGGCATACCCCCCACCCCCTGCCAACTGTGTGGAGTGAACCTTGATCCAGACTATTTGGCATAATTTAGAAGACAGAATAAAGCCCAGCCAATTGTAACAAAGCATTTTTACCCTTGCAGGCTAAAGCAACCTAACCCTTCCCCCTGGATCTCTCCCTCCCTCCACCATCCCCCCAGGCCACAGATAAGTAGATGGAGCACAAAATACCTAGCCCTCGAAATGCAGCTTGGAGAGGAAACAGTCTGGTTTCAGACAGGGTAGGAAGAGAGTCAAGAAGTTATCCACACTATGTACTTGCAAGTAGAATGTCTAGTCAGAGCTGCCCAAGCATAAGAAAGATGAAGGGGCACCTGGGTGGCTCAGTCAGTTAAGCGTCCAACTTCAGCTCAGGTCTTGATCTCACAGTTCATGGGTTCGAGGCCTGCATCAGGCTCTGTGCTGACAGCTCAGAGCCTGGAGCCTGCTTCAGACTCTGTGTCTCCCTCTCTCTCTCCCCCTCCCCTGTTCTCTCTCTTTCTCTTTCAAAAATAAGAAAACATTAAAAAAATTAAAAAGAAAGATGAAAAGAAATGTCATAGAAACTATGCAAAAGAAAAGAAAAGGGAAAGAGAAAAGAAAGGAAGAAGTGACAAAGGGAAGAAGGGATATACAAGTATAAAACAAAGAACTCAAGCAAGAAGAAAACATGGATTCAAAAGAGACAAGGAAATCCCTTACATACTACTTCATACCAGCAACAAATGAGAACATAAATCTCAATAAAACAAGAACTCCAAACAAGAGAACAAAAATCTCAGAATGAGATTTTCTGAATGGAGACTGAAGGAACCAAGGAAACAAATTAAAAACCAAAACAGTATTATGGAACTATTAAATAATTCAGGACAGCAAAGAAAGAATCAATCTTGTGTGGAAAATGAATTATTGGAACAAAAGTCTTGCATTACAATTAAAATGACAAACACCTGAAAACTGTATGAGAGAAGCTAACAGATATGGAAGACAAAAATTATCCAACATATGCATATTTGATTCCTTAAACTGCTAATCCAACAAAGATTTACGAAGATGTGCTTAAAGGCATAATACAAAACAAACAAACAAACAAACAAAACCCACAAGAAAAAAAAAACCAGAAAACTGTCCTGATATAAAAAGAGTAATGACTTTTCAACTCTAAAGGGTACAAACTATTGTAGGAAAATTTTATTGAAAATCCTCAATACTGAATATATCCCAGTTAAGCTGGGATTATAAAGAATCAGAAAGAATGCCTCCAATACTCAGGAACAAAAATAAATTACCTACAAAGAAGAAAAAAAATCCTAGGTATCCTCAGTTCCACAGCAGCACTCAACGCCAGAAGACAATGGAATAATGTCTACAAAGTTTTAAATGACAGAAAATGTATCTTAAGAATTTTATACACAGCCCAGGATGCTGTTCAAGCAATAAAGGACTTATAAGGCATTCTTGAGACAATGACTTTGAATGAAATCCAGGTAATTGAGAGATGACCTTAAGGAAATAATGCAGGAATGCAAAAGACACATGAACAGGGCTGGTGATGAGTACTGAATCCATTTAAACATAGAACTAATACTAAATAACTCTGGGGAAGTATATTTAAATGACTGAATGTCAACATTATAAACCTGGAAAATTAAAAATAATCATAGCGTAAGTTTTAAAAATCAGGAAACAAAAGAAGTGATAGGAGGAAACTCACATGTTAATGCTCTCATCTTTCTTAGCAAGATTAATTATACTCGCTAAAAACTGAAACACATCACTTTTTAAAATCTCCAACCTCTTGGGGCGCCTGGGTGGCGCAGTCGGTTAAGCGTCCGACTTCAGCCAGGTCACGATCTCGCGGTCTGTGAGTTCGAGCCCCGCATCAGGCTCTGGGCTGATGGCTCAGAGCCTGGAGCCTGTTTCCGATTCTGTGTCTCCCTCTCTCTCTGCCCCTCCCCTGTTCATGCTCTGTCTCTCTCTGTCCCAAAAATAAATAAACGTTGAAAAAAAAATTTAAAAAAAAAAAATAAATAAAATAAAATAAAATCTCCAACCTCTTAATTTTCATTCTCTCCATGCCCCACCTCTGTCCCCCCCCCCAATCTCCTTTCCTCCCTCTTAAGGGAATACTTTATTATATCTCTTGTGGTAAAGACACATTAAAATTTTTTTTTCCAACAATTCGCTCCCTCTATTCTAGTATTGAATTCAAATAAAATATTCCAACAATTCGCTCCCTCTTTTCTAGTATTGAATTCAAATAAAAGCAAAGTATTAAATTGAATGCTTTTAATAAAAATAGCATTTCCCTTTTATAAAATATTTATATCTATACTTTTAACTGTACACATACACATAATACATTAAAATATGTGCTTATTTATATCCCTAAAAACATATCTAGAGCAGTTGTCCACGCAGTGTTTGCGATGGTTATTTCCGAGTGGTGGGATTTGCTCCCGCGTTAACTTCTGTGCAACATTCGATCTCTTTAAAACAAGCACGTTACCTGTTTAAATGACTGTAGACGGTTTGTATTAATAAGCTCGGAGAGCAGAAGGTGGTGGAGGAGGAGAGAGGGAGGGGCAGGGTGTCAGGTGGACAGAGGGAGGAGGGGAGGACCGGAAAGAGAGGGCAGGACCAAGAGCGGAGGCCGCAGGGGGAACAGAGGCGGCGGAGGAGCGGAGCGCACTCGAAGAGGCGGCGCCCAGCGGAGCGCGTTGGCGCCTGCAGGAAGCGCCTCCTGGCAGCACGCTGACCTAGTTTCCGCGGGCCCATCGGTCTGCGGCCAAAGCTCTGCTAAAACAGCCTGGAGCCTCGGAGACGCGCACAGCTCGGGAGGAGGCCAACCCGGACAGCCTCTGCCTCTTCCTCTGCGCCCGGAGCTGTCAGATTCAACGGCGCCGGCGTTCCCCGGAAAGCGGGGGTGGAGAGGGATCCCGGAGCCGACCCTGGGGCCAGGCTTCTTGGAAGAGGTCAGCCGGCTCGTCTATTGAACCTGAGTCGTCCGGTGGGATCTCTGGCCTGAGAGCAGGCGCCCTTCTCCCTGGGAGAGGACTAGGACTAGAGCCTCGCCTCTCCAGCTGATGTCCCCACTCCAGGCTGCAGGGAGTCCCACGTGGCGATCGCGCACGCTTTCTCCTGCTCCAGACGGCCTGCCAGCACCTGCCCAGAACTTGCAGGCCGGGACGGGCTCAAGTTGTCAACTCAGCCCTGCCACTTCCCACCCCTTGTCCTTGGGCAAGTCATTAGATGCCTCAGAGTCTCATCTTTCTTGTATTTAGGACAGAAGATGCCATTTACATCCCAGAGGCAGGGTGAGGAGTAAATAGAAAGACGGGGGTCATGGTGCCTGGAGTGGCAGTGGGCCCCTGCCCTGTGCTCAGTATAAAATGTTAGCTTACCCACTCATTGGGAAGATGCTTTGTAGGGGGCACGATTGATGGCTTCAGGCGCCAGCCACCTCTGTCCACTCCTGATCAGGGTGATTTATGTCATCATAGTTACTTATGCCCTGAGACATTAAGTAACTAAGTGCTTGATGCAATGCGTCCTTTCTGAAATATTTCCTATGAAATACTTTGGCCCTAAGCCCACTACCTAAAGAATTATGTTTTGGGTCACTGATATAAAAAATAATAATAAACACTTAAAAAGCAATTGCTATGAGGCAGATGGAGGGTGAAATAACTCTCTTTGCCTCTCAGCAGCAACCACCAGGGGGAAAATCGGGTGAAATAAGCAGTAGACATTTGTCATTTGGGGGTCATATGGCATCCATTCCTCCCTTTTTTATGGTTAATATCTTGATTTCTTCCGGGGGAAATTGCCCCACCTGCACTGAGCCATTTTGCGTAGATGAAAATCAAAGTCTCCTTGCGCTCCCCAAACCAAGGAGTGAGCCCGTGAGCCAGCTTGGCCAACTGGACTCTCCCTCCCCCAGGACTTGGAATCATGCAGGGCCCATACAAGGACAGAAGAAAACACTAATAAAAACAGTAAAACAGGGGCACCTGGGTGGCTCGGTGGGTGAAGCATCCGACTTCAGCTCAGGTCATGATCTCGCGGTTTGGGGGTTCGAGCCCCGCATCGGGCTCTGTGCTGACAGCTCAGAGCCTGGAGCCTGCTTCCAATTCTGTGTCTCCCTCTCTTTCTGCCCCTCCCCCTCTCGTGTGTGTGTGTGTGTGTGTGTGTGTGTGTGTGTGTGTGTGTGCGCGCGCACACTCTCAAAAACATTTAAAACATTTAAACATTTAAAAAACATAACATAAACATTTAAAAAAAACTTTTTTTAAACAGTAAAACAAGACAGCAGGGGCATTTTCTTTCTTGTGGTGATGCCCTACCTAGGTTATCAATGCTTCCATCACCACCACCCACAGCCCACGAGCCTCGTGTGTGCCCATCCAGAGCTCAGGATGCAGGAATTCAGCTAGCATCTGGACAGCTGCAACCTTATGTCCCGAGGCCATTACCAGGTTTAAGAGTGACCTCATCATCTCCCCTCACCCCTAAGCCTGCTTCTCTCCCAAGTTCCCTGCCTCAGTGCAGGTCACTACCACCCTTCCAGTTTCCCAGGGGGAATTATCCTAGACCGTTCCTTTCTCATCCCCCATTCATGTGGTTTCTGCATCTAACAATTCTGCCCCCTAAAAGCTTGGAACCCCATTCTTCCTTCATCTGCCTCAGTTCAGGACTTCATCCTTTCTCTCCGGGAAGATGGCAATAGCTTCTCCAAGAAGATGTTCCCTACGTCGGGCCTTCCTACTCCTCACTCATCTTCCAAGCTGCAGTCAGGGCAGTCTTTCTGAAAGGTTCCACATGGTTGTGTCGGGAGCTGGAAACCCTTTGACACTCTGCCCTTTGCCTCTCCATAGAGCCCAGTCTCCTTATCATGGTAAACAAGGTCTTGAATCCCTGGCCACTCTATCCCCTTTCTTGTCATCTCTCAACATCCCTCCCCAGGTACCTTCCTCGACCCACATGAAAGTTTCCACAGAGTTCAGGACATTCTTTGTTTTTTTTTTTTTTTTTTTTTTTTTTGCTTTTACACCATTTCTACTCTGGCATTGCCTTTATCCTAGAAGTCATGTCTCAAACTGTCCCCTCTAAGGACCACATCAACTCAAACAGAGTAGGATGAGTGAATGAGTACATTTGGGTTGGAGATGGGGAAAGGAGATAGTCTCGCGTTTGCTTTTTTCCCAGGCAGATTGCGGGAAGCTGGTTTACGTTTCTGAGAGTGACTAAGACGTTAAGCCTGGAACCACGGGCAGCCGTGCTGTCGCTACGAGGAAAACACTGCTTGGGAATGGAGCCAAAAGAAGAGAGTTTGCCCATGAGACCAAGTTCCCTTGGTGACATTTGAGCCCCTAGATGCATCTGTGCCTGAAATCAGACATGACTCTTGAACTTTTTGGTTGTGTAAGCCGTGCCCTCTTTTTGCCTGAGCCATTTTAAACGTGGATTCTCCACCTATTGCAAACAGAAGAATCCTGAGATCCCTAAAGAACAGTGAAAATAAGAATACCCCTTGAGAGAAAAACATCAAAATCCACAAAATAGAAGTCTGGGATCAACCTGAAGAGACAGAATGGTCCTGTGGCTGGCAAGACTTGACTGCAACCTACTGAACAAACACAACATATGTTGTGCCTAGACTCTAAGTTACCTGATATTGAAAACATCTAGCAGAGGAGGGTTGGTGAGACATACATACGTGGACAAAGCGGGGTTGGGGAGGAAGACTTGGCCATGCCCATCCAAGCACCATACAGGCCAACAGGTATCAGAGTTTCCTTGGCAAGATTTACCATCTAGCGCAGGGGCTCTGAAACTGGGATCCCATGGCTGGGCTTCCTGGAGTTTTGCAGCCTCTTGAAATTGCATGTACAATTGTACATCTTCCACAGAACAATGTCCATGGTTTCAATCAGATAGTCGTGGGGGTTCATTACACCGTGTAGATTAAGAATTGCTAATGTAGCAAGTGAAGAGTATTCCAGGCACTCTAAGAAACTCTTCTTAAAACCACCAAATTCCTTTGTACATTCCAGTCTGTTTCTCAGGACACCATCCTCTAATAATCAGCTTCCCATGTGGCTTGCGTCCAGGGAGAGAATGCAGTGAAGCCACTGATGGGGGCCCTTGGCTCCACTCGAGAGCTGTTTCTCACTACAAAGCAAGAAACGGGGACATTGGGGGAGGGGGCTGTGTTATCTGAGGCAGCTCAGATGCAAGTAGAGCAAGATTTGGGGAGCAAGAACTAGGATCCGTTGAGCTTGTGTTCCCAGCACTTGCCTATGTTATCTCATCTAATCCTAACAAACCTGTGAGACAGAAATTACTATACCCCCGTTTTATATGGGATCAAGGTTTATACAGCTTAAAAAACATCCATGGCTGCCTGACTTCCAAGACCATCCTACCAACAACTACTACAAAGCACATCCAGGTTCTGGTAATCGCACATTGGTCTTTGTGGTCACTCTGGTTGTGGTGCTACCGTCTAGATCCCCCTGCGACATGCTTCTAGCAGTGGACCCCTGCCTTTACCCCAAGCCACAGGGAATGTGAACCCAAGCACATCCCCCCGGGACATCCTTTGGACAGAGAGGTTGATTTAGGGATAGAAATATGACCCAGGTCCAGGCCATCTTCCAGGGGCTTTGTAAATGGAGATAGTAGGGAAGACCCTTTGCCTCTTGGGTCTTGGGGAAAACTAATCTTCCAGAGAAAAGAATAAAGTTAATCAGAAACCAGAAAAGATGAGAGATGGGCCACAGGAGCCCCAGCAGCTTGGAGGTCCAGGTTCTAGAAGGTCTTGTTTGCATTCTGTGAATTCCTCTCCTAACAGCCTGGACAGAAAGAGTCAGTCAACAGGAAGGGGGTAACAGCAAACTTCATGGTGACCTTTCTTTGCATTTATTCTTCACATCAGAGCTCTAAGGTAGGTTCTATCCTTTTTGCCGAGATGAGACAAATAAGGAACAAAAGTGGTTCAGCAGACTGGCTGAGGTCACACAGAGGTGGGTGCAGACAGGAAGAGAGGACACAGGGCTCCAACCCAACCACCATGTTATGTCACTTTCCATCAACACGATAAAAGTGCATCCCATCAGTAAAAGCACAGTGATGTCATGCCTCAGTCTGGAGAGGGAGCTGTAAGTAGTTGAAATGCCTCCCATGGAGAAAGTTTGCCTCAGAAGATGGAAACACTTCCTAGCTTACCTACAGAACCAATGTATTAGTATTTTGCTGTAGCAAACAAACAAACAAACAAAAAAACCCAAAAAACCTCCAAAAATCTCAGTGGCTTCCAACAACAAGCTTTATTCCTTGCACTCAGGTTTGCAGCTCGGCTATATCGGTGCCCCACTCTGCTCCACGTGTCTTCTCACACCAGGGGTGAGGCTGAAGGAGCAGCCACCATCCGGGACCATCATGCTACAGAAAGCAGGAAGGCAAGGGGCCAAGCCAAACGATGCAGTATCTTTGAAAGCTTCTGCTCTGACATGGCAGAAAAATGACACCCCCTCACATCACATTGGCCAAAGCAAGTCACATGGCCAAGCCTGACAACATATTCCACCTACTGGAATAACTTCTGGAGGAAATGTATTCCACTCACTGGAATCACTCCTGAAAGTCACGTGGCAAAGAGTGTGGATATATAAAACCCTCACAGGGAGGAAGAAGATGGTTGCAAACAATAACATAATCAACTACAGCAGGAAATAAGCATGGGCTGGGACAACAGAACATATGACAAATCTACCTTTCATCGGAGGGGGCCCTCCAGCAGGGCTGCTGGGAAGACAACACAAACTGAACAAGGACAGAGTCCCAGCTGCAGAAAGGCGAGCTTTCAGTGGCAAAAACAGCAAGTCCTGAGAGCTAAAGCTTTCAACATCTGGATCCCAAAGAGAGAACTCACAAAACACCAGAATACAGTGGCCCAACGGCATGCCTGATGAGTGTGTCATAAGAATAATCATTATCTCAGGGCCTTGGGTTTTGAGTAATTTCTCCATCTGTTTTCTGTTGTGTTATTATGCTTTCTTAATTATAAAAATGAGCAATTTTTTAAAGACATGTGCCTTTCTTGAAGCCTAAAAGAACAAGAAGAACAGAGGCAATTACTTTCCAAGGCCAAGACTCATGGTGTTGAGGAAGGTTTGCATGTTGGGTGATGCACCAAGAGGGTGTCATTTCAATCCTGTGGGGTAAATGGTCCTGCCACCTACCCTGATGACTGACAAATGGAAAGAGAGTGGTCAGGAAAACTTTTTCCTTGGGGTGTGTGTGTGTGTGTGTGTGTGTGTGTGTGTGTGTGTGTGTTGCCCCAACTTAGACATTCCAGGAAGTTTCAGCTCAGATCCCATCTGGGGCTGAAGAAAAACAAAGGCCACCACGAGTTCAGTATGAGGTGGAAATCCTGGATTCCTTTCTGGCCCAAGGAGACTAGGTAATATGGGCTTAAAATGTCTCAGTTCACACTGAGTGTGTGAGACAGTCAGCTGTGGGTTTTGTGGAAACTAACCATGAGTTTAAGCCGATTTGAGCCCAGTTTGGTGTCACGTGTACAAAGACTTCAGCCGTGGGCTTCTGAGTTACACAGATCTTTGAACCCTGGCCCTGTTGCATGACAGCTCTGTGACTGTGGGTGAGTAATTTCTTTGTGCCTCAGTTTTCTCCTTGAAAGAAAATGGGATAATAACAACATGTACCTCACTGGGATGCTTTGGGGATAAAATACATACATCTAAAACTCCTAGCATTGTACCTGACATAGAGCAGGCGAATAACAGATTTCAATTAGAAATACTAATGTAATAGGGACAAAAATGATTGACGTATGTGTATTTGTAGCCTTTCTCCTTCTCCTATTCAAGAAAAGCTGGGGCTGGAGCACCTGGGTGGCTCAGTCAGTTAAGCGTCTGACTTCAGCTCAGGTCTGATCTCAGTGTTCGTGAGCTCGAGCCCCGCATCGGGCTCTGTGCTGATAGCTCAGAGCCTGGAGCCCGCTTCAGATTCTGTGTCTCCCTCTCTCTCTCTGTGTGACCCTCTCCTGCTCACACACACACACACTCTCTCTCTCTCTCTCTCTCTCTCTCAAAAGTAAATAAACATTAAAAAAAAATTAAAAAAAAAAAAAAGAAAAGCTGGGGCTACATCAGTACCATTTCCCCCTTCTGCCCCTTCTCCCACGCTCCCCTCCACTTTGGGGTCTTACTGGGGACATCTGGCTCATTGGTGGGAGAAAAATGAGAGAAATGGGAAGAGGGATTTGCAGTGGAAGAGGCTAAACAGAACAAAAACAAGCAAATAATAAACGAGAGACAGAAAAGCAGGCCTGAACAGTGAGGGTATCTATGATGGTTTTGAAGAGAGGAAAATAAGAAACAGGAGGAGAGACTCTGGAGCTCTTTGGATAGTGTGAGAGAGGGGGTAACGGAGATACACCAAGGGAAGAGAATGAATTAGGTATCGACTGCTGTATAACCAGTTATCCCCAAAGGTGGCAGCTCACAGCAATAAAGACGTATCATCTCGCAGTTTCTGTGGGCCAGGAACTTGGGAGACCGGCATTGTGGCTCAAGGCCTCCCGTGTGGGTGCAGTTACCACGTCACGCAGGGTGGACGTCACCTCAAGACCAGCTGGCTGGAAGAGCCCCTGACGGCGGCCATGGCAGGAGGCCTCCGCCCCTCAGGGCAGGGCTCTCCAGAGGGCTGTGGGGTGTCTTCCCAATGTGGCAGCGGGCTTCCCCAGAGCGAGTGATCCAGGAGAGGGAACAGGGGGAAGCTGCAAGGCCTTTTGTGACCCAGCTTTGGAAATCCCCCAGGGTCCCTTCTCCTTATCTGTTCACTAGCAGTGCGTCACGAAGTCCAGCCCACACTCGTGGGGAAGGGAACTGGCCTCCATTTTTTGAACAGGGGTAGGGGGGAAACGTAGAAGAATTTGTGGACATATTTTAAAACCACTGAAAGGATTTAGGGGCGTGTCGCTGTGGACTGTGACTTTGAGTCCCTTGAATATTATTGGGGAACTGCATGAGAAACTTGGGAATATTTTTGCCTTGACCACAAAACTTTTTGTTGTTGCTTCACCACGACGTGGTCCGAGATTGGTCTGTATATTTCAGTATCATTTCCCTTGTGCCTGAATGACATCCCTTAGCATTTCTTGCAGTTCAGGTCTGCTGCAGGTGAGTTCTCTCAGCCTCTTTCTGGTTCTGGGACTCTAATTACACATGGAAAAGATGATTTGATATTGTCCCCCAATTCCCTGAGGCTCAGTTCACTTTTTAAAATCTTTTCCCTCTTTGTTCTTCAGACTAGGTCATTATTACTCATCTGCCTTCAAGTTCCCGGATCTTGTCTTCTGCTATCTCAAATCTGCTACTAAAGTCGGCTGTTATTTATTTCAGGGCTTTTTTTAAGTTGTTTTTTTTGTTTGTTTGTTTGGTTGGTTGGTTTTTGTAGAGCAAGGGAGGGGCAAAGAAAGAGAAAAAGAGAGAGAATCCCAAGCAGGCTCCACTCTGTCAGTGCAGAGCCTGACGCAGGGCTTGAACTCACAAACTGGGAGATCACGACCGGAGCTAAAATCAAGAGTCAGACACTCAACTGACCGAGCCGTCCAGACACCCCTATTCATTTCAGTTTTTACTTTCATTTATAGCACCTCCATTTGTTCTTTTCTGTGGTCTTCATTTCTTCCCAGAGATTACTTCTTTACTCCTTTAATTCTCTGAATGTGTTTATAACAGCTGCCTTAAAGCTTTCATGTTTCTCCCATCCAAGTACTATCCAGGCCTGACGCTGCTTAGCTTCCGAGATCAGACGATACTGGGCGCGTCCGGGGTGGTATGGCCATAGACTAAAGCTTTCATTCTTCTAGGTCCAATATCTGGGCCACCTTGGGTTTAGTTTTTATTGGTTTTTCTTGAGTAAACATCATGTTTTTCTGTTTGCTTGTATCTCTAGTGTCTCTTGATTGAACACTGGGCATTGTGATAAATATGTAATAGGGTATGTATGACTGTCTGCATATCTGGATTTTGTCATCTTCTCCTCAGAGGTATTGCTTCCGCAGCTCAGCTACCAGTGAGTCATCTTGAACGAGCGCAGGTTCAGTTTTATGATTTCTTAGTGCGGATCTGTGGAAAGCGGTGTTTCCCAAGCTCCTCCAGCTTGGGAGGACTTAACCAAGAGTGTGGCAAACTCTGCTTCTACTGCAAATCTTATCATGACTTTGTTTTGGGGGTTGCCTTAGGGGAGGTAAAAATGAGGTTTTACCTTAGGGCAGTGGTTCTCAACTGGGGTGATTCTGCCCAGAGGGGACACTTGACAACGTCTGGAGACATTTTTGCCCATCACAAGTTCGTGGTGCGGCACTACTGGATCTGGTAGGTGGAGGTCAGGATGCCAAATATCCTACAATGCACAGGACAGTCCCCCCACAACAAAGAACTCTCTTGTCCAAAATGGCAATCGAACCAAGGTTGAGAAATGGAGCTCCCTCCTGTCCCATGAATTCTAGTCTCTTCAGTTGCCCTAAACTCTGATCTGTGCCTCCTTCAGTCAGTGGGACCATTGTGTTCTGCCCAAATTCCAGTTCTTCATGCCACAGTAAGAATACTGTCCCCAAGCAGGGAGCTGAATGATTACAGGACTCAATTCAAGATTCCCACCTCTCGGTGATCAGTCTTGCTGGCAAAGTTGCCCCACACAGCTCATCAGGTCTAGTTGTTTGTGGTGAGAGGGCTAATCCCTAGAGCTACTCCATGGTGGCTACAAACTGAAGTATAGTGTGTTTATCTTGGCCTTTCTAGTTCTAACTGAAACCTTACAGAAATTGATGAACCTGAAGAATTGTAAAAACACACACGAACCATAAGTTTTCCCAACGAGCCACTCACCGAAGAAATTTCTAGTTCAGAGTCTCATTCAACAGACATGAATGGGGCCCTCTCATGGACAAGGTTCACTCAGTTTATCCATATAAACCTGAGGTATGCATTACTAAACTTGCGTCAGGAAGTGCAATTTTCCTAAAGTTTAGGGGAGATAAAACAGATTCAGGGAACATATAGAAACACATCAGAACATGAATCGGTCTGATTCCAAGTCCAGTGTCTTTTCTTTCCTTTCCAGCATCCACAGCTGTTTTTCTGGGATCTATCCACCATCTCTCAGAGGAGATAAAATGGCCTCATAACGTGACTGGTTTTTCCCTTCTCACACCGATCTGTTCTCTGCTAATTTCATTCATACTTCCTTTTCTGGCAAACCCTTATTTGGTGCTTGGCCTCTTTGTCCACATTTGTCCCGGGACATATCTGAGGCTGAACACCTCTCTCTCAAGGATCCGGGAACTTACGTGGTCAAGAAAATGTTTTCCAATATTTACATCACACAATTTCATTTCCTCTGTTAAAATCTTTTTTTACTGTTTAATTTTAATTGATTTTTTGAGAGAGAGAGTGTGCGTGCACGTTCAAGTAGGGGAAGGGGCAAAGGGAGAGAGACAAAATCTTAAGCAGGCTCCACAATGAGTGTGGAGCCCGATGTGGGGCTCGATACCACGATCCTGGGGTGATGACCTGAGCCGAAATCAAGAGGAACGCTCAGCCGACTGAGCCACCAAGGCACACGAAGATTTTTTATTTTTTATTTTTAAGTAATCTTTACACTGAACCTGGGGATCAAACTCACAACCCCAAGATCAAGAGTTGCATGCTCCACCAACCGAGCCGGGTAGGCACCCTTCCTGTGTTAAAATCTTAAAACAAAAACAAAAACAAAGACAAAACAAAACAAAACAAAAACCTCTCAATTGTTAACTAAGCAGTTATCCAACTTGGGTAAGAGAAAACTGAATGCTTCCTATAGAGAATCAGTGAATACTGATCTATTTATTCCTGTTTTTATGAATCGGGAATGACTTTTTAGGTTGAAAACAGAACCATGTTATCTCTTTGCACCACAGAATCACAACAAAGAGTGACTACATTGTAGTGGGTTGAATGGAAAAAAATATATATATATATGTGTGTGTATATATATATATATATATATATATATATATATATTCTAACCCCCAAAACCTCTGAGTGTGACTTTATTTGGGAAACTGGTCTTTGCAGGTGAAATTAAAGATTTTGAGATGAGATCACCCTGGGCATCCAGGTGGTCCTAAATCCAGTGACAAGTGTCCATATAGGATGCTAAAGAGGAGAGACACAGAAACCCCAGGAGGAGACCACAGGAAGACGGAGGTTGAGATTGAAGCAATACCAATGGCCATGAGAAGCTGGAAGGGTCAAGGAAAAGAATCCCCTCTAGAGCCTTCAGGGGGAGCACGGCCCCACCCACACCTTGATTTCAGATCTCTGGGCTCCAGAACTGTGGGAGAATAAATTTTTGTTGTTTTAAGACCCCTAGTTTGTAGTAATATGCTACAGTGGACACAGGAAACTAATACACATGTTCACATTAAAAGGCAATTTGACACATTAACCACCCTGGACTTTGCAAGATCTTTTCCATTAATAGTTTGTTTCCTTCTTGTTTGTGGATTTCTTCAGTGGCTACTTCTTGCCAGTGCTGATGGCCAACCATCAGAGAAGGCTACAAACATTTAAGTCAAAATAGGAGAAAAAACTTAAAACTGAGAAATTAAGAAACAGTTAATTTTCCTGATTAGGAAGTGATTCCTGCATGCTTCTGCAGCAACCCAGGTGGTGCAGTTAGAATACTTTCAGCCACAAGACGATGGAAAACCCAAACCAAAGTGGCTTAACCTCAAGAACACTTACTGGTCACATTCTGGACCAGCAAACCTGGGATGGACTTCAGAGCCGGCTGGTAAAGTCGGCAGATGTAATCATCTCTCCACCCTGCCATTTACAGCATTGGTGACTTTTTAAAGCTGTTCCTCTCACTGCTGGAGGAAGGCTGTCACAGGTAAGCAGGGCGACATGCTTCCTCTCTTAGGTCCAGGAAGAGAGTCAGAGAATGAGAGACAAAGACAGAGAGAGACGCTTTCTGTAGCTCTCTCCTTAGAGAAGGTACTTCCCAGAAGACTTCAGCAAAACACATGCCCTCTTTTGAACCAATTGCTGATAAGAATGATGCGTCATCTTCAAACTAATGAGGCCCTACACCCTGAACTTGTTGAGGTAGGTTTGGTTTCCCCATGGCCTCCCCAGAATGCATTCAAATGGAGAGTAGTTACTTAAACAAAATGGAGGTCTGTCAGGAAGGGCAAGGATTGAATGAGCTGATGGGCAGATATTGTATATAAACAACAGTGCAACAATCCCAATGTGCCAACCATCCCATCCACCTTAAAATATAAAATACATCCATGGTTGAGGACATCTGCATTCCCCCGCACAATTACATCCCTTCATCCTCCTTAGTTACCTGCTATTTTAAACTTGGGGCTTATCAGTGCCACGTATTTCATTCTTACTATTCATCTATTCTTACTGTAGGTCTTTATGCCGAAGCCGGTTTCATTCTCTTGTGTGTCTTTAAACTTAATATAAATGGGATGTGTATGTACTATTCTGCAACTTGCTTTTATTGTCCCAACACCGATTTGTGAGACACGTCCACATGGAATATATGAAGTTCTAGTTCACACATTTTCATGGATGCATTCCAATGAATGGATTCATTAATCCTCCTGTCCGTGAACATTTAGGTTGACACTTTTTTCTTTACTACAAAGAAAGCTGCCGTGAACATTCTCAGCACATGCCTCTGTGCAGTCCTAGGAGGGTTTCTTTGGAGCACGTGACAGAAGGAACATCATCGAGTTATCAGGTACGTGTATCTTTAACTTTGGCTGTTCTCAAAAGAAGCTGTACCAAATTATATCCCACCGGCTGCATATGAGGATTCTGCCCCTCCACACCCTTGCCAACACATGCCGGACCCAACTTTAAAATCTGTTAGTCTTGTATATTTTCTTTAAATGGTCTGTTATTGTCACTAGTCTCCAAATTCCACTCGGGCAACCACTGTGGTTACCTCATTCACTCGCAGACCCCCGACAATGCTTAGCACTTGGTAGACTTCATGACAAAGAGATAGGGCCGATGCTCAGTGTTTTTAGGGCAGGTTCCCAGCTTCATTCTTCTCTGCATAAATCCTTCATTATGCTGTTAACAGTAGGAAGGGAAGGTAGGCATGCTCCGGTTACTGGGAAAATCTTGCTATTAACTGAATCAGCACACACATGGGATCCAGAGTGTGGAGAAAAGAGGTCTCTACCTTTGGCCTCAAGTTGCCTGTCAGTCAGGACTCTGCCTCCCTTCTCTCCGTACCCCCCGGTGCTCTGGGTACCTAACCCCACGCTAGACACCTGGCCGGCATCTTCCTCAGCCTCTGGCTCGGGTTCAGTTGTTCAGGTCCATCTCGTTCACCCCTTAATGGCGATGGGGGTTGAGAAATGGGTGGGTGAGCAGGAAAGAAGGGATAAAGAAAAGGGAAGAAAAGTAGCCTTCCTGGTCCCACCTTGGTGGGGAGCATATGAACACATCAATTGCTGAGCTCATAAATGCACTTGGTTTTCTCTGTGCTTTTTCAAATACCTCCTTCTACTGTCCTAATTTAGTATGGGCCAAATTCCTAGAAAAAGGCAAGCGTGCACCACACCCAAGACAGTGGGGACCGCATCCAAACTTTTTGTTCCAAATCCAGCTTCCCTGCAGTGGTTCTCAACCAGGGGCAGCAGCGCCCTCTGGAGGCACATGGAAAATGCATGGTGGCATTTTTAGCCGTCTCCCTGCTTGGGAATTTAGTTAGTGGTCACAGCCAACAATGCCCACAATGAACAGGTCAGACCCGCACGGTGAGGAACTGTCTAGCCTAAAATGCCAATACTGCCCCCAACTGAAATCGCCGTGGGCTCTGGGAGGCTGAGGGCGAGGCCTGTCATGTTCACAAGCGTGTCCCCAGGGGAGTCTGGCACACAGTGGGGGCTCCATAAATGCTTGCCGAGCGAAAGAATTCGGGACTCCAGTATGCTGTAGCACCAGCTCACAGAACCCAAGTGCCTGCTCCAAGCACACACTGGAAACCAGAGTGCTAACTCATCAGTCAGAAACAGACTAGGAATCTAAGGGGGAAATATCCTCTCTGCCAGGAAGTGCGTGAAATAATCTTCAGATGTGGGGAAGATTGTGTTCTCTGCCCTGGAAAGCTATCACCTGGAATCCTGTCACTTCTCCCATTTAGAAATATGAGGGCGTTAAAGAGATACAGTCATAGGAAAAAAAAAAAAAAGCGTAAGTGTTCTGACATTACAAAGCAGCCAAAACCTTATGCACAATTTCCCCCAACCCCACCACCATATGACAGTGACCATGAATGAACATCGCAAAGCAAAATTTGCCAAAGCAGTTGCTCCTGGGCCTTCAGGAGCAAGTGAAGGGAGTTCGCAAGCCCGTCCTACTGAAAGGAGAGAGCCTGACTAAGCACTGGGCTCTAGATCAGAAGGCAAGGGTTCCATCCTCAGTTGTGACGCCCAGTAGCTGGGTAAGTTGCCGAACTTCTCCAAGCCTCGGTCCCCTCATCCAGAGAATGGGAACGACGATACCTACCCTATAGGGTAACATGAGGGTTAAGTGATACAGTGTCGGTAAAGCAGGAAGCACAGTGCCTGGCACTTAAGACACACATTATCATTACTAATTCTTTGAAAAGCAACCCCAAATAGCCAGTAATAAAGCCAATGACTGCCTTGCGGAATAAAATAGACACTCAGCCATTTAACCCAAGGACATGAGCAGACCAACAGAACATCCTGTTCTTAAAAGACGTAGATGAAGTAATTTTATTCTGCCTCCAAGTCCTTTTGTTCCCTGGTTGACCAACAGTGCTGCGATTCACATTAAATTATAATTGTGTTTCTATATCCCTCTGGTGATAAATATTTCACTATTGGGCCTCTTTTGGAAAAAAGAAAAACAAAAAGAAGGTCTTCGAGCCAACTTATTCCTCATTCAACCTTTACATTTTTCTTCCCCCATCCTCCACCTTCTCTCCACTGGGTCCCATTGCTGGCATTTTGCTGTACGAAGGAGTGGATTTGTGCTTTATTCCAATAACTTTGAACACTGATAATAATGAAAACATTTGGCATCTGTTTTCTGTTGAAATGTGAAAGCTTCAGAGCAATATTTACAAAGCCTACTTCCCCAACCGCGGCTCTCAGATCTGATTAAGTAACACTCAAACATGACATTCCAAATCAGAGTAACAAGCTGTTCTTGGGCTGTGTCAGGGCCAATCCTTTATATTTTCAAATTTATGAGTATGCTACTAGAGAAACATCACTTACCCAGCTGATCCAACAAATATGCTCTCTCCTCTCGTTCACATGCAATAGTTTAGATCTTCCTGACTCAAATCCCAGTCAGTGTCCCCTTCCACACGTTTTAGGGACTGGCTATGATGTGGGGGATGTCTCAATAGTGGTGGTGCATGAGTTGGGGCATATTCATACGTTGACTGATCTTTTCGTGAAGACGCTCTGGCATAAACAGATCAAGGTAGCAGCAGGGAAGGCTATATATATTTCTTTAATCAAACTCAAGTCCCTATACAGAAAGCTGAGAAAATTCTCCCTGGGAGAGTATGTGGGCAGGCAGCAACTCTCACACATCCAACTACACAGATTTAAAGCAAACCCACTATCGTTAACTATTACTATGTGGAGTAGGCTGAATAATGGCCGCCAAAGAGATCAGGTCCCAACACCTGAGACCTATAAATGTTACATTATTTGGAAAAGGGGTCTTTGTGGATGATTGAGGATCTCAAGATGGGAAGATTATCCTGGATTACCTGGTGGGCCCTAAATGCCATCACAAGAGTCCTTCTAAGGAGGAGGCAGAGGGAAATCAAACAGAAGAGGAGAAAGCCATGTGGCCACTGCAGCAGAGACTGGAGTGACGGAGCCACCAGCCAAAGAATGCCAGCAGCCACCAGAAGCTTATAGAGGCAAGGAATGGGTTTTCCCCAAGAGCTTCAGGTGGGAACACAGTCCTGCCAACACCATGATTTCAGCTCAATGAAACCAATTTTGGAATTCTGGCCTTCCAAAGTGAGAGAACAAATTTCTGTTGTTTTAAGCCACTATGTCTGTGGCATTTTGTTACAGTGGCCACAGGATAATAATATACTAGAAAAATAAAAAGCAAATCATAACAGAGTCAAAATTTAACACTGGAAAAAACCTAACCTAGTCCTCCCTCTGTCCCATCTTACAGACCAGGAATGTAAGCAGAGAAGAGGCCAAGTGCTGTGGTAAATCCACACAGAATGGGAGGTGGAGCCAGGACCAGGTTTCTGAGTGTCACAGCTCCCTTCAAAGAAGAGAAGTCGCACCTTTGGCCTGCTCGGGGGGGTGCCCTTTGAACCTTCTCAGAATGTTTCCAGCACTGTCCAATATCGTCCAATATGGCAGCCACTAGCCACCTGTAGCTATTTAAATTTAAATTCATTAAAATGAAACGAAATTTCACATCCAGTCCCTCAGGCATACAAGCCACATTTCATGACCCCTACACACACATGTGGCTAGTGGCTGGTGAATTACACAGGACAGGCAAACATTTCCATCATTTAGAGGAAGTTTACTGGACTGGACAGTGCTAGACCAGGCACACAGAAGGCCCTGCCAACTTCTCACCAAACTTAAAAACACCAGGTCTGTTTGTTCCTCTTGCATTTCCAACACCTAGTACACTGGCTGGCCTGCCTTGGGGAGCCCCATAAGGACTTCTATGAAGGTGCAGAGTGACACCAGGAATTGTGACCCCCTCACAACCTCTCCTCACTGAGAAGGGCTTTCTTGTCTCCTTTGAGGGGCACTGCAATATATGGCAAGGACCGTACCTCAGGCAGCTTCCTTGTCCAAGCCCAAGAGCAGCATTGGGAGGCCAAGAATAAGACAAAGGGGGTAGACTGTGTCAGACCCTCCCAAGACCCGGCTAATGTCCCAGGAGAGTCTAGAAGCCATTCGGGAGCTGCTCCTAATTTCTTTGGATGCCTCTTGGGATACCAACAGAAGTATGACACACTGTCTCTAGAAAACACCAATGAATACTTGCACGGCCCTTCATAGTTCAAAAGCAATGCCCTGGTCTCCTTTGATCCATACAACTGGGGAAGCAGAGACCTCCTTTCAATAGTGAGAAAACTGAGATTCAAAGAGATTAATGAGAGACGGCTTGCCAAAGATACACAAAGAAGCCAACATTCCAGCGAAAAATCCTGACTCTAAACTTGCCTTGCGTACCATCTCATCTTCCTTCTTCCCCTAAGACGTGGAGATGGGTCCTAGGCCTTCTTGAGAGCACAGGCGGGGGCCCACTCACCTGTGTAGCTCACCCGTGATACCTAAGCAGGGTCTTCATCAAGCAATCAAATAATGCCTATGCTTGGTTTTCACATCTCACTCTCCTCCCCAGGTAGAAGAAGACAAGTCAAGTCCAAGGGGGAAATGAGTCAAGTACAGTAAAACCTTGGATTGTGAGTCACTTGTTCTGCGAGTGTTCCACAAGACGAGCAAACACTTCTAATAAATTTTAACCTGATAAACGGGCGACGTCTTGCAACATGAGTAGTACGTGACGCCGAACGTCACATGATCACAACTGAGCCAACGGTTCTTGAAATTTACTTTGGTATACAAGTGCTGTGGATCACAAGCATGTTTCTGGAACGAGTTATGCTTGCAAACCAAGGTTAGGAAGTACAGTAAGTACTTGGAAGTGCACTTCTGAGTAGTCAACTCCAGAAATAGAGGATTGTTGCTCACATCAATCTCAGAGAAGTGAGTTCCTCATACTGACAGAAGCTATGGGCCACAAGTGAGACAGGGTTTTCAGGGCAGACAACAGGCATTTGTGCCCACGTGGCCATGTTCTGGAGGTTTTTGTAACACACACACACACACACACACACACACACACACACACACGGAATCCGTGGACACTCACAGTGTTCCAAGAATATAATTTAAACCTCACCACACCTGAAATGTTGTCAATTAAACCACAACTCTATGAAGTAGGTGCTAGAATTAGTCTCATTTCACAGCGAGGTTCAGGAAGGTTAAGTAAATTTTCTCTCCATCATTACAGCTGGACGGCGACAGAGCTGGGATCTGAATACAGGTTTGTCCTATTCTAAGCTCCTTCCCACGGCAATACTCTGACTCTCAACAAAGCCTGAAAGAGACATTGTGGATTTATAGGAATTTGTCATGGAAAATAAGGCCTTAGGAGAAAAAAATTCTTCAAAATAGTTATGAATAGGCTTCTACATGGATAAATACATACTTATCTCATATTTTGAACATATTCCTAATTCCACTCTGTGTTTCCGTTGTCAACACCTGTTTTTTTGTTTGTTTTTTTAAGGCTTCCCTCTGTCTTTAGCAGGAAAACCCAGAATGCATCAGAGTCCACAAAAATAAAAATAAATGTTATCTAGGAAAAGAAGAACCAATGGTACTGAGTCCTTTTCTCAGAAAAGTACATATTGATGACACGTTATATTTCTAGAGGAAATTACTTCTTGACTCTTAAGAGTCTAAGACTCTTTAAAAATTTTTTTTATTATGGAAATTTCAAACATTCGTTAAGGAAGAGAGAAAAATATAATAAACCCCTATGATCGACCTTTTATTTTCAACAGTTATATACTCATGGCCAGTCTTGTTTCATCTAATCCCCCTACACTCACTTTGTTTGCTTGTATTTTATTTATTTATTTTTTTTTATTAAATTTTTTTTTCAACGTTTATTTATTTTTGGGACAGAGAGAGACAGAGCATGAACGGGGGAGGGGCAGAGAGAGAGGGAGACACAGAATCGGAAACAGGCTCCAGGCTCCGAGCCATCAGCCCAGAGCCTGACGCGGGGCTCGAACTCACGGACCGCGAGATCGTGACCTGGCTGAAGTCGGACGCTTAACCAACTGCGCCACCCAGGCGCCCCTGTTTGCTCGTATTTTAAAGTAAAGCCCAGGCATCTATCAGTTACCCTGTGAATACTTCAAAAACTTTGAATGCATCTTTAACTGATAAAGACACCTTTTCAACATAATCACAATCCATTATCACACTTAACAAAATTACAGTAATCTCTTATCATCTGAAACCCATACTTAAATTTCTCCAACTGCTCCCCAAAATGTCTTTTTTTTGCAGTTAGTTTGTTCCCATCAGAATCTGAGCAAGATTCACATATATCACATTTGGTTATGTTTCTTGAGTCTCTTAATTTTACACCACCCACAAAACTGGACTCGAAATGGATTAAACACTTAAACATAAGACCTGAAAACTACAAAACTCCTAGAAAACTAAATTAGGAAAAAGCTCCTTGACAGTGCATGATCTGGGCAACATTTTTTTGCCTAGGACACTGAAAGCACAAGCAACAAAAGCAAAAATAAACAAGTGGGACTACATCGAACTAATAAGATTCTGCACAACAAAAGAAACAACCAACAAAATGAAAAGGCAATCTATAGAATGGGAAAAAATATTTGCAAACCATATATATCTGATAAAGGGTTACTCTCCAAAATATATAAGGAATTTATACAACTCAAAAGCAAAAAAAACAAAACAAAACAAAATAAATCAAAAAACAAACAAAAAGATTAAAAAACGAGCCAAGGACCTAGACATTTCTCCAAAGAAGACATATAAATGGTCAAAAGGTACATTAAAAGATGCTCAACATCACTAATCATAGGAGAAATGCAAATCAAAACCACAATGAGATATCACCCCACACTCTTGAGGATGACTCATCAAAAAGACAAGATAATAAGTGTTGGGAGGATGTAGACAAAAGGGAACCCTTGGCTCTTGGGGATACTGGGAATTACGAATGTTCTGGGTACAGAGCAAACACTTCAGTTTAGCCAGGTCTAAATCACTCCGGAGAGAATGCTTCAACTACTCAGCTCCCCACCCGGCAGAGCACAGTAGAAAGCAAATGCCCTGAGAATTTCATAACGGCTTTGCTCTCAAGTAAGATTTTGCTGTCATATTCAATATGACAACATGTCAAATTAACACTCCCTCAATATAATATATCACCAATAGGAACTGTTCTCAAAAACTTCAGTACAAAAGCCATTTCAGAAAAGTGCTTGAAAATTAACTGGAGAAAAAGAACTAAGCTAGAGAAGTGGCCAAGGAGAGTGGAGGAAGGTCTTTAACCTCAAAGATGTAGTCATTTAAAAGAAAACAAAAAAAAAGTAGTCATTTTATGGAAGGTAGTCACATCACAGATAGTCTAAATCAAATTTTTAATATACTTATCTCCTGGGGAGTTTATTAAAATGCAGGTGCTCAGTCAGGTGAGGGGTAGGGCCCGAGACTCTGTATCTCGAACAAGCTGCCAAGTGATGCTGACACTGCTGGTCCACGGACCACAGTTTGAACAGCCGGAGTCCAGATGTAGATGAAGGCCTAGTGAAACGAGAATGTTCCCTTTCTGCCGTTCCTGCCTCCCCACATCCTCCCAGCTCCTTTCATACCCACTCATCCTCTAGGAATGAACACTCAGTCCTCTAACTGTTCAAAGTACAACCATTCCTTGTGAGCAACGTCTCTGTGGGCTAAAATCTTACGCACGGGACACCTGCTCTTGGTAGTGCAGCTGATTTTATCATCTGAAAGCTTTCCCGATAAAGAGTACTTGAAAATACTAAAGAACATTTCAAATGAAATGTGTGAGGCATAGCTGACCTTACAGGAAAGCACAGAAAATCTATGGAGGCTGAAACAGAAAACTGTAAGCCAAACAGGTAAATGCATCAACAGATGCGCAGTATCCTAGACCAGCCCCGTAAACCTAGAAACAGGTTTTCATACATAGGCCGGACAAACATGGAGAACACTGGGTCTGTAGGAGGAGTGGTACGGAGATAAGAATCCCACGTGGTGCCAGCCCCCAAAAGGCACCCCTCTAAGAAAACGTAACTACCATAGGGAGACCAAAGCCTGACACCGTGAGCTCCAAGAAGAAAAAAAATTTTTCACCCAGAATTCATAACCATGAGTTTTCTTCCCTCACCTCATTACTCAAGTGGTCTAGGAATTCCTAAACAACAAACTTAGCACAAAAGGTGGCTCTGACTCCGTAATCCCTCTGGGGTACCTAAGCAGAGGCAAATACCAGAGCTCTCAAGGGTGTAGAGGTATTCTCTCTCTCCTCTCCCTGCATCTCCCCAGCTTGTGCTTCTGTTGTCTCTCTCAAAAAAATAAATAAGTAAATTGAAAAAGCAGCAGCAGTAGCAGCCTGGCAAAAAAAAAAAAGGGGGGAGGGAATGGGGGGGGGCAACTGCAGCAAAAATTTCTGGTCCTATAGCTACTCCCTGTCCGCCATGATCCACACCAGCAAATCGAATACCTGACATCCTGCCTCTCCCCAGCCGAAGTCCATTTCAGATTCAAGTCTCACTGCTTAATGGATACCAATTCAGTAAAGCCTAACTGTAAGAGAATCTGAGAAAACGTGGGACTTGGCTTTCCAGATGAAGCAGTATGGGGAAGCACACGTAACTGACGCTGAGCAAGTTCATCAACCACAGACAGGGACTTCCTTAACCACGCAATGGTGTCTTCAAGAAACGTACTGCAAGGGCGCCTGGGTGGTTAGTTCAAGCCCCGCGTGGGGCTCTGTGCTGACAGCTCAGAGCCTGGAGACTGCTTCGGATTCTGTCTCCCTCTCTCTCTCTGCCCCTCCCCTGCTCATGCTCTGTCTCTCTCTGTCTCAAAAATAAATAAAAACATTAAAAAAAATCTTTAAAAAAAAAAAAAGAAACGTACCGCAAACATGTCACTAACCAGTGAAATGTTCGGATTTAATGTCAGTAACAAAACTAGTCTGATGCTGCTATTAAACACTGTACTAGATGCCTAAGTGCAATTTTTTTTTAAAGTGTAAGCATTAGAAAGGAAGAAGCAATACTGTTAATACATTCATAAGTGACATGACTGTCTACATAGAAATACCTAAATAATCTATAAACTATTAGAATTAAAATTCAGCAGACTTTCTAGATATAAAATCAATATAAAGAAAGCAACTGCATTATACCCATAATAATAAAATAGAATATGTGATTTTTAAAGTACCACTTAAGAACAAATCTAGCAAAAGATGCATAAGGTTATCATTTAAAAATCATTTAAAAAGCTGGCGGGGGGGGGGGTACGACTGGGTGGCTCAGTCGGTTAAGCTTCCAACTTCAGCTCAGATCATGATCTCACAGTTCATGGGCTCAAGCCCCACAATGGGCTCTGTGCTGACAGCTCAGAGCCTGGAGCCTGCTTTGGATTCTGTGTCTCTCTCTCTGCCCCTCCCCTACTCATGCTCTATGTGTGCGCCTCTCTCTCAAAAATAAATGAACATTAAAAAAAATTAAAAATCATAAAAAATGTATTTAGAAACATAGAAGACCAGAAAAAAATGGAGAGACGTATACCATGTTCATAGATTTAAACAACTTAATATCAGTGAGATGTATTCATATATGTCTGCAACTATTTACAGTATAATTTAGAAACTTCTAGCACAGTTGAAGATGTATCCTTACAGCTCAACAAAATCCAAGGTTTATACTCAAGAGACACTCTCGCAGACTGCACAAGACATGTAAGAATGCTAACTAAAGCATTTTAAAAGCAACAAAAATCCAGTGTCTAAAGTGACCATCAACGGGAAAATGCATAAACTGTGGTACAGTCATACAATGGAATATTACACAGCAGTTAAAATGAATAAAGAAGAGTTTCATTTAGCAACATAATTGTGAAAAAAGTGAGCTACAGAAGGCTATACACATCATGACAACTTCTCAACAAAATATTTAGACATGCAAAATCATACAGTTCATGTGTACTTACATATATATTACAAGTATAAAAACATACATGGGAATGAAATATATCAGAGCAGTCTATAGTTACCTTTGATAAAGGAAGGAGAATGGGATTGGGGTGAGACACACAGAAGGCTTCACCCACATCTGTAACATGTTATTTATCAAAAAAAAAAAAAAAAGACCTGAAACACAGTGAAACATTAAAATTAATAAAAGTTAAAAAAAAATTTAATTAGTAAAGCTGGATAGTGGGTACGCGGGTGTTCATGTAGTATGTAGAGTTTTCTGTGAACCTGAGAGGTTTCCTTTACAAAGAGAACGGCAAGGTTGGCTAGCTTAACAAAGGTGACACACGTGTGTGTGTCCCTCATGCTGTCAGAGGTGGTTCACACTGAGCGGGTGTCTTCCACAAGTTTCTGCAAGCGAGAGCAGCTCAGCCAGCTCGATCCCCCGCCCCGCCTCTCTATCATCAGTCTCGTTTTCAACGACCCGTCTTCCCAGATGACCAGCTGGCTGTGAGAGCCGAGATGCGCTCGGAGGAAGGAGACTGCCCCCCAGGCTTCCAGCCTAGGCCACCTGCTCTACCTGGAATACCACCGAGTCAGCAGGCTGGTAACAAGGCTTCCTCTGGCCTCCCCTTGCACTCTCCACTATGGACTCTCTCCTCCAGGAACCTCACCGTGTGGGGGGCAGCGTTTGGCAGATCTGAACCCCCGGATATAAGAGCACATAAAGGGCACCAATTTTCATCTGACTGTGGTGGCAAAGCCACCTCACCTGGGACTTGGGGACTTGTTCTTTTGCTAAGCACAGAAAGATCTCTGGTGTGTCCACCTGGCAGGCCAATGACATCACCTTTATAGATTTACCCCAAACGCTCTCAGGAAATGAACTTGGTGCTTTAAGCCAAAAACTCCATGGAGATTAAAGTGGTTTTAAACCCCATTTGTGCAGGGTCAGAAAAAGTTCAACTTTCTACCCTCATTCTAAGTACAACTGTGCAGTGTTTCTTGTAGTAAAATGTTAATAAATTTGTCAAGAACAGAGAATCAGGGCTCAGGGCAGTCTACAAAATTAGACTTCTCAGGAACACCTTGGCCTGAGCTCTTCAACTTGGAGAGACGGTCCTTTAGGACCCAAAGCCGCTAGAAATCCACACTAAGTACATCTATCCCTTCACTCCGTATCCGGCATAGCCCTACAGTGTCTTCCCACCGCCCTGGAAAGGAAACCCAGATTCCTCAGCAGGACTCAGGTGGTCCTTTGTGACGCGCGCCCTGCCCTCACTTGGACTGTGTCCAGCTCGTTCAGCACTGTAGTACCAACACACGATGAGGTGCCAGGTGCCTGATAAATGCAAGAGGACGTAGGACGTCTGCTCCTTCCCACCCCCTCTCCCTCCAGCCTCTCAGGCTCCTACTACAAGTGGCAGTAAAAAAATTTAAAATTAAAGAAATCATAAAAAATTAAAAAATAAACCAGAAACCCCCAGGAGGAAAGTGCACTTGCTCCGCAAAGGAGAGAGAAAACTGAGATTTCACTCGGATCCGCAGAGGGCTGGGAATAGCAGGCAACTGGCGACATGTCCCAAACCAGAAGAAGGTGGTGGTGTCGCAACAGAGAAGCAGACGGCCCAGTGCTGGGGCACAAATCCAGCCATCAAGGCACAGGCAGGTCCCATTTCCTCCCTGATCCACCTGGCACACGGTGACTGTAGACCCTTTGAACTCCAGCAGTCCTGGACTACAGGTGCTCCGTCACAGAGGGCACAAGGGTCTTGCGTTAGCGTACATTTTGGGGGACAGGTACTTTCAAGTGGGAGAGGTGACCATCAGTGGGCCATCAGTGAGGATTCTTTGCATTCTCTCTGCCCGGCAGCGGTGCGCCGCAGGGGGCCGAAGTCAGCTGGTCCCAGCTCGGGGAGCCTCCTGTGAGCACCTCTTCCCAGCTCCACCGTCAGGGACGGGGACATCGGCTTGGCAGGCTGAAATCTGCCGTGGCAGGATGGACACCACAGAAAATAGCAAACGCTACAAGTTAGTGCCTTTTATTTTCCTTTTCCAGGGTTTTTAAACATTTACCAGACACGACTAGTTACGGAGAACCATGTTAGTGTGCCTGAGATGTGGGTCCCCGGAGAGCAGAAACAGAGCCCGGGTGACAGCAGCACATCCCATACAAACAGGTTACTCATTGCTCTCTGAAAGGAATACTTTCCATTTCCTATGGTGCTTCATTTTCGGTTTCGAATTAGTTTTCTGGGGGGAAAAAAAGCCCAAAACAAAACAGTATCCCTGTCGGCATGGGCCCTGAATCTCACTCACTTCTGCATCCTCAAAGATTTCACTCCACAGATCCCTCCTTTCTGGCATTCTTTTCATTTCCCAAGTGTCACTCACCATTTCCTTTCGATTTTGCGAGTCCCCCTCTCGACCTCACATTATCCTTTCCATCAGAGCCAAGCCCGTCCAATTACTTGTGTCCCTCCGACTCAGCCCTTATTTAATCCAGTGACACTCCGTCCTCTGGACCCTTCCTGCCCATCTCTACGGTTTGCCTTCTCTCCCTACACCTGCTCCTTCTCCACATATGGGGCTCCTTTTCTTGTCCTGAAATAGTCACGGAAATGCACAGAAGACACACCCAACTGTCAATTACTGGAGCCAAGGGACATCAGGGTGTGAAATCTATCAAACTTAGATTGTCTCGGTGTTCCACCGAAATGTAGTATTTACATAATTTTAAAAACTCAAGTGGCCCCGAAGTTTCATCTATAAAGCACCTCAGGCGGCGTGCTACCACCTCTGGCCCACAGGCTGCCAGCGGCCACACGCAAGCTGTTGTCTCCCAATTCCGTCGTCATCCAGACAACTACTACGCTCCGGACCTGCGTCCTCAGAAGCCGAAGAGCCATCTCCGCCCAGGGCCTTCCGCACACACCTCGAACCCAGCACTCTCCCCCACACCTCTGCTACCCCCCCTCCCACTCCCACTCGGGGCAGGGCCCCAGCAGCATGCAGACACAAACGCCCAAGACCCCCTCGCCAGCCAGGCTGAATCCGTGTTCAAACTGCCCTCAAATCCAGCCATTTGTGTGAATTTCCAAGCCTCTTTGCTATTTCAGGCCTTCACTTACCACCCAAATTAGGACAAAAATCGAACGGGACTCCCTGGGTATAACCTTCTTTCTCCAATCTATCTCCTGAACCATAACCAGAAAGATCTTACTAAAATGCAAATCGAAACACATCGCCTTTCCAACTAAGGCCCCTCCATAAATCCCTAATCACCATATTAAAATCTGCAACTGGTCACAAGAGCATCGAAGAAAAATTTCCAGGAGCGCCTGGCTGGCTCAGTCAGCTGAGCGTCTGACTCTTGATTTCAGCTCAGGTCATGATCCCAGGGTTGTGGAACTGAGCCCCGCTTCGGGCTCTGTAAGGAGCATGTAGCCTGCTTGAGATTCTCTCCCTCCCTCTGCCCACCTCCCCAGCTCACACTTGCCTCCTCTCTCAGAATAATAATAATAAAAAAATAATAATAATAAATTTATTCGTTTAAAAAAAAAGAAAAAAACTCCAACTGAATTCAAAGACATCTTTTATCTTCCTCCACCAACAGCTCTCATACTCGTCATGTTAAACAATTTGAAGTTCCCTAGAATGCATTCCATTTTTACTCCATTTGTCAAAGATTACCTTGCTAAGTGGCTTTCTTGGAATGGCTCCTTCTCCTTGAAGGCTGGGTATGGATGTCCTTTCTATGTTTTCTATGACACCCACCTCATCATGGCACTACTATGCTACTGTAATAGTCAACTCATGCGTTTACTACAAGCATCTAAAGGCAAGATGTCTCATTTCTGCACCTGTTCTGACTGACAAGGAGGAAGGGGCTGAATAAATATTCGTAAATCTCAGTCTCAGAAAGGCCCTCAGAATTAATTCTACTTCTTTCTCCATCTCTCCAGCAAATGCCTGCTCCTCTCTGTGACCACCTTGCTCAGTGAATATCCAGCCCCTTGAACACCTCTTATGATGAGAAAAGCACTTATTGAACACTACTATCAACAAGGCCTCACTCTGGACATATACACAGACTTCACTAGAAGGTGCACACAGCTCACAATCTGTCGACATCTCAACTGACAAGAAGATCAAGACCCTGCTGCGGCTGTGGCTGGAAGCTGCTGACTTCTAGATTGTCACCAGTTTCAGAAACACCTGGCAGAAAGAGCCCTGGTGGGGGTGGGGGGGTAGGGGGGTAGGGGTGACCACTAGAAATGAATCTGGAAACAATAAAGTTGGGCCATTTTCATATAGTTAATACAGCTGAGACTCCCCCAAACTCTTTTTGCCCTAGCTTGTGTCTTCAATGTTTAAGCTCCAAAATCAGTACATTGTCAAAAAGGAGAGTCTAATGGGACCATTTTGCCCTAATTGCAAGAAAGTCTAAGAGAACAGAGACCATATGATTCAAGTCAATTATTTTATTGAAGGAGATAAGTTACGCAAATGTTAACTGATTGTTGGCAAAGGGAGGGAACATGTTACAAGTCAGGTGTGTTGGCAGAAGGGAGAGAGTACCTAAGGCTCTCTGCCTAACAAAATACTCAGAATCGGGGTTTCCATATTTCTCCATGGCTTGATTTCTCATGGGTCACTTTCTGTCCAAAGGGTTCTGGAGACCAAATGAGGTAAGATTCTTTCAGTTATCCACCAAGAGGTTTTAGGTCTTCTCTCAGCTAAGGCACCTAGTGGAAGTATACAGGCAAACCTCAGAGATCTTAAAGATTTGGTTCCAGACCACAAGAAAGCAAATACCACAGTAAAATGAGTCAAATGACTTTGCTGGCTTCCCAGCACATATAAAAGTTATGTTTACACTACCCTGTAGTCTAGTGAGTATACAATAGCATTACGTCTAAAAATCAATGTACACGCCTTCATTAAAAAATACTTTATTGTTTATAAGGTGCTAACCATATCACCTGAGCTTTCCGCAAGTCAGTCTTTTTGCTGGTGAAGGGCCTTGCCTCCACGTGGCTGGAGCTTCTGCATCAGCGCCTGCCGCTTCACCTTGGACTTTGAGGTTAGGACGACAGTCTCTTTCCTTTGTGCCTCACGAACCAATATCGGCCAATTTCAAGCTTTTCTTGTGCAGCTTCTTCGCCTCTCAGCCTCCATGGAACTGGAGAGAGTTAGCACTTTGCTCTGGATTAGGCTTTGGCTTAAGAGAATGTTTCCTCTTCTATCCAGACTGCTGAAACCTTCTCATCAGCAGTAAGTCCTCTCGCTCTCTTCGCATTTGCGTGTCCGCTGGAGGAGCCCTTTTGATCTCCTTCGGGAACTTTCCCTTTGCACTCACAGCTTGGCTAAATGATGCAAGAGGCCTGGCTCCGGTCTATCTCCGCTTTCAACATGCCCTTCTCCCTGAGCGTAATCACTTCTAGCTTTTGACTTAAAGTGAGAGACGAGGGACTCTTCCTGTCACTTGCACCCTTAGAGGCCAGCGTAGGGTTCCTAACTGGCCTAATTTCAATACTGCTGAGTCTCAGGGAACAGGGAGGCCCGAGGACAAGGGGAGACGAGGGAAGGGCTGGTAGGTGAGCAGTCAGAACACACACAACGCTGATGAAGTTCACTGTCTTCTGTGGACACGCTTCGTGATGCCCCGAAACAATGACAATAGTAACATCACAGACCAGCATAAGAATTATAATAGTGATTATAAAGTTTGAAATATTGTAAGAATTACCAAAATGCAATACAGAAACACGAGGTGAGAAATGCTGTTGGAAAAATGGCACCAATAGACTCACTCGACGCGAGGTTGCCACCAACCTTCAATTTGAAAAAAATGCACTAGCTGCGAAGCTCAATAAAATGAAGCACAATAACACGAGGTATGCCTGCAATTTATTTTTCAGATTCCTCTGCGGGATTAAAAAGTCTTTTTCTCATCGCATTGCCATGCTCCCTGCTCTTGGTCCTCTTTTCCATGTACTGGAAAATAAAAGGAAAGGGGAGAAAAGAGACAGCAGATTATATTACCATTTATATATCAGCTGAGTTAGATATTTTAAAATATTTGAAAAATAAGTTGTTTCTGCTGATAAAATTCTTGTCTTTTATTTCACTGAATCTGAAATTGCAAACACAGTACAGCACCTACATCCTAATAGATGCACAAATATTTACTGAATTAATTTCTTCCCAAAATATGAATTCAGGAAATATTTGAGTGAGTATTGTCTCTGTTCTTTAGGAACTCACGATCACACGCATCTAACCTCTGCATGAACACTTATAGTTATGAGGAGCTCACTACCTTGAGAGGTAACCTATTTCGCTGTTGGCCACTTCTACTTGTTCCAAAGTGTTTTTTATGTTGAACCAGTGTTTCCACGTAAATTCTCCTACTGCCTATTTCTTCTTGCCTGCTATAATGTGGCAAATATCTGGTTACAGATGACCCACTTACTACCTCTTTTTTAGGCTGAACATTCCTGGCTTCCATAGAGGTTCACAGAACATGGCTTCTGCCTTCTAATAGCTACCAAGCACCATTGCTTTAATATCAATATTCCTGATAAAAAAATATCACAACCAGAATTAAATACAGTGCTCCACACAGTCTGATAGATGTGGGCTACAGTGGACCTACTAGTTCTTAGGACCTAGACATGTTATTTCTATAAATATTATCAAGAGTAAATGGCTCTTGGCAACCATATTATTCTATTAGTTCACGTGGAAACTTCTAGTCAGCTAAACTTCCCAGGATTTTTTTCATTATAAAGAGTCATCAAACGGATTCTCCCCAAATCCTACATTTCTGTAATTAGTTGGATCTAAATGCAGTTTTCACCTGGAGGTTTTCAGCCTAGTATTCTGATCAGTAGGTTATTAAATAACAGGAAATACACAGCCTGGCACTTAGACAATGCACTCATTTAAAGCAGAGAAACCTGAATATAAGTGTTTTTACATGGATATATGTACAGGTTTATATACACCAATACAGACATTATTTTAAAGGTGAATGAAGGGTCCCTATGAAAAAGGGGAAAAATATAAAAGTAAATTCAAGTTGAAAAAACTAAGTATTGTGAACAGCTAGACATCAAAATCTTTTAGGAGCCAGAGATATGGGAAGAGGCCACAGAAATGAAATCAGTGATAGAGAGCTAACTAGAGACCTGACTGGATCCCCCGCCTCTGACCCCTGAGACAATGGTGTGGAGGTTCATGATCAGTACATCTTCGGGTCCTGTAACCTCAAATACAGGGAGCTAGGCTAGATGATCTTTAAGAAGTTTCTGGATCTAAAGTTTTGATTGAAGAGTTATAACATAGCTTCTGGAATGATAGTTTCCGAAATTTTTTTCTTCCCCATCAAAGGACCACTTCAAATTACAGATGAAACACCAGGTCCCTTTAACCAAAATCATTCCTTTTATCTGTCATACATTAATTTTCTTCTGAAGATTTTTTCGGGGGAAAAGGGCATTTCATTGCTTTAACAAGTTTTGGTTTTGTTTTTTTTTAAAGGCACTATTCTAGAACATGGAGAGATACATACTCGGAGAAAAATATTTGATATCTATTTTTAATCACATATGCTGGACTGCCCACCAGCAATCAGGTTGGGAGAAGGGTTTTAAGGGTAAATCTTCAGAATACTGTGTAGGTGGCCCAAAAAAAACAGGTTAAAGAGCAAATTATACTCTATATGTTAAGATATCCCCAAAGGGAGTCCAGATGGCCTCTGAATAAAAGAAGGAAAAGAAAAATATATGCATGTGATGTTATTCACAAAACTTCACTGAACAACGTAGATAGAATGGAAGCTCAGTTAACCAAAAACTAAACCAAACCGAACAATTAAGAGGGACAAAAAGGATGCTGCAAAAGTAGTATTAGTGATTCTTTCAATAAAATGGGGAATGGGTGGGGGGGGGGAGCAGTAACACAGTGGCAAAGAGAGGCAAAGGGAAACTGGCCAGGTCCTTCTAGTTAAAAGCTTCAAGGAATAAAGTACTCAAATGGCACATGAAGGAAATGGTAGAGGAGCACGTGAGAGCAGTAAATGGTAAACCAGAAAGCATTAAAGGCAGAGAGGAAATAAATGAGCACAGGTTCAGAGGACTGAAGCATGAAAGTATAGACAGAAAAACATCCATAAATCAGGTAATGAAGCAACATAAAAACCACACAGAGGACTTAGAAAATAAGTCAAGGAGAAAATCTAAAATTTATATGAAAACAAAGTAAGAAAAATATCTACAACATCCTACCAAACGGTCACTAACGTCTCAGGACCGCCTGGGAAGAAAATTTCATATAAAGATCTAATCACCACACCAATGGCAAAAATTATTGAACCACAAGAAGAAAAAAAAATCTAAATTTAGGGGAAAAGGCGATCAGACACAACAGAAAGCATGTGAGAAATAAATCGCTGCAATGAACACCACAGCGTGGGCTTCGTTTTCCCATAATCCTTATGAAAACCAAACAAAGCCCTAGGTTCAGCTTTCATATAAACTAGCTTTACCACTGAAGAAAAACTCTTGAAAAAATCAATTTAAAACACTTATACATGTACATGTTTGTGCAAAGAAAATGATGACCCTGAAGTGAGAACTCCAGAAAGTTCTTCAAACAGTAAAGACACTAGAAAGGGACTCTAGGAAGAGAAAAAACAGACAAAACCAAAAAACCTCCAAAGCCTCAGATTGGAAAATACAAAAAACAAAAATATAGATGCTGGACAGCTTCAAATATTATAACTAATACCTTTCACCATGAGGCAAATAGGAAAAGAAGTTCAAAAATATGGAAAATGCAAAAAAACTGGAAGGCAGGTTTTAATAGTTATAGATTTTTTAAGGTTTTGGACATAACACAACTCATGTGTGAAAAGAAAGGGAATTAAATTTCTTTTCGAGGCACCTGGGTGGCTCAGTCGGTTAAGTGCTGGATTTTGGCTCAGGTCATGATCTCACGGTTCGTGAGTTTGAGCCCCATGTCAGGCTCTGTGCTGACAGCTCGGAGCTTGGAGCCTGCTTCAGATTCTGTGTCTCACTCTCTCTCTGCCCCTCCCCTGCTCGTGCTCTGTTTCTCTCTCAAAAATAAATAAACATTTTTAAAAAATTAAAAAATACACGTCTTTTCAAAGATTTCAAAAGCACCCTACTATATGTCCAAGTCCATGTCATGGCCTCACACCGAGTTTAGGAAATGAGTGTTTCCAATCAAGTCAAACTAGATCCCTATGGCTTGTACGTGCCACGGTTATAAAGAAATTCACAATTTTAAACCTGTGAGGAGACCATGTCTGGCTCCCGGCATGTTCTATGAGGGAACAGGCCCGAAGAGTATCTGTTACCCACTACAGGTAATAGCTGACTGTCAGAAGTCTTTCTGCTAAACAAATTCAACTTCCCAAACCTTGCAATTCATACAGGAGAGTTACAATGATTACAATAAGGAAGTTGTTTTCATTTACGTGCATGCAAAAAACAAAAAAAAAATCTTAGCAATGTTCTAACTGTCCCCAGAAAAGGCTTTTATTTCTCCTCTTGGTTTTAGGGGAGGATGTACGTCTAAAGTCAATTCTCTCTGTTATACTAAAATTCAGAATAAAAATTAATAATGGCAATATTGTAAAATATTGTTCAAAAATGTTCTATTCTACTGTTCAACCATTTTTATTCTTTAACACTTTTCTTACCTCATTCTTCAAGCATTTTCTCATCTCCCGATCAAGATCATTGCAATGACCAAAAAATTTCAGAATGCTGTGCTAAAAGGAAGAAAAGGGGTAAAATATTTCATCCCACAACATGCTAAGGTCTCTGGCACACAGAATTTAAATACTTATTCCTACAGAAATGGGTTTAACGTGTCAGCACATTGTTAATAAGCAAATAGGTAAGTCACAGGTATGAGGTGTACAAATAAATGGACTTATCCTGGCCATCCTAAAGGAGAGGTAAAAGCTCTGTAGGTAGAAATGAAAAACCAAAAGACTTTTCCTTACTAAAAGGGAAGCCTATTAAACTGCCAAAACCTCACAATGACAGAGTGTAAACAATTCTGTTTTCAAGTACCTCTGTCTTTAAGGGCATGTTAACATCACAGCACAATCCATCATCTACTACGGGCAGTGATGTCAAAGTGCACTGTGGCCATATTAACATGACCAGTAACTTCCTTCAATAGCAAACACTCTGTCCCACTGAAGAATTACCTAATATATGCTGAGTGCCAACACTATTTTCTCATTGGCCTCCATTCAAAATGTCATCAAAATACATCAGAAACACGTAACACTATTTTTTTTTTTAATTTTTTTTTTCAACGTTTATTTATTTTTGGGACAGAGAGAGACAGAGCATGAACGGGGGGAGGGGCAGAGAGAGAGGGAGACACAGAATCGGAAACAGGCTCCAGGCTCTGAGCCATCAGCCCAGAGCCCGACGCGGGGCTCGAACTCACAGACTGCGAGATCGTGACCTGGCTGAAGTCGGACGCTTAACCGACTGCGCCACCCAGGCGCCCCATACGTAACACTATTATTAAACGGTCTATATGGACCACATAAATAAGCCACTAATCCACAATATCAGAAAATCTATGTCTGAAGTTCAAAGTCTGCTTTCTTTGAAAAGCAAAAATAAAAATCTCCTAGTGGTTTCAAGGCCTACGACAATGATCATGGCAAAAAGTACAAATGCTCCAAAGCAGATCATGATGAAGGCTGAGGTCAAGAACACGAATTTTTAGTAGTGCCATAATTAGTGCGTTTGCACATCACGATTTTTAAGGGTGCCCAGGACAGCATGGTGATGGCCTAAAACAACATGCCATAAAAGCTGAACTTGTAGTTATAATAGGCACCTGTTCCTTTTCTTTCCAATTAAGGCTTTCATGGAAACAGACAACACATAATTTATAAGCTATGCCCCTCGCTACTCTTTTCCCCCTGCTTCATCGCCGCTTTAAATGTCCTCTTCTGGTCCAGTCAATGAATGGGTTGGTTTTTCTGGCAAGCATTTAACGTAAACTGACATCTCCTACTGGTTGCCTAATGACCTTTTCAGAATAAGTATTTCTTGTGTATTTTTCCTAAACTATTTCTCTGACCACAGATGAATGGGAACAATGCATTTTCACACACTTTCTGGTGAGGCAGAAACAAAAGAAAGGATTAATGTTTAGAATGTAAGTCAGTATTTCACAGTTTAGTTCACAGTGATTCCTATCACCCCATACACATACATCTTATGTTTAAATCAAGGACAGCAGCTATTTTTTTTTTCGCTTTCACCCCAATATTTAAGCCCAAAGAAATACACTCTTGTGACATTATGTGCAAAACAAACCCAGAACGCCCATGGACTGCAGTTCTCTTGCACACACAGAGCAAAGGCCTCCAGTGTGTGATGTCTGTTTCCAGAAAGCCAAACTGGGCCAGTGATTGAATAAATGGGCAATCAATCGATATCTCGAAGACAAGGACTAGGGATACAGTAGCGAGGAAGGTGGACCTGGGCCCTACTCTCACAGAACACAGTCACAGAACAGAGTGAGTCAACGAACAGAGTGACTGTTATAAAACAGTTGTTCTCCAAGTGCAGTCCAGGGGCACCCACGAGTTCCCAGGAGCTCTCCAGGGGGTGTATAAGATAAAAACTATTCTCCTGATAATCAAAGATCTTATTTGTTTTGTTCATTGTCATTCTCTCACAAGGCTACAGTAGAACTTTCCAGAGGCTGCTCAGAGGACAACATCATCAAAGACTGGACATGAGGCAGATAGGAGACTCCAGCTATATTCTATTAAGCCAGATACCAAGGAGAATTGCAAAAATGCAAAAACAATGTCATTCTTCTGTTTCTTAATGTTTATTTATTTTTAAGAGAGAGAGAGACAGTGCACACGTGCACGCAAGCAGGGGAGGAGCAGAGAGGAGGGCGGACAGTGGATCCAAAGCAGGTCCTGCAATGACAGCACAGAGCCTGACGCAGGGCTCAAACCCATGAACCGTGATCATGACCTGAGCTGAAGTCAGAAGCTTAACCAACTGAGCCACCCAGGCTCCCCAAAAGCAATGTCATTCTTTTGACTCTGTCTTTTGTTTCAGAAAATAAGATCTTTTTTTTGTGAAAAATTACTATGTTAACATGTACTGGATTTATTATTGTATTTTTATATACATTTACATTTTTTAAAATTTCTCAGTTTTAATTTCTATTTCAGTAAATATCGGTAGCTAGAGTCCACACACACAAAAGTTACTTGGGGTCCTCAAGAATTTTTAAGAGTGTATAGGAGTCCTGAGACCAAAACGTGTGAGAAGTACCTTGAAGTAGGAAATGGACTACGTATGGTGTTACTAGAGGACAGAATGACAACACCAAGAGAATCTAGGCCAGGAAAGGAGGAAATGAAGAGGCAAGGACAGATTACAGAGAATAAAACCTGGAGGATGATGAAACCTGGTATAGCATGCGGGGAAGAGGAGATAGTGAGGAGGGCTCCAAGATAAGCCAAGGACAAAGCAAGCCCAAAGCCTCAGAAGAGAGAAATGTGTGCTCCACACAACTGCAGAAAAGGTCGCTGGGGAGCGAGGGGAAAAAAAGAGTGCCGGAGGGTGTGAAACCCAAGGCTAAGTAGGGGCCATGTTCATGAAGGTCCTGAAACAACACGAAGGAAGAAAGTGAGATCGCGTACCGCAGCAAAGGGAGCCGGTAGAGGGGAGCGAGGCCTGAACGTAGTTTGAACAGTCACTCCTGACGCGGTGTGGAAAGTGAGCGAGGGTAGAGAAGAGGACAAACCCGTCAGGGGACCCGGTTGGCCCCACGAGGAGAACACTGGAATTAACTGGTGTTCAGAACAGACACATAAATCGGCGGAACGGACTAGAGCCCAGAAATAGACCCAGTCATGTGTGGTCAACAGATTTTTGACAAAGGCAGCAAGTTAATTTAGGAGGGAAAGGCTGGTGTCTGCAACAAATAGTGCTGGAAAAACAATCCCCGTAGAGAAAGGAAAACACTGACTCCTACCTCATACCAGACACAAATATTAACTTGAAATGGGTCACAAACCTAAATGTCACAGCTAAAAGCCTGAAACCTTTGGAAGAAAAAAAGGAGAAAATCTTTGTGAGCAGGAAACACACAAAGATCCTTAGAATGCAAACAAACAGACAAAAAAACAAAACAAAAACAAAACCCCTCACAAACACTGAAAGAAAAAACTGGCAATTAGACTTCATCAAACTTAGAAACTGCTCTTTGAAGCACAACCTTCAGAAAGTGAAAAAGGATGCCACAGACTGAGAACATACTCACCACATGCTTGTCAATGTCTTCAATTGTCAAGACAGGGTCTTGAATGTCAAATGAAAACAATTTCTTAAAACTCAATAAAGCAAACAACCCAATTTTAAAATATGGGCAAAGAAAATAATATTAATTAAATAAGTAAATTTTTAAAATTAAAAAAAAATAAACTATAGGCAAAAGACTGTATGAATGGTCAACAGGCACATGAAAAGATGCTCAAAATCAGTCATCAGGGAAACACACTCTAAAACCAAATGGGACGCGACTGCACACCCACAAAATAACCTTAAATATCATTAAAATAACGTACAAATAAAATAACGTATAACGTATAAATAACGTTAAGATAACGTTAAGTAAAGACTTATGATATCAATTCTGGATCTACATGTATGCTGAAAAAAGTCTGTCTCAAGTATATTGTCACCAACAACGTTCTTTGAACAAAAAATATCTAACTTCACAGATCAGAGGTAGTACTTACTACCTGTTAGCCTTTAAATTTTACTCATTTAAATGATACATACTGATATTATAATTTTATATATCTACAGTTTATGAATATCATGAGGAAAATGCATCATGCAAAGTTAAAGAAAACCACAAATGTTCCTTATAACTGTCTCATGCATCAATTATATGAAAAAAGCTTAATATCTGACATCCATAAAAATATTGGCTTAATTGAATATATTCCAAAAATGGGTTTCCTTTCCATTTTGGTTTTAACCATGGAATTTTACTTCCATTCCACTAACAAGTAAGTAAACCTGCCAAATTAGACCAATCATAATTTAAACCTAGCTAAGATCTAATTATTAAAAAAAATTTCAATCTCCTTTAAACACAGAATGATGGACATCAAGGAAAATCTTAGAAAATTCTTACAATAATTGCATTATGATCAGAAGAGTCAGATTAACGTAATTGTTCTAACATCCTGTAATTAAAAAAAGGAAAGTATTTTATTGAAAGAACATGGGTTCTGACTGTTACATATCATTTCAAAAGTTCCCTAACAAACTACCATGCTTAATTTTTAGTAATCACGAATGGAAATGGTATCTGAAAAATCACAAGCATCAATTACTAATCTTCAGTAAGCTAAGATCCGCCATATTATCATTCCCCTTCCATCAGTGGAGGTAACATTTCACATCACTGTGTTGTACCTAAGTTTCATCTTTGCTTTACGGTCATTTTTCTGAACTCTTACATTTTTGTGACATTCCTTAAGCAAGTTAATCAAGACGTTGCATTCTTCAGTGTGCAAGTGTGGAGATAAGTCAGGATGCATCTTTAGGAGAAGGGATGGAGCGCAGCAGAGCGACCTGTGGATACAAGAGTGTCTTGAATATGTGTGACTGTACTTGTTAACGCGACCTAAAGCTACTTCAGTAAAAACCTGCAGTGAGCTTTATCAGAAAGGAATGCTCACCTTAGGCAAATTATTAACCTTGAGCCTCAGCTTCCTTATCCAGCAGTTTAACAGATTCAGCAAGTTATCAGGTGTTCAGAGAACCTGCAGTTTCTAAAGAGGCCCAACCCTGGAAAGAAGTGCTCTAGCAGAAACAGCCAGCCTCTCTTAATAAGCCTGATTTCAATTATTTTCCCCACATTCCTGAAATTGATTACAACTCATTTTGTTCAGATGAAATTCTACAAAACAAGAGAACTGGTTTATTAATCCTTTTAAAATGTATACTCCTCTCAGAGGGTTAAAGCCCTATCAGTCTCACATTAGTGTGAATTAACATGGACTGTTTTCTTCCTAACATCTGGCTGAGAAAATCTAACTAAACAATGAAGAGAAACAAAAAGCAGATGTGAAAAAAGTTTTTCAGTTTAGCAGATCTGTCCATAAAACGCAATTATTAAAATGAAAGCAAGATGCTGAAATCCCAGAAATTAAATTTAATTGGTTCATTCACAAAGGAGAAAATTAGCAGCCAAGGTCAAAGGAAAAGCATTATTTTGAAGTGTTTGCTATAGTAGTTATGTAGCACTATTTACCTACTCTTTTTTTGTAACCTATTCTTTTTAACTTGGAAAAGATTACCAAAAGAAAGAACCAATGATTGCTTTAATCTTCTAAAAGGTTTCAAGAAAGAAAACCTAAAATAATGACCTTAGGCAGGACCAAGAGTTCTTAGGTCAACAGCACAATTCATAAAAGAAAAAATTGGTAAAATCTTATCAAACTTAAAACTTTCTCGCTTCAAAAATATACCATTAAGAAAATCAAAAGACAAGGGCATGGAAAGTAGAGCACAGGGATTGCGGTCAATAATACTGTAATATGCTTCTCGTGGTGAGCATTTCATGATGTATATAATAAATTTATAAAAAAAGGTTAAGCCACACTTTGGGTGATGATGATGTGTCAATGTAGGTTCAGTTGTAAAAACACACAACTCTAGCAGGGGGTTGCTGATCACGGGGGAGGTTGTGCATGTGTGGGGCAGGGAGCACATGGGGTCTCTCTGTACGTTCTGCTCAATTTTGCTGTGAACCTAAAACTGCTCTAAAAAATAAATATCCTACAAGCTGGAGACTAGGGGAAAATATTTGCAAATCATGTTTGAAAAAGGACTTGCTACCTAGAACATATAAAGAATGCTTACAAACCAACCCAACGTTTAAAATGGACCCCCAAAATGGGCAAAAGATTTGAATACTTCACAGAAGATGGTACGAGAATGGTTAATTAAGCACATAAAAAAAAAGGCTGAACACCATTAGTCACAGGGAATTCAAACTAAAACCACAATGAGATACCACTCATTTCCACCCGAATAGCTATAATCAAAAAGTCAGACAATACCAAGCAATGGTTAGGATGCAGAGAGAACAGACCTCATGCATTGCTAATGAAAATGTAAAGTAGGACACACTTAATTTGGCAGTGTCTTAAGGAGTTAAACACATACTTACCAAATGACCCCTGACCACGGAAACCGCACTCCTAAGAATATACCCAAAAGAAATGAAAACATAAAACCACACAAAGACATGTATGCTAATTTTGACAGCATTATTCATCATAGCCAATACTGGAAACAATGCAAATGTCCAATAACCTGCCAACTGGATAAATAAATGCGGTATGCCTAGACAATGGAATACTATTTAGCAATTAAAAGGAATGCACGGACACAGGCGCCAACGTGGATGAACCTCAAAGCACCAAGCTGAATGAAAGAAGCCAGATTCAAAAGACTATATATGATTCCATTTATATGCCATGTGTAGAAAAGGCAAAATGGTAGAGAAAAAAAGCCGATGGTTTGCCTACACCTGAAAGTGAGAGGATTATTTGTCACTGGCCACAAAGGAACACATCTGCGCGACGAAAGCATTTTAAAACAGGATTGTGGCAGTAGCCACACAATAGCAGTTTACCAAAATCACTGAACTCATGGTGGGTGAATTTTATGAAATGTAAATTATATCTTCACAGAGCTAATACAAAAACGTTTGAGAATTTCAAACTGCCTATCTACTTTCCACTCTCAACAAGTCCTTACAAATGTCTAAACAAAGAATTCCAGAGCATTACAGTATCCCTACTATTTCAGAACTCCATTTCCAAAAAGACCAGTGGATCACTGTTCCACTGAGTGACTGACTACACATGCACACACACACACACACACACACCGCAAACCACAGCTGACAATCCCAAACCGGGCTGCTATGCCCAACTAAGTCCTTGAGTCTCTGAAACACATTTGGAAATGCAGCCAAGTTCAAGTTTTGTTTGCCTGCCGCTGACTAAGAAGTCTTCTTAATGACATAATCTTTTCCCTCAGAAAAATGAGGCCTCATACGGTCTAGAAATTTAAGTCATCTAATGCACTATTAAGTCACTTAGAAACTGTCTTTTTATTTTGTAAATGTGACAAAACATTTTCACCTCTATCAACCAAGTCCTCAGATTTGTGCTTTTACAATTTGGAAACCAGCTTATGATGTACTGAAATGACCTCTTTGATTGGCCCATTAAATACTTTAGAAGACACTTTGTGGCTGAGATAAATACGCCCACATTGTATATAAGTACAAATGCATACATACCACGATGTATATTTTTCCTCCCTCTGTTACAAAAGTTTATGCGCTGTAGACCCAGCCAGGGTACCAATAAGATAACTTCCTCTCTACTTAGTATCCTATGTAACTATGTGAAAGAAGAGAATGGTTTCATATAGTTTCCTTTTTCTATTCTTCTTGGTAAAAAACTAAACTACTACTTCTCAATCTACAGCTCTAAACACTGACCTACCTAATCCCTTACCTAACAAATTCCTTGCTTTACCAGTCATCCCCCCCCCTTCCTCCACCCCACCTTTTCAGTGAGATACCCTCTTCTTCTTTCCCTCTGTCCACCCTGTACCCACACTCTCTTCCAGCGCCCGGCTGGCTGCGCCTCCCGTTGGTGCTTACACGGGTGTACTGCCACACTCACAGCTATAAAACGATGCCACTGTTCCCACAACACTTGCTGTGAGTGCTGATATCTTCCAGCAGCCATCTTTAAAAGCCTATTCTGGGGCGCCTGGGTGGCAGGTGAGCGTCAGACTGCGGCTCAGGTCATTATCTCGCAGTTGGCGAGTTTGAGTCCCGTGAGAGGCTCTGGACTGACCCGCTCGGAGCCTGGAGCCTCCTTTGGATTTTGTGTCTTCCTCTCTCTCTCTGCCCCTCCCCCATTTGTGTTCTCACTCTCCCTCTCTCTCTCTCGAAAACAAACATTTAGAAAAATAAAAAATAAAAGCCTATTCTCAACGTTTATTTATTTTTGGGACAGAGAGAGACAGAGCATGAACGGGGGAGGGGCAGAGAGAGAGGGACACAGAATCGGAAACAGGCTCCAGGCTCTGAGCCATCAGCCCAGAGCCTGACGCGGGGCTCGAACTCCCGGACTGCGAGATCGTGACCTGGCTGAAGTCGGATGCTTAATTAAAAGCCTATTCTAATAAACATTACTATAACTCAAAGTAATTTATGAGCTGAAGAAAACTAAATGTATATTCCAGGGGCGCCTGGGTGGCGCAGTCGGTTAAGCGTCCGACTTCAGCCAGGTCACGATCTCGCGGTCCCTGAGTTCGAGCCCCGCGTCGGGCTCTGGGCTGATGGCTCAGAGCCTGGAGCCTGTTTCCGATTCTGTGTCTCCCTCTCTCTCTGCCCCTTCCCCGTTCATGCTCTGTCTCTCTCTGTCCCAAAAATAAATAAACGTTGAAAAAAAAAATGTATATTCCATATTCTTACTTTTAACATTCCTTCAAGGCCATGACTGTATCTACATTATTAGTGTAGAAAATAATTTTTGAACACTTACCACACACTGGGCACAAGTCTTCTAATCCTTCCAATAACTGTAAATTCATTGGAACCGTAAGAAATTGGCTTTTTGTACTTCAAGTATGCATTACTCACATTTTCATATCAAAAATAAGTCCCAGGTCACATAGCAAGTGGCAGAGTTACTACTACCCAGTGCAATCTCTAAACCAGGAAAAATTATTCCCACGTTCGAAACAGAAAACTTCCCAGCAGTTTGTGGGTGAAATAAATCCAGATAGAAAAAACTATTTCCCAAAGAGCCTCTGGTTGGCTACAAGTCCAACAAGCACTAATTGCAGGTTCCAAAGAAGACCATGTAACATTATCCTGCATTCCTAGAAACAGAGGGTCAGTCTACCTCAAGAAGAAGAACAATACTGTATTCGTCCTGAGCAGCCAAGTCCAGAATATTGACAATGTGAATATTCTTGGAGAGACTGCTCAGGATGAAGACGGCTTTGCCTCTACTCTTAAACTTTTCTTCTCAGGATCCGTAAGAAGCTATTAATGAAACTGGGAATATTTACCTATTTAGGGAAGCCCCCATCAGAGTTGACAGATAAAAGGAACAACCTGGTTAAGTAGGAGAAACGATGGATCTGAAGGCAAAAGTTGTGGACTTATCTGTCCATAGGTTATAACACTTTGGTTACTTAATCTGACCTAAGTCTCTTCTTCCATAAAATGGTATTAGCTCTGGACCTATATCTCTGAGGGGTCATGAGGTTTAAAATAACACATGTGGGAGTATCTGAAATGGTAAGCAGTGAGCGTGACATTTGCAAAGTATTATTTGTATATGTGAAATGCTCATCACATGACGGGAAAGGCTGAACTGAATCTGCAATGGTGTTTCCAAGGTATTTCTGAGGACAGGTCTGGAAACCAAAGAGTGGAAGACGTCATCTTCCTGGAGCTGTCCAACAATGAAGCAAGCTGCAATGGGAAGTTCTCGGTTACCTGTCTTAATGTACCCCAAAGAGACTGGCTACATCAATTAAGGATGTCACAGAGTGTATTTCTGCACTGCATTCTTCAGTTTCTTCTCAAATCGAAGTTCACAACTAAACGATTTTAACGATTTGTGATTTAGACACAAAACTTCAGTCCCACTTTTACACTGGCATTTAGAAAACACCAGGTTAACTTGTCACAGTTAAAGGGCTTCCCTCCCCAACTCCACCCACTGCCTCTAGAATGCAAACGTTTATACTAAAACAGATGCTGAAACTCTTTAAAAAAATGTTCAGTTGTGACAATAACTGGGTGATTGGCCCCTGCAAAGCAATTTTAACCTTTACTTGGGGGTACGCTGGGAGGACAGAAGCAGTATGGTACTCTCACTAAAGACATAAAGATTTACAGTCTTATTCACCTGATTCTACCAAGACAGAGGTAAAATTTTCCTAATGAGTATTCCATGATAGATTTCAACCACCAGGTGGCACAGTTTTAAAAAATAAGCCAAGAAGTAAGCAATACACGACCTCTCGTAAAGAAAAAGGAGTAAGCATTTTAGTAACACCTCAGCAAATCTATAATCACGAGGAGGAAACCCCCTATTTTAATGTCACTTCTGTTTTCTTTCCAAAGATTTTGCTGTTTTGTGGCTGCACCAGAAAGAAATGTACTCTACAGTTGCAATTTCTAATGTCTTTTTAAAACAAAAAATAGGGGAGCCTGAGTGGCTCAGTCGGTTAAGCGTCCGACTTCAGCTCAGGGCATGATCTCACGGTTTGTGAGTTCAAGCCCTGCATCGGGCTCTGGTGCTGACAGCTCGGAGCCTGGAGCCTGCTTCGGATTCTGTGTCTCCCTCTCTCTCTGCCCCTCCCCTGCTCGCACTCTGTCTCTCTCAAAAGTAAACATCAAAAAAAAAAAAAAAAAAGTAAAACAAATCCAGAAAAGTCCCTTGTTTAGAGTTTGAAAAATCTGTTCTCCAGGAAAAACTGTAAACTTAATACACAATGCTTTCTAAAACATGCATTTTTTAAGGCCTACTTTCAGAAAGCCCTGGAATTAGTTAAATTAGTATTTCTGCAACTATTTCAAACTATGCACCATATTCAGCAGAAGTAGCAGACGCAGCAGGGTACCGCCTACCCTAAAGTCTTCTACTTACCACAGTTGCAAAGGGACCAAATCTAAACATCTGCTATTGAGTGACTAGTGCTCCCAAACACAGACCATGCCCCACTGCTACCGAAAGGAACCCCTGGGCTGCCTGGGGCAAAGATCCGTAAGGCTCTCAAGTTCCACCACATAGTTTCCTAAGGAATGGAAGCTGCAACTCTCCCTGAACAAACAACAGTACTCAGCAGGTGCTGGGCATTCTGCCAAATCACCTGAATTTCAGAGAAAAAAGAATCAGTCCATATACCTCAAAGAACGCACAGGCTAGTGAGGGAACGTTCTTGTAAATGCACATAGTAAATGCCCAATCAATGCTTGCCAAATGTTGAATTCAGGATTATTGTAGAACTGAGAATTGGTTCACACCTCAACATAGTTAACAACAACAACAACAACAACAAAAGAATGGAAATGAGTGAGGCTCATTTTAAATAAACTAAACACGTGCAGAAGCCTGTATGTACAGGAAAGGAGACACAAGGGTGTCACAACAGAATTCCTTCGCCAGCGCCAACCTCTTTTATGCAGTTAAGGTTTTAAATGAAAGTTTCCAGAACGCGGGTTTACTTAAGACTCTTCATTAAGCACCTTGCGTGAACCTACAAACACGGTAACTTTTAATTCCAATAAAAGGGACCCGAATGTGTACCTTCCTTGCAAAGTGTACTGATGGGGATCTCCATGGATTCTCGCTTCGCAAGACAGACTAGTGGCAACTTTCACTGCAGCTGACAGGTGCAGCTACATGCAATTTCTAACTCCGAGATGATAATAATAATCATGCGATTCATTGAGCGCTCACCGCTCCTAGTGTCAAACGCTGTGAATGGCTTCCCTTCTGACCATCGATGCGATGGGTTGTACCCATTTTACAAGCGTGGAAGCCGAGGCTCAAGGAGGGGAGGAGCCCACCCCATCCCCCGCCCAGGTCACTAGGCTCGCGAGTGGCGAGACAGACTGCAGCGAAGAGAGAAAGGTCTAGACCAAAGCATTCTCTAAACTACCTCGGCAACTGCCTGCGGGCGGAGGGCCCTGGACGCGCCTCCAGCTACAACCGCAAAGCACCCCGCGCGGTGGTCTGCCTCGAAGCAGGGCGAGCCACGGCCGCCCTGAGAACCAGGGACCTGACCTTGAAGGTCCCAACCTCCGACAGGGGCAGGAAGGGACACGGCGGGGAGCGCGCGAGCAGGGCACGAGAGGAGGGACAGGTGGGTGTCCCGCGGCCTCCCAGGACACCGCGGCCCGGAAGAGAGCGCTCCTCGGAACGACCGGGACTCCTGAGACTCACCCGACTCGAAGCCACACAGGGAGGACTGAAGTGACAGTCACCAGCGAAGGCTCCCCATCCAAAGGCCGGCGGCCTGGGCGCCGGAGTCGCAGCAGCTCCGGGTGGCAAAGTCCCCGGCGCCCTCCACAGCTGACCCGGCTCGGCTCGGCCAGCCCCCGCTGCTCCCGGCCTCTGAGGCGCATGCGCCACCCGGCCTGGACGGGCCCATTTGCGGGCGCTGGGGGGAGGGAGAGCGAGTGCACTGAGGCACGGCCGGGCCTAAAAACAGCAAACCGAGCCAACAAGCCAGATTTCGTGGCTGAGGTTAACTGCGTTTAACTAATGGTCTCTACCAACAAGAGTGATGCGGGGACTCGGCGAGTTTCACTTCTGCCGCTCCCCGACGTAGCTCCCTGTGCCTAGGGTACAGTCCAAAGATAGAGCTCCGGGGTGGGCGGGGCTGGAGGGCGACGGGAACTGCAATTGGTGGCTTTGAAGGAGCAGCGGGCGGGAACGGCTGCCGAGAAGAGACACTGCTGGAGATGACCGACTGTAAGAGGTCCGCGCGCGGCGTGGGATCGGGACCTTGAGTGTGGCGGAAGCCTCGAGAAAGCCACATCTCAGGCTTGTGGGGCGACTTTTTCACGTCTGCCACACGTCTCAAGGTGCGGGATTGGCGCTGGGCCTCGGGCAAGAAGTGGGGGACTACAGTTGAGGCCGGGATGAGAGGGCGGTGATACTATCCGTTACGTCACCTCCGCCCGCAGTGGGGCGGGGCCTTACTGGGATGTACGTCAGTTCCGGAGCCTCCGCCAGTTGTCACGTGGCGGGTTACTTTTGCTGTCTGACCTTTGGGTTCCTGCTGTGCTGGGAGTGGGGTGTTTTGGTTTTTTTTTAAGTCAGCCTTGGCATCCGTTTTTTTTTTTTCCGTCCGTGCGCCTGTCGTATTTTTCCTAATGCTCCAGTGGCAGCCCTTCCATGTAGATCTGCAGAAAAGTTACCTAAAAGGGCTCTTGTCATGCATTCATTCAGCAAATGTCTTGAGGAGCTGCTATATATATGTATGTATATGTATATATGTGTGTGTGTGTGTATATATATATATATGTATATGCCAGGCACTGTGCTACTAAGAACTAGAAGTAAAAAGAAATTAGTCACAGGGAATCAGGAGTTTGTTCAAGGGTTTACCAGCTTTATTGGTGAGACTGAATGCTCTCTACCAGAAGTCTGTAGAATGGCATTTTGCAAACTTAACCCAAAATGAAGAATCTTCTGAAGCATTCTAAAAGTGCAAGCTCTCAACGCGCAGCTGGGTGCCCGACTCCACCCCCACCCCTCTCCCCCCAGTTCAAATTGATGGAGCCCTGGGAATGCATTTTTACAAGCCTACCCCCTCCCTTTTCCCCCTCCCCTGCCCCGCGCCAGTGTTTTCAGTGGGAGAGGTTTGTTTGATATATCAGTGACTGTTGGACCCTATTTCTTCCCAGGGTATCTCCTCACACACTGCTTACGGAGAATATCTAATATTTCATTCCACATGTATTTATCATTTAGGGATATAGCCATGAATAAGGCAAACATAGTTCCTACTCTAGTGGCTCAATATTTTAAGACAGTAATCAATAGGCAAGATCATTTTAGATAGTTTTGTGAAGACAGTAAGCAACGGAAGGTGGGGAGATACCTTTAGAATGGGTGGTCAGGGGCGCCTGGGTGGCTCAGTTGGTTAAATGTGCAACTCTTGCTTTCAGTTCAGGTCATGATCTCAGGGTTTGTGGGCTCGAGCCCTGAGTGGGCTCTGCGCTGACAGCTTGGAGCCTCTTTGGAATTCTGCCCCTGCCCTGCTCACTCTCTTCGTCTCTCTCTCAAAATAAACAAATTAAAAAAAAAAAAAAAAAAAAAGAATGGGTGGGCAGAATAAGCCTCTCTCAGTAGAAGCCATCTGAGCTGAGACCTAAATTCAAGAGTTACCCAGGTGAATAATGTGCATGATGAACCTGAATGTTCTCGGCAGGGGTAACTGCAGGTACAATGAGCCTTCTCTGGAAGTATCCTTCTGTACTAGAGGAACTAAACACCAATGTAGCTGGAGTTCAGAAAGCCAGAGAGAGAGAGAGAGAGAGAGAGAGAGAGAGAGTGATAGATGATGGGGAGGGAGGCAAAAAGCAAACCCAGGGCCTTATAGACCATGGTGAGGATTTTAGTGTTGACATTAAGGTAGGTTGGTCCTGTATCTGGATAAGAAAACAAATCAGAGTCCATTTTCATGATCTTGATCCTGTTCTGCTCTCTATTATTTTTCCCTTTCTAAAGTCCTAATAGTTCCCCACCTTTTTTTTTTTTCCTGGAAGTGTTGTTTTCAGTATCTTCTTAAAATCATGTCGACTGTCAGTATCTTTTTGGAAATGGGCAATGGTAATAGATTGTATGCGATGTTAAACACTCAAGTGGTAGCATTGAGTCACAACCTGGATTCCTATAGGGGGATACTTCTCTCTTTGTCCTTTTGCTAATCTCCTAGGCGTGGTGGAAGTAGATGAGATAGACAGACTGACTTCTGCCCCTTTTCTTAAATTTGGATACCAAGGTCTGGATGCTCTTTCTTGTCAGATAGGCAGAGAATTTAAATTTAAATTCTGCAGACACCTTGCTTCATCTTTGTTGAGAAACCATGCTTGCTTTTGATGTGCCGTATGTGTGTGTGTGTGTATATATATATATATATATATTTTTTTTTTTTTTTTTTTTTTAGTTTATTTCTTTTGAGAGAGAACGTGCCCGCACACATGTTGGGGAAGGGCAGAGAGAGAGGGAGAGAGAGAGAGAATCGGAGAAAGCAGGCTCCGAGCTGCCAGCACAGGGCTCGACATGGGGCTCAAACTCACAAAAGGTGAGACCATGACCTGAGCCAAAATCAAGAGTTCATTGCTTAACTGATTGAGCCACCCAGGCACGCCTGTGTACCATATTTTAAAATGGGGGGCAGGGGGAAGATGCCCATCAGTGCCCCCAGATGAGGTAACAGTTGAGATCAGCTGCCACCCTTGGCCCACAGCTTCTGCCCTGAGGAAGGTAATGAAAGGGCTCAGAACCCCCCCTTCCCAGTGCCACAGCTGTAAGACAGCCACTAAGAGATGCTCCTGAAGATCATTGCCCTTGTCTGTTGCTGAGGGAGTCATGCCACATTTGGGGCTCAAGACCTTTGGGATGGTTGAAGACTCTCCCTGTCAGGCAGCAGGCAGGGAAAGTGAGGTAATAACACTATGTTAGCTGGTAATCCCTTAAATGAGAAAGAGACTGCAGCCCTCTTCACCTCTATCTCTTACTGTGTCCTCTGGACTCCTGCATCCTACTGTTTATCAGCATCTCCTCTTGGAGGCTAACAACCTTCAAACGTACATGTTCGAAATGGAATTCTTGAGCTTGCCTCTGCCCACACCTCTAGTCTTCCCCAACTCAGGGGATAGCAGTTCTGTCCTTTCAGCTGCCTGGTACAAACACTGGTGTCACCTCTGGTCCCTCTTTCTCTCGTAACCCCACATCGAGTCCATCAGGAAATCCCGTGGGCTCTTTCTTAAAAGCAGATCCAGAATCTGACCTCTTCCCAACCCTCCCCCTCGGTCCACCATCATCTCCTACCTGCATTGCAGCAGCCTCCTACCTGGCTTCCTACTTCCGCCCTCCACCCCCTCCAAGACAGTAGCCAGATTGATCCTGGTAGAAAACCTAAACAGGAGCATATCCCACCTCTTCTCAGGATCTTCCAGCAGCCAGTGTCTGTCAGAGTAGAAGCCATCATCGTGGCAGTGACCCCTGGGCCCTCCGTATTCTCTGACCTTATTACCTCCTCTGTGCCTCCTTACTATCTACACTGTGGCCTCACTGGAGGCATCCTTCACATCCTTCACTGTTCCTTGAAAGCCCCAGGGCTTTTGCACTTGCTGTACCCTTTGCCCAGCAAGTTCTTTCACCAGCCAGCCACATGGCTCACTCTTTCTTCCAAGTACGGGCTCAACTGTCACCTGTATGAGGCCTCCTCATTCCATCCCCACCACCCCGACTTGTTCCCATCCTGCTCCACTTTAACTATGGTTCGTTTCGTAACTGCTCTGTTCTCTCTGCAGCACTTACCACTTTTCACACAGTTTATGATTTTCTTGTTGCTTCTCTCTCCCCACTAGAATGGATGCTCACACTAGCAGGGTTTTTGTCTTTTTATTTTTTTAAGTTTTTATTTATTTATTAGAGAATGAGCAGGGTAGGAGCAGGGGGGTGGTGGGGGGTGGATGATCTGAAACGGGCTCTGTGCTAACAGCAGGGAGCCCAATACAGGGCTCAGACTCACAAACTGTGAGATCATGACCTAAGCCAAAGTCCATTGTTTAACCAACTGAGTCACTCAGGCGCCCTGGGATTTTTGTCTTTTTGGTTAAAGGTGTATCTCTCCCCCATGCCTGCAAAAGTGCCTGGCACACATGGGTGCTCAGATTTTGTTACGTGAATGAGTAAATGAATGAATGATTTACCTGTCGTTCCCATCAAAGATTAAAATACTCTAGCCTGTCAAGGAGAGGGAGCACTAATTTTTAAAACCTCCAAAGCCATTTAAATATGTGGCTTAAGGAGAGAAGAATCAAATCCTCCTTTTGAAACACTTTGCAGAATGACTGCAAAAAAAGGTAAACGTTTGGGTGTTTGACCTACAAATCAAAATCCTGGCTAAAAACATGCTGAAAAATTCCACTAAGTTAACCTTTGATATTTGATTAATACTTTGCTGTGCTGTTTTTGTTTTTATTGAAGTGCCAAAGAGATGGATGAAACTGTTGCCGAGTTTATCAAGAGGACCATCTTGAAAATCCCAATGACTGAAATGATGACAATCCTCAAAGCCTGGGATTTTTTGCCTGAAAATCAACTGCAGACAGTAAACTTCCGGCAGAGAAAGGAATCTCTCGTTCAGGACTTGGTTCTGCTCTGTGAGGTGATAACAGTGTTCAAGATGATGAACCTTAAGCATCATGCAACCCCTTTGGTTTTTTCTTTTAATAAGATTTTTTTTAATAAGGTTTTTTTTTTAATGTTTATTTTTGAGAGAGAGAGAGAGAGAGAGAGCAAGCATGAGCAGGGGAGGTGCAGAGAGAGAGAGAGAGGGATGTAGGGTCTGAAGCGGGCTCTGCACTGACAGCAGTGAGCCCAGTATGGGGCTCAAACTCAACAAACCATGAGATCATGACCTGAGTCAGATGCTCAACCGACTGAGCCACCCGGGCGCTCCAAAGGTTTTCTTTCTTTTTTCAGTGTTTATTTATTTTGAGAGAGTATGAGTGGAGGAGAGGAAGAGAGAGAATCCCAGGCAGGCTCCCTTCTGTCAGCACGGAATCCAGAGCAAGGCTCGATCTCAGGAACTGTGAGATCATGACCTAAGCCGAAATCAAGAATCAGACACTTAACTCACTGAGCCACCCAGGCGCCCCACTTCCTTTTTTTGAGTCTAAAATTTAGTGCAGCTGCTAAGCTGTGAAGGGATATGGGCTATCTACTACTACAGTGAGGAAGAAGCTAATTTTTGATTGGCTTTTTCAACTTCCAAAGAATGCCTACGTATCAGTAAGAAAGTGACCACCATGGGGGAAAATACAATCCATACAAGTTAAAATAATGAGAAGTATTCTTTTTTTACCTATTAGATTTTGCACCTAAAGATGAAAAGGTTAATACTCAGATGTGTTGGTAAAGTTGTATGGGAAGAGACCCCCTCTTTCACGTATATTTATTAACTTTTCGTTTTAAAACAATTTCAGATTTTCAGAAAAGTTGCAAGCAAAAGTATAAAGAACGCCCCTATTCCTGTACATTCTGCCCTCATTCACTTTTAAATAGATATGCTTTATGACCCAGCAATTCCACTGTGGGAGATTTATATGGAAAAATTAATAAAAAACAAGGAGGTGGGGCACCTGGGTGGCTCAGTCGGTTAAGCGACCGACTTTGGCTCAGGTCATAATCTCGCAGTTTATGGGTTCAAACCTTGCGTCAGCTATGCTGACATCTCAGAGCCTGTAGCCTACTCCGGATTCTGTGTCTCGCTCTCTCTCTGCCCCTCCCCAACTCGCTCTCTCTCTCCCAGAAATAAACATTAAAAAATTAAAAAAAAAAAAAGAGGTATAAATATTATAATTGATACTCATATACTTAGGTACAAACATGTAAGTATTTATACATAAATAAGATGTTAAGTAGCCTTGTTTAAAAAACAAAAAATTGGGAATAGCTATACATAGGAGAATAAATAATGTTACGTCCACATAACAAAATATTCTTCAGCCATTCAATAAGATAAACTAGATCTTTATGCACAACATCAAAAAACGATATATAATATGCATGATGTCAATGGATGTGTGTAGGGCATTGGTTCTCAACCAGGACAATTTTGCCTGCAGTGTCTGGAGACATTTTTGGTTGTCAAACCTGTGGGAATACTACTGGCTCATGCTGGGCAGAGGCCAGAATGTTCCTTAACACCCTGGGACAGCCCTCCACACATAGAATTATCCGCCTCTGAATGTCAGTAATGCCCACTTGGGAAACCCTGATGTAGAGGAAGTTTAGAGGGATACAGCTGATTAAAAAACAAAACAGGAAGTTGAAAGTGATGAGTGAGGAGTAGATTGTGGGGGGAGGAGTGGAGAGTGCCTTTACCGAGACAGGAGTCGGGTGTATCTGCTACTTGGCAGGAGAGCAGAGATCGGTGACACTCGTTCTAAGCAACTCTAAAATGTGCTGTAAGTGTAGCAGAACCCAACTATCCCCCACGTTCACTCAGTATTTTATCTTCTCTTTCAGAGTAAGCGTGCAAGTCTCCGTGACGCAGCCCTTTTAGACATCATTTGTGAGTGTTGGTGATTTGTATTTACACTTACCCCATCCCCTTTTGTCAGAGAGGCAGTTCTGGATGTCAGTCAGGTGGACCTGGTTTCAGTCCCTCCTCTGTCACTTACCAGTCTCCAGTCCTTCACCCGGTCACATGGCTTTGCTAGGCCTAGACTCCTCCCAAGAAAAATGGAGAAACAATAGTACCTACTTCACAGGGTCGTTGGGAGGGTTAAATAAGATAATGCTTGAAAAGCTCTTTTAGCACGGTCACTGGCACACACTAAGCACGTTTGTTAGGCTCTGTATCTTTAACAGAAATTGAAAATAAATTTCCGAGAATTTGTTCCTATTACGGTGTAACTTGTTACCTCTCCTCCCCTTCCATTTCTTTCTTCCCCTACCCCTCCTTGTACCCTAGGTTTCTTCTCTGTATTTTCTTCTTTAAGATGTTTACTTCCCTCATCAGGAGGCAACAGATTGTGGAGTCTAAGCACACAGACTCCAGGGCCAGATTTCTCGGGTTCAGTTCATGGCTCTGTCATTGTCTCCCTGTGAGTCCTGGCGGAGGCCCTTGACATCTCTGCCTCGGTATTATCATTGGACAAACCTTTATAATAATCATGATGTCGCATAAGGTGACAGTGAGGATGAAATGAGTCCATGTCATGTTCTTAAAACAAAGTCTGGTATGGGGCGCCTGGGTGGCTCAGTCGGCTGAGTGTCTGACCTCGGCTCAGGCCGTGATCTCGCAGTTCATGAACTCGAGCCCCACATCAGGCTCTACCGACAGCTCAGATTCTGTGTCTCCGTCTCTCTCTGCCCTTCCCGTGCTCACACTCTGTCTCTCAAAAATAAATAGTAAACAAGGGGGTGCCTGAGTGGCTTAGTCGGTTAAGCTTCTGACTTGGGCTCAGCTCATGATCTTACAGTTGGGGCAGTAGGTTCGAGCCCCACACCGGGCTCTGTGCTGACAACTCAGAGTCGGGGGCTGCTGCAGATTCTGTGTCTCCCTCTCTGCTCCTGCCCCGCTCGTACTCTGTCTCTCTCTCTCAAAAATAAATAAACATTAAAAAAATAATAATAAAATAAATAAAGAGTAAACATTAAAAAACAAAAAAATTCTTAAAAAAAAACCCTGGTATTTACTAATTAATCATTATCAGTTGATATTAACTGCCTCCTGTGACCTGGGGCATAACAACATTCATCTCTATATTCCGCTCCGACTACGAAATAGCTGAATTCATTTAGCGCCTCTGCCTCTGGTTGAGTGTGTCTCACTTTCAGTGACTGGATGGTGTCTAGACCGTAAAGGGTAGATCCACATAGTTCCCCTTTCTCACGCATTTGTTCACATGTTCTTTGACTACTATCACGCAGTGGGCTGTATGCTAGGCACTGCTGGGTCCAACAGGTTGATTCATACTCTCTTAAGAGGCCCCAGTCTCTGGGGGAGACAGGTCACTGAGTCACACAAATGCATTCTCACAGACTGTCGCAAGTGCTGGGAAGGAGAAAAGGCAGGGGGTCTGTGAGACCAGAAGGGGGTCGGCCACACCAAGGGTTTAGGAAAGACTTCCTTGAAGACGTGAGCTGAGAGCCACAAAGGATGAGTGGCATTAACTAGGCAAAGGGGAAAGGGGACATAAAGGAGCAGGAGAGCAAAGGGCACAGCACCAGAAGGTCTTGGAGCAGGAGGGTAAGTAGGGGAGCAGAGAGAAGGTGGGAGATGGGAGTCCAGTGCTGCAGGAGGGGGTCAAAACAAATGAGGCATAGGTAGGGGGGTAATTCAGAGACTCAGAAGCCCCTCGAAGGATTTCACTCTTTATTCTAAGAATAAAGCCAAGCCCTCCAAAGATAATGAGCAAGAAAAGAATCAGGTTCTTGTTTTTTCAAAACTCTCAGTGCAGAGACAGGGACGAGGGAGGACGGGAGCGACCCAACAGCAGCCTGTTGGAGCAGCCAAGCAAGACAGGGATATAGCCTGAGTGAGATGGGGGGGTGGGGGGATGGAGAGAAGAGAGCGGGGGCAGGAAATGCAAGGGTTAAAGCGGACTGGACTTGGCTGGTAGCTCAGTCCCAGCAGAGTGAGCTCCCGGGTAGCTTTAAGTGCTACGGAGGAAAGCAGCGCAGGGCACAGGGCGCAGTGGGCGGGTGCTTTGGGCAGGGGATCTGGGCAGGCTGCTGTGCATAGGTGGCCTCCCAGTAGAGACCAGAATGAGGGGCACCTCGAGCTCGGAGAAGAGGGCTCCCGACAAAGGGAACAGCCAGTGCGAACACCAGTCGTGAGGAGCACAGCATCCCTGTTCTGCTGGCTGAGTGAGGGGTTCCATGGAGGAGACCCGTGTGGGAATAGAAGAAATGGTCTAAGTAAGAGTAGATGCGAAACCTCTACTATATTGAGTAATTCTTTATGATATGTTTTAGTTGTCCGGGGGAAGTTTAATCCACGTAAAATTTATATTTGAATAAAAATGTGTATGACCTAGTTGATAAGTTGCTGTTATTTTCTCTGGCATCATATTACATTAAATACATATTTAAAATAGGTATGTATAAGCACGTTACTTGAGAGTTCTGTGATGTGATAGTAATAAGCTCTTCCCCCCTCTCTCAGATACTCAATTTCATCGGCACCAGAAAGTTTGGGATGTTTTTCAAATGAGTAAAGAACCAGGTAATGTTTTCCATTTTTTTAAATTTAATTTAATTTTATTTTTAGTAATCTCTACACCCAACGCGGGACTTGAACTCACAACCCCCAATATCAAGAGTCACATGCTTTTCCAACTAGGCCAGCCAGGCACCCTGGTGTTTTCCATTTTAAACTGAAGTTTATATTTTATATTTTGGCATTTTTAAAAGGAATACTAATATGTTCCTCTGAAATGTCTCTTCTTTTGGGGGCACCTGGGTGGCTCAGTTGGTTATGTGTCTGACTCTTGGTTTCAGCTCAGGTCATGATCTCGTGGTTTGTGGGATTGAGCCCCAAGTCAGGCTCTGTGCTGACAGTGCGGGGTCTGCTTAGGGCTCTCTCTCTCTCCCTCTCTCTGCTACTGCCCTGCGGGCGCGCTCTCTCTCTCTCTCTTTCTCTCGCTCTATCTCTCACATAAATAAACAAAAAAAATTTTTTTGTAAATGTCTCTTCTTTCACAATGAGTAATTTCAAAATTACTCTTTTGTGGGAAAAATGAGAAGTATATTCAGTGACACTGTATCCCAGGTACCGGCAGCATTGGTATGATTAGATCAGTGTCCCTCTTTGACGTCACACAAAATACTTAGCTTCAGAGTCCTTGCACATGTATTTCTTGAACATTTGTCTTTATTGATTTGTCTTTACTTTCTTTTGACCTTGACAGGTGAAGACGTTGACCTTTTTGATATGGAACGATTCAAAAGTTCATTTGAGAAAATTCTTCGGAGAGCATTAAAAAATGTAAGAATAAAATTTATCTGAATCTCCACGAAATTCAATTTCAAGGCATCTGTGCAGTTAAAATTTGCTACTACCTTGGTTTGGGTTTGTAAGAGTTTTAATTAATTTTAATTAGTAATATCCCATACTATTCTAGGCCAGATCAGAGATAAATCCTACTTCCTTATAGAAACTTTTCCTACCCCTTACCTGTCAATTTAAGGCCAATTGCTTCTTTCTCAAGAGGAGCATCACGCACCAGAACTATCTGGAGTGATGGAAATGTTCTGTGTCCACGCCACTGGTACACGGGCTAGTGACCACATGTGGCTATGGAGCAGTTGCAATGTGGCCAGCATGACTGAGAAACTACTACATTAATCTCACGTAACTGTAGTGAATTTCAGGCCAGTGGCTACGGTATCGGTCGGCGTCACTCTGGAGCACCCGTAGAATCTTCAGCTCCCCTCCACTGTCCACAGGTACCGCCGAGTATCTTCTCGTAGGTTGAGGCAGTCATGTTTTTAACAGCCTCCCTTACTTCATTCTCTTCCCACCTCAATCTGCCTCAGTCCTGCTTGCATGGAAAGACAGGACCTATCACTGTCCCCGTGCTCTGGCTGCCCGCTCCAGAAGAGTGGTGTTCCCTCTTCATATGCAGACTCCACGACGTGGTCTTTATGTCTCTTCAGCTCACGCTTTGTGACGTCTGCCATACTTGTATGCACACCCTCGTCACTGAGCATCTTCCCTCATTTCTTTTCTTACGGAGACCCTTCTGTGTGACGTTTGAATCCCCCCCTACCCCCGCATCCTCAGAGGGCCCACCTGCCTTATTCTCTGTTCTCCATCCCATTTGTGATCGCTTCTCTACCGCTTCCCACTCTACTGCTTATAAGCATGCTCCGGTCTTGGTGGAACGGCATCCATTCCCCATGCTCGTCCTCAAGCTCTGTTCTTTCTACCACAACACTCTTGGGAGGAAATATTTATTTCTTGCCCCCGATGTGTCCTTCACAGGGAGGGGGTCCCATAGGCCCAAGGGCACCGGCGTCCCTCCACCATCCCCTTCACCTTTCTCTGGAAGGAGCGCCAGCTCTCCTGAGTGAGAGCAGGTGCCCACAGGGACACACGTTCTCATCTGTTCGTCCAGGGCCAGCTCTGCCCCTACCAGTGGAGGCTTCCCAGAGTGGTTATGCCACCACTTATGTGATTAGGTCTGCCTGACTGGATTTTGTTTTCTGGAGGGCCACCTGCCTGTGGATATGAGCCAGTCCCCATTTCTTAGTAAATATGTGTTGGCCTCACCTGTCAACTCTTTTGCCTTATTCTCAGTTGATCCAGAAGGACAGGGAAGAAGGGTGGTATTTAGTGGCCCCCTTCAAAACCCTTCCCCAAAAGACCATTTGAAAGAGTAATGCAGGGACACCTGGGTGGCTCAGTCAGTTAAGCGTCCGACTTCAGCTCAGGTCATGATCTCACAGCTCGTGGGTTCGAGCCCTGCATCAGGCTCTGTGCTGATGGCTCAGAACTTGGAGCCTGCTTCGGATTCTGTGTCTCCCTCTCTGCCCCTAACCCACTTGGATTCTGTCTCTGTCTCTCTCAAAAATAAATAAACATTAAAAAAAAATAAAAAAAAAAAAAAAGAAAGAAAGGGTAATGCATCCTCACCTGCTTCATGCTTAGGCCCTTTCCATTCTGGCCAGTGCTCTTGCTGCCATATTGAAACTGAATTTTAAAGGCAGCAGTTCTCACAGTTTGATCATCAACATCACCTGGGAACATCGACATGCAAATACCTGGGCTCCCTCAGACGCTGTAAGGGTGGGCCAAAGCCCTCCAGGTGCTTGCTAACGCCCAGTCAAGTTTGAGAACCTCCCTGTTCAGGGGCACCGGTGATATCACAAAATCCCATGGCCTGTTCTCTTTCAGCAGTAACGCCAATTGCAAACACCTCTGTGTGTGAGGCCTTGCGCTGAGTCCTTGCCACTCACTAACTCACTGCACCCTCCTGACGAAGCAAGGGTGGGTCCCACAGGGGCAGAGCGGCAGAGCCATGATTTAAACGCGGGCAGCTGGCTTCGAGGTCATACTCTTCACATCTACACTGGCAGGGTCTCACACCTCCACCTTCCACGTTCCAGATGCACAGCATCCATTTCTTGTGCTCGGGAAGGTCAGGTGTCAGAGAACAGCCAAACCCTCTTGATCCTGAGTCTCTTGTCTTCTCCCGGTTGTCGTCAGCCCATCCTAAACTGCTCTTCGTGACCACCCTCCTTCCTTTCCTCCTGCTCTTCACTGGAGCATCACCACAAGGTTCTGCACTCAGCCCTCCCCTGGTTAGTTTCGGCTGCGGCGAGAGATGGGGGAGGTGGTGACAGAGTCCTTTGTCGTTTCCCTGTCAGAAGCCTATCAGTTGTCCGAACACCATTTGTTGACTAATTTAGCCTTTTCCACTGCTTCTAATCGTTGGCTTCTTCAGATTCATTCACACTCTTAGGGTCCGTACTCCTGATATGTTTCTCCTCGTGCCCTCCTGGATCCCCTGCCTGCCTGTCAGGTGTCACCACCTGTAGTCTACACTCCACCCAAACCGAACCAGTCTTCTTCAAGCCCTTGAGCTCGCCATAGGCTGTTCCCTCTCCTTGGAACGACCTCCCCAACCTGGCCTTTGCACAGCTCGCTCTTCCCTATCCTTCCGGCCTTTGCACGGCTCACTCTTCCGTATCCTTCTGGCCCCCTCAGGGAGTGTCCCTGATCCCCCTGGCAGGCGGTCCTCTGTCCTGTGCTCCTGTCACCATATGCCTCCTACTTCCTGCTTTAATTGTCAGCCTTCCTCCGGACCCATAGTCTCCCTGAGAGGAAACCAACTGTGCTGCTCCCCTCTGACAGCATGAATGGCCTGGGCACAGTCTTTGCCACCTCCTTATCCACCTTCTCATTCCTTTAATAGCTGTAGTTTTAAAAATATTTAGGGACACCTCGGTGGCTCAGTCGGGTGAACGTCTGACTCTTGATTTCAGCTCAGGTCATAACCTCACAGTTTCATGAGTTCGAGCCCCACATCGGACTTTGTGCTTGCTCTCTCTCTCTCTCTCTCTCTCTCAAAATAAAGGGTGGGGCAGAGAGAGAGAATCCCAAGCTCCACACTCTCAGCACAGAGCCTGACATGGGGCTTGAGCTCATGAACCATGAGATCATGACCTGAGCCAAAGTTGGATGCTTAACCAGCTGAGCCACCCAAACACCCCTCAGTTATTAGATTTCTTCTCTTCCATCACTTCTGCATTCCAAAAGCTTTTCCCTCCTGAATGAATTTCAGGCAGACTAGTGGGAAAGGCTGAGTGAACAAAGGAGCTTTTTTACTGGTCAGATCTTCCTGCCCGAAAGGCCGGCAAATGCCCAACACCCTGGTGTCTTCTCTGTCTCCCCTGTTCCCCTGCCCTGAGCTGGACCACGTGTGCCAACCCCATTTCTCAACTACCTGAGGACTCCCAGAGGACTTCGCTGTCTTCCTCCTGACTTAACTAGCAGCTGGATAACCCCACTTTCCAAAAGGCTGCTGATGGTGATGTCATGCCAAGTAGAGTCTCCTGGTGCCCAGGACTGAATAGTAACTTGCCTGCTGCTCTACAGGAGGTGTCTTAACCTTTCTGTGCCAAGGACCTCTTTTGCTGTTAGTGAAGCTTATAGGCCACTTCTTGAAAGTCATTCTTTTTTAATTTTTTTTTTAATGTTTATTTATTTTTGAGACGGAGGGAGACAGAGCGTGAGTGGGGGAGGGGCAGAGAGAGAGGGAGACACAGAATCTGAAACAGGCTCCAGACTCTGAGCTGTCAGCACAGAGCCCGACGTGGAGCTCAAACCCACGAACTGTGAGACCGTGACCTGAGCCAAAGTTGGATGCTTAACTGACTGAGCTACCCAGGTACCCCTTGAAAGTCGTTTTTAAATGCTATAATATAGAGAATTACAAGGAAAACCAAATACATGAAAATACCATTATTAAGGTATTAAAATACAAAGTCGTGCTGTAGTACTCATGTGCTTCTTTATTAACGCAGTAAATAATCTCACAGTAGGTCTAAAAACAACTAGTTTCAAAGTAGTGATGGCATAAATGATATTTTTGAGGCATGTGCAACGCTATAACGGGGTGAGAAAATATTTGGGATTTGTCCAGACAACAGAGTAATAGTTCCTAACATTCTACCGTTTCCTTGCCTACCTTCAGGACTGAAGGAAATGCCAAAGTTCAGTTAGTTTGTAGACATGCTGATTCTTATCAGGGCCTTCAGGTTACAAACTCTTGCCCTTGAACCAATGGGGTAGAGAAGCTGGTACGAGAGGGAGCCGGGAGCCTAACTTGGGGGGTAATGGATGGAGCCTGTGCTACAGGGGATCTGATCTAGAGCCTTTGAGGGTACGGTCTCTGTATGCCAGGGAGAGAGACACGGAGAGAGAGGCAGAGTCATTAATCGTATGTCTTACCAGGTAAAACTATTCAAAATACATTGTTCTTAGGAAACTTATAAAGAGTGGCACCTAGGTGGCTCATTTGGTTAAGCATCCAACTTCAACTCAGGTCATGATCTCACGATTCATGGGTTCAAGCCCCACGACGGTCTCTGTGCTGACAGCTCAGAGCCTAGAGCCTGCTTCAGATTCTTGTGTCTCCCTCTCTCTCTGCTCTTCCCCCGCTTGTGCTCTGTCTCTCTCTCTCCCAAAAATAATAAACATTTAAAAAATTAAAAAGAAAACTTATAAAAAAGAGACAAACTAAAAAATATGTTTCAATTGTAAAAGGGTGGCACATTTACTTTCCTTTTTTTACCTATATATCATGTAGTACAATAATGGTAATCTGTACTAAATATATTAACATAGTTAAGTACGTAGCAATTCTGTGTGTTGTAAGCTTCATTTGTTTCCCATGCTAAACTTTTTTCTGCAATGTTCAGTAACCAGTTATGACCAGTTTACGGCCAGGGTACCCCTGGCCAGCAGTACCATCCCAGGTTAGCCAAACCACTTAGGACACTTGGCTGGACTCATCTCCTAGTTCAGCTTGAACAGTATTAATCTGAGCTATCCTCAGTGAAGCGTGCTTTACCCTTGCTATTGAAGGATGATATCTATTAAGGTAGTTTCTTGGGAAAATAGTAAAGGTCTGCATCTGGGCCTTACCTCTTCAGGTATCTGGATATCATCTTTACTAGAACAATGTGAGATAGAACATCTTAGCCCATTGATTTTTAACCTTTTTTTGGATCATAGACTCTTGTGAAAATTTTGGTAAATGATACCGCACCCCTCTCCAGGAAAGCGTACATGTGTGCCCAACCACACATCCAATTTAGGAAGGACACAGACCTCTTTTAAGCTTCTCCAAAAGCCCTTGCTTACATTATCCTCATTGTAGGCTAGAGAGGTTACCTGAATATGTTGAGTGCAACCGATATTCTCTCTCTGGTAAAGGTGAGCCCTCCACGTAGTGCCTTCAATCTTGATTTTCCAGGCTTCGCTTTTGTAATGTGACACAAGCCAGCAGAGGCCCACTGGGCGCCTGTCGGGGCCAAGCGCTGTGGCTCCTCACTCGGGCAGGTCAGACAGCCCCGCACACTCCACACCCCAACCTGGGGAGGGCTCTTTGTTTCATATACGGAGGGAATGTGGGAAAGCAGCCAGATGAAGAGTGGGCGGAGTCGGAGTAACTGCCTTCTTACCACCTGCTTTCTCTGGGGATCCAAGAGGGAGGAAGTAAGGAGACGTGGGCAAGCCAAATGCATCTGCATCGACTGCCTCCTGTCCAGGGTCTGACTTCCAAGGGGAAGCTGAATTGGGGGGCAGTTAAGAGTCTAGGAGGAGGCCATTAAGTTCTAACCCAACTGGCAATTACATTTAAAAGTTTAGAAAAATCTGTATTTTATCCATGAAATGGAAACCAAGTAGAATTTTCTATATTCTTGCCACGTAACTTTAGAGTAATCATTAGCATCTGAGCTAAATGCGTAAGAACGTTTGGATTAATATATTTGAGCCCATTACTCCACAGAAATCTTACCATTAAACTTTATAGTGCACGCTAGGTCTGTGCTCGATGTCAAAAAGTCTTGTTTATAAATCAGGTATGCCATTTGTAAGCTTGCCTTATTTCATAAACTCTTACAGGTCAGTGAACAGTTTTTCAGGACAAGCCCAAGAAATTGTTGAAAAATTGTGATACCCTGATTGTAGGGTTTAAAATTTGTTTTCCTTCTGGGGTGCCTGGGTGGCCAGGTCAGTTAAGCGTCCAACTTTGGCTCAGGCCATGGTCTCATGGCCCGTGAGTTCAAGCCCCGCATCGGGCTCTCTGCTGTCAGCACAGAGCCCACTTTGGATCCTCTGTCTCCCTCTCTCTCAGCCCCTCCCCTGTTCACGCTCTCTCTCTCTCTCTCTCAAAAATAAATATTTTTTTTAATAAAATAAAATTTGTTTTCTTTCCAAAAGACTTTGCAAGGCATAGATGTGTAATTCCAAACAACCACAAAACCTTTTCCCAAAGATTCCCAGAACACTGTACTGAAAACTACAGACTCTGCCAGATCTCAGCCTGTGTGCAAGGTTACACAGACATCCTTCACCCCTAAGGAGCACCAGTTGTTGGTGCTATGGATTTTTTTTTTTTAATGTGACTTTTTTTTTTTTTTTTTTTTTTTAAGTAATCTCTGTGCCCAGTGTGAGGCTTGAACTCACAACCCCAAGATCTAGAGTCACATGCTCTACCGACCGAGCCAGCCAGGCCCCCTGGTGCCACAGATTTTAATTAGGAAACTTAAATCTTCTTTTTATTAAGGTGACGGTCAGCTTCAGAGACGCTGAGGAGAATGCAGTATGGATTCGAATCGCCTGGGGAACACAGTACAGAAAGCCCAACCAGTACAAACCGGTTTATGTGGTGTATTATTCCCAGACTCCCTACGCCTTCACTTCCTTCTGCCACCTGAAGAGCAATGCACCCCTTCTGAGTCAGGTATGGAACCAATTACTATAAGCTATAGTATTTTTATTACCCTTATCTGCGAGGTCTATGTAGGTTTAAACTGCTCAATAAGCGTTCTATATAAAATGCCACATGTAATCCTTGATTTCCTAAAATAAGGAGCAGAAAGTGTTCTACAAGTGGGAGCGTAACACAAGTATTGGTTTGGAGCTCTCTTACTGTCTTTCAGTCTAGAAGAAATATGCGCTTCAGCGAAGGAAACAATCGACAGAACTAAAAGGCAGCCTACGGAAGGGGAGGAGACATTTGCAGATGACATATCTGATAAAGTGTTAGTGTCTAAAACCTTTAAAGAACTTATGAAACTCACCACCCAGAAAACAAATAATCCAGTTAAAAATGGGCAGAAGACATGAATAGAGACTTTTCTAAACAAGACGTCCAGATGGCTAACAGACACGTGAAAAGATGCTCACCATCACTTATCATCGGGGAAATCCAAATCAAAACCACAATGAGATAGCACCTCACACCTGTCAGAATGGCTAACATTAACAACGCAAGAAACAACAGGTGTTGGCGAGGATGCGGAGAAAGGGGAACCCTCTTGCCCTGTTGGTGGGAATGCAAACTGGTACACCCACTCTGGGAAACAGTAGGGAGGTTCCTCAAAAACTAAAAATAGAACTACCCTTTGATTCAGCAGTTGTGCTACTAGGTATTTATCCAAAGGATACAAAAGTACAGATTTGAAGGAGCACGTGCACCCTGATGTCTATAGCAGCATTGTGTACAATAACCAAAAAGTATGGAAAGAGCCCAAACGTCCATCAACTGATGAATGGATACAGAAGAGGTGGTGTCTACGTACAATGGAATATTACTCAGCCATCCAAAGAATGGAATCTTGTCATTTGCATCAGTGTGGATGGAGCTAGAGTATATTATGCTAAGTGAAATAAATCAGTCAGAGAAAGACAAATATCATGTGATTTCACTCATATGTGGAGTTTGAGAAACAAAACAGATGAACATATGAAAGGGGGAAAAAGAAAGGGAAACAAACCATGAGAGATTCTTAAATAGAGAGAACAGACTCCAGGTTGATGGGGGGAAGTGGGTAGGGGATGGGCTAAATGGGGGATGGGTATGAAGGAGGGCACTTGTGATGAGCACTGGGTGTTATATGTAAGTGATGAACCCCTGAATTCTGCCCCTGAAACGAATACTACATGTTATGTTAACCAACTTGAATTTAAATAAAATGTTGAAAAGAAAAAACTAGAAACAAATGAGGGTAAAGCAACTGGACATCCACAAGGAAGAAAAAAAAGAAGATTGTGTAGGCTTTGTACCCTTTACAAAAAATAAACTCAAAAATGGATCATAGCAGTAAATCTAAGACTATAGAAACTATAGAAATCTAAAACTACAGAAACTCCTAGAAGGTGGGGCACCTGGGTGGCTCAGTAGGTTGGGTGTCCAACTTCAGCTCAGGTCATGATCTCCAAGCTTTGAGTTCGAGCCCTGTGTTTAGGCTCTGTGCTGACAGCTCAGAGCCTGGAGTCTGTTTCAAATTCTGTATCTCTCTCTCTCTCTCTCTCAAAAATAAACAAACATTAAAAAAAAAACTAAAAGGGGCGCCTGGGTGGCTCAGTCAGTTAAGCGTCCGACTTCAGCTCAGGTCACGATCTCGCGGTCCATGAGTTTGAGCCCCACGTCAGGCTCTGGGCTGATGGCTCAGAGCCTGGAGCCTGCTTCTGATTCTGTGTCTCCCTCTCTCTCTGCCCCCTCCCTGTTCATGCTGTGTCTCTCTCTGTCTCAAAAATAAACGTTAAAAAAAAAATGTAAAAAAAAAAAAAAACTCCTAGAAGGTAACATAGGAGAAAACCTCTATAGCCTTGGGTGTGGCAATGATGTAACACCAAAGGCACAATCCATTATAGAAAAATATATAATAATTGATAAGCTGAACTTCATTAAAATTAAAACTTCAGCTGTGCAAAAGACAACATCAAAAGAATTAGAATATAGGCCACAGAGTGATAGAAAATACTTGCAAAAGATAGGTCTAATAAGGGACAGCCTATACCATGATTTGTCTGCCTGTTACCCAGTATACAAGTGGGCAAGAACCCTTCTGGGTCCCTTGGCATGCGGTGCTCGATTCCACTGTTTGCACGGTGCCATTTTGGTTTCTGAATGGATGCTGAATTTTAATTGTTAATACAGGGAACGGAGGGATGCCTGGGTGGCTGGGTCAGTTGAGCATCCAACTCTTAATTTCAGCTAAGGTCATGATCCCAGGGTTGTGGCATCGAGATGCACGTCAGGCTCTGCACCAAGTGTGAAGCTTGCTTGGGATTCTCCCTCTCTCTCTCTCTCTCTCTCTCTCTCTCTTCTCTGCCCCTTTCCCCTGCTCACGCATGCATGCTCTCTCTCTCTCTCTCTCAAGTTAAAAAGGGACATGTGATACTGAAATCACTGGAAAACGGCCACTGAAGGAGTGAATTCTGTGGTTATTTTGTATCACCAACAGTCATAAAATTATATTTTCATGTAATTACCTTATTGTAAAGTAAATCACAAAATATGTAGGATATAACCTCAGTTTGTCGAACTCAGAGTCTTGGATTCTGCCTTCTAAAGTATTATTATTGCCACCTTTCATCATCAGTCATTTCCTTGTTTGGGAAATAAATAAATGGTTACCTTACATATAAGAAAAGGAAGAAGTAACGTGTGCTTAGTGCAAAAATTCAATCAAATACCATAGATATTATAAATATCGGGATAAACACGGTAAGCCTCATGGTCTTGCTAATTTTCACTTCCAGGCGCTGACAGTTGCTAGCAATCACCATAAGATTGTGAAAATGGACCTCAGAAGCCGGTATCTGGACTCTCTGAAGGCTATTGTTTTCAAACAGTATAATCAGGTGAGCCCATCAGTGACTCTGTGAAGTTGTGTGCGTCTCCATTTTCTCTTTCACACTTGAGTTAGAAGCATCTGGGCAGGTGGGAAAGTCCACCTCCAACAGAAGGAGGTCACTTCCGATATTCCTGAAGCGGAGAAAGCTCTCAGTCAACATGAAAGGAAACAACGGTCCCCCGCTATCATCTTGTTATAATTGCATTGTGTTTTATACTGCTCATCAGTCATTAGAGCTTACGTGAGAGAGCCCAGCTTCCAAATGAGCTCTTCCAGTTAGAAGTTATTTTATCTTTACAGTAACTTGACACTGTCTTTTGAAGCTAAATTCTATTACTCCATTATGCAAGACAGAAGCAGAATTAATTTTTGTCCCATCAGCCAAGCAGGTAATAGAGGGGTTACAAGGAAAGGAGAAAGCGTCGGTTTATTAAGCCTCCCAATTTATTTATTTCTTAAGATTATTTGAATGCATTGTTTCCTCTAATGATAAAAGTAGATCTGGCCTTTTGCACAGACTCAGGGTTATTTTTCGCTCTGCATGGCAACTGCGGGCCCATATGTTTAGACCCCTGTAAGTGGATTGCTAATGCTCTCTGTATATCTCTGAGCCCTTAGATATGTCACACTTACGTATTTTCATCTGTTCTAAATAGAAAAAAGTGATGGCTCTCTGCAAGCCACTCTTTCAAGAAAAAAAAAATCTAACATTAAGTTAATGATTTTCTCCCATAGCAAACTCCCCCCCCCTTACCCACCACCCTTCCACCTGTTCTATGACAGTTGCATTCATTCCTAGGAAAATTCACATCGTCAAACACAAAAACAGTTGCTGCAGCGTGAGTAGGGAATGAGAGATTGGCTTCCAGGAGGAAAGTGGTTTTTCTAAAAGGAATGTCAGCAGGTGTTTTGTGGTGATGAAGGCGTAGCTGTCAAGCGGAAACATCACATGGCAAATACATTTAGTACCTGTGTCCTAAAGCCATTTATTATTTATATTTCAAGATGTTAAAATTAGGAAAAGATTCAGTTTTCTTTCTTTCTTTCTTTTTTTTTAGAAGTTTGAAACTCACAACTCCACTATGCCTCTACAAGAAACCCTTGAGCTGGACATGCACAGTATGTGTGTTTTAAGATAAAACTGAAATTTGGAAGCACATCATTCCTTTTTAGAGTTCTATCACTCGGTAAAACATTTAATCACTAGGAGCCTGATTCAAAACTATTTACTGCTTTCCGAAAAATTGCAAATTAACTTTCTGCTGAAAGGGGGAAACCAAGCTCCCGTAGGTTCTTTCTAGCATTTACTAGAACGGCAAGTAGTAACACTAAAAACAAAAATTAACTAATAGTCAAGCATTTCTTTAGTGCCAGGAACCACACAAAGATGTTTACAGGTATCATTTCCTTCATCTTCATAGCAGTGCCCGAACAATCTCTTCATCGGGCAGCTGGGTTTCAGATGGGTTTAGCCACTTGCCAGGCAAAGTTAACACAGCTAGGAATTGCCGAAGCCAGAGACGAAATCCAAGTCTGTCTGAGTCTGGAGCCCCAGGTCAGAATGCGCTGGATAAACTGCTTCTGCAATACTCAGTTGTGACTGTGTAGCTCCTCACAGGTGGCGCGAGTCTGTCCATGGAAAACCCAGGACAGCAGAGTAAACAACTACTGAAGAGTGGAGGGGTACAGCCTACATTTATGGAAATGAACATTTTCCTGTCTCTCAGCAATGATTTGGCGATAAAATGAGATAGTACAGCAATTATGATTTAAATACGTTTATGACTTTCCGATGGCATAGGAACCGCTGTTGATGTCATGTTAAGTAAAGAAAGCAGGATACAAAACTCTGTATTTTATAATCCCAGTTAAAAATACATATCTTTTTATTTGCTAAAAAGGGGGCTAAGGGTGCCTGGGTGGCTTAGTCAGTTAAGCATCTGACTTCGTGATCTCGATTCGTGTGTTCCAGCCCCACTTTGGGTGAGCCTCGCTTCTCTCTCTCTCTCTCTGTCTCTCTCTCTGCCCCTTGTGGGATTCTCTCTCTCCCTCTCTCTGCCCCTCACTTATTTGCACCCTCTCGAGATAAATAAATAAATAAATAAATAAATAAATAAATAAATAAATAAAAAATTTTAAGGAGTGAGGGGTGAGCTAGACAAAATATATTAAAACATTAACAATGCTTTTCCTTCATTGGTAGAATTATTGGGGATTTTTATTTTATTTACCAGCGTGCGCTTTCAGATTTTCCTATAGTAAGGAATTATTGCAATCAAGAGAAGAAACAGTAAACTTTCTTTTAAGTTTATTTATTTTGAGAGAGAGAGCATGCACACATGAGCAGGGGAGGGGCAGAGAGAGAGGGAGACCCAGAAGCTGAAGCAGGCTCCAGGCTCCAGGCTCCGAGCTGTCAGCACAGAGCCCAACGTGGGGCTCCACCCACAGACTGTGAGATCATGACCTGAGCCGAAGTCGGACGCTTAACGGACTGAGCCACCCAGGCACCCCAGTAAATGTTATCTTTAAATGACACAAGCCAGTTGAAAAGTTAGGAAGGAAAGGAGGATACTTTATGGATGAAAGATATTTCTAATGTCTGTTTTCTTTTGAAATCTTCCATGTATAGTGGATTCAAGGATCATTCATGAAAACAGAATCGAAAAAGAGAGAGTCCAGAGAGTGACTCAAGAAACTTTTGGAGACTATCCTCAACCAAGACTAGAATTTGCACAATATAAGGTGGGACATTGCTATAAACATGAACTGTGAGTTATCCATATGTTTGTAAAAGAAAAAAAATTAGATGGAAAACGATAATAAGAAACTTTCTTTTCCTTTATCACTGTTTTCTTTTTTTAACTTCTCTTTTTTCTTACTGAAGTGGTGTCGACCCACAAGGTTAGGCCAGTGTCAGGTGTATGGTCATGGTGCCTGATTCTGTGCATCACTCATTGCTCACCATGATAAGTAGCGTCACTATCACTTTGTATTCTGTGTGATAAATTGAAGAGTTAAAATAGACGTCTTTATCATATGTATTAAGTTCCCATGTTAGCGAAGGAGACTTCTAGAAATTCTGAATTTGCCTTTTGATTTCATCTTAGGTACTCATTTAGTTTTGTGTAACCAGCTGTGATCTGTATTTTTGAGGGGAAAAAAGTTGTGAGCTATCCCCTTTCTAGCCCGTCCACACTTGCCTGTAGTCGGTGCTCATAAATATTCATTGAATAAAAGAGTGAATAAAGAAGTCGTGACATACCTAGACCAGTTGGCATCACCGGAGAGAAACCAGTAAGTAGCCTAGTCAATACTATAAACCTAGCTCATTCCAGAACTGTGCCACTGCCCACCAGGAAGGCCAGGCTGGGGGCAAGCCCATTGCCAGCATTAGAAAAATTCAAGATTTATATCACGATTGCCCCAATCTAATACTGGCACTCCTACTCATAACATCCTCCTCCCCTCTAGTAAATTCTTTCTGCTCTGCACCCCCTACAGTTATAGGCAGTGCTTTAAATCCGCCATTGATCTGCTCACCCAGGCCCAACACCTGTTCCCTTTGATTTGTTTTTAGTGGGAAAAGCTGATATCTTTCAAGTTGGGCTCCCTACATGACAGTTTTAACCCAGTTCCTTTGAACAATTCATAGTCTAGGACACTGGTTCATAGTGTGGTCTCTGGAGCCATCGTATCAGCATCCCTTGAGAACGGGTAAGAAATGCAGATTATTGGGCCCACTGCACCGTGGTCCTACTGGATCAGGGACTCTGGAGGTGGGACCCAGCCATCTGTTCTTACAAGCTCTCTGGCTGACTCTGCCTACTAAAGAGAACCACTGAGAATAAGTAAGAATCTGCAAATCCCCCCGTGGCTCCAATTTAGAATCACTCTGCTCTGTAACTCAGAGTGCACGTTGATTCATGCCTGCTCTTAATTTTCCCTACCTTTTCTATTTGAAAAACGTCAAACCTTCAGAACACTTGCAAGGACATTGCAATGAACATCCGTTTTCCCTTTGCTTCAGTTCACCCATTGTTAACATTTTGCACATTTCCTTTCCTTCTTTTTCTTGATTTCTTCTGAACTATTTGAGTTAGTTGCAGACAATACTCACCCTCTAAACATTTCAAAATACTGCCTGTAAATTTTAAGAGGCACTTTAAGGAAAAGAATTTTGAAATTAGAATCTAAGACTCCAGTACCTATTGAAGCAGCCAGTGGATATTTGATATTAAAGGATTGTTAGATTGTTACTAATTTTTCTAGGTCTGATACTGTTACAGAGGTGAAGGTTTTAAAAGGAGTCCTTCTGGAGCGCCTCCTCGGTGGCTCAGTTGGTTGAGCCTCCACCTCTTGATTTCGGCTCAGGTCATGATCCCAGGGTTGTGGGATCGAGCCCCATGTTGGGCTCTGCGCTGCGTGTGGAACCTGCTTAAGATTCTCTCTCCCTCTCTCTGCCCCTCTCCACTACTTATGCTTTCTCTCTAAAAAATAAAAAAATATTAAAAAAAAAAAAAAAAGACCAGCGCCTGGGTGGTTCAGTCAGTTAAGCATCTGACTTCACCTGAGGTCATGATCTCACTGTTTGTGGGTTTGAGCCCCATGTCAGGCTCTGTGATGACGGCTCAGAGCCTGGAGCCTGCTTTGGATTCTGTGTCTCCCTCTCTCTCTGCCCCTCCCCTGCTCTCACTCTGTCTCTCTCTCTCAAGAATAAATAAACATTAAAAAAAAAATTAAAAAAGAGTCCTTCTTAGGTCTTTTCTAGGTACTGAATGTTTACAGATGGAATACCATCGTGTCTGGGGTTTACTGCAGAATAGTCCCGTGGCAGTGGTCAGTATGGAACAGGAGGTGGGCTGGTAGAAGACTAGCCATGAACTGATAATGGTTTCAGCCGGGTGACGTGCACATGGGGACTCATTGCCTGTGCTCCTTACTTTTGTGTATTTTTGAAATCTTCCATAATCAGGTAAAAACAAACCATGGTAGTGACTCGAAAGACATGACATTTTTACATCGACATGACAGATTTCAAAAGATAGTGCTAATTTGCCAGTAAGAATGCAAACTAAATACTCAGGTGAAGATCACCTGGGGGTAGAATTGACCTCCAAGGTCTCCTGTGTGCGGGCACTGTGCATACATGGCATTTTGTGGATGATGCCTTTTGACACACGGGTTGCCCTCTACGTTTGCAGTTAGCAAATTAAATGGCTCCCGCCCCCGTCAATCCCTGTATTTCTTGAGGACAAGAATTAATGAAACACATCACCTGATTTAATTACAGTTTGCCATTACAGCTGATATATTTAGTAGTTATTTATAAATAAATTTGTTGACAGCTTGAAACGAAATTCAAAAGTGACTTCCATGGAGGCATCTTGGCTGAGAGAAAAGAGCCCCTCCGGTGCCTAATAAAGTTCTCTAGCCCGCATCTTCTGGAAGCATTGAAATCCTTAGCACCAGCTGGTAAGTAGTCAGCTCATCTTACAGGCGGGAAGAATTCACAACACACTATATCTGATCCTCTCTCTCTGCTGGCTAATTACCTCTGAGCTTCCTCCTGGCTCCCATCTGCTATCCCCGCGTGCCCTATTTTGCGTATATTCTCCCTCTGTACGTCACGGGGGTCCATGATCCACCCACCCTCTAATCTAGGCCATTTTTAAACTGACTTTTTTTGTTTTGTTTTTTTAATTTCAGGTATTGCAGACGCACCACTTTCTCCGTTGCTCACTTGCATACCCAATAAGGGAATGAATTATTTTAAAATTAGAGACAAATAGGATGTCTGTGGTTTTGTAAGCACACTTTTTCCTTGAATATATTGCATATGCATTTCAGTTAACAGCTAGCTGGACAGCTTCTGTGTATGAACTTGTGTTTTAGAAATTCATTCTTAATATTGACAGTCCAGAAATGTTCAATATGCTTGTTGGGACTGATTCTTTCCTCCTCCAGTGTGCACCCCGCTCCCCCATATCCTGCAAAGCATAGCAATTGTGGGCCTTTAAAAAGTGACTAGGTGTCCTTTTTCTCACTCCTGTCTCTCCTCGATCCTGGAGAGACTGAGTTGTAATTGCTGTTTCTAATGATTTTGTCTGAAGCCTTGGATCATGGAAAGAAATAGCAAGAAACTATCCTCAACTCAAAACTTTCTAGGAAAATCATAAAATTGGTCCCTTCAAAGGGTAGAGTTGGGTCTATTAAGTTATTGCAGGGAGTACAATATCAGATGATTCAGTAATATAATAGTTCCTGTGTAAGTATGATACCTTTCATAGTCTGTTTTATCCTATATATGGCATTCAAACTCACCATACTATACTGATTTGTGAATAAAGATTTAAAAACTGTTACGTCACTTCTGATGGAAATTCTTCGGTGATCATCACAATATAGCATGTCCTTTCTTAATAACATTTCAAACTCTACTCCCTGTTGTGTTCCACAAAGGATTTGGGGTATAAAGACGTTTATTTCAGTTACGATAAAATTAAAGGGTGAGGCAGTCCGGGCAAATGGGAAAGCAAACAAAAAGCAAGGACCGAATAAAGGTAGAGATAAAACTGACATGTAACAAGATACGAGTGCCTCCATCTGTTACAAGATTGAAAAATTGGAGTGATGTTAGCCAGTGGTCCGAGCAGAGAAGAAAACACCATTTGTGAATGAAGATATTCAAAAACTGGTACATCAGGGGCGCCTGGGTGGCTCAGTGGGTTAGGCATCCAACTCTTGGTTTCAGCTCAGGTCATAATCTCACGGTTCGTGAGATCGAGCCCTGCATCAGGCTCTGCACTGACAGTGAAGAGCCCGTTTGGGATTCTTCCCCTCGCTCTCTGCCCCTCCCCCGCTTGCTCTCTTTCTCTCTCTCTTAAAATAAACACTTAAAAAAATAAAAACTGGTACATCAGTTACTTCTGATAAAAATCAAAAACAGTCTCAGTATACAAAAATGTAAATACAATCAGAGAAGGGCTAAACAGTGCTTTATAATTTAATGGTATTGTCTATAGATTATAGGTACGTGAAAAAATATGTTTTTAGATTTAATTCACAAGTGGCATAGACACTTCAGTAATCTCAGAGTGAGGCACTGAGTCTGTTGGGGCTCAATAATACTAATTTCCCTGTAGACCATAGTCATGGTGTAGAGCATCTGTCCTTATGTGCACACACGTGGGAGGAGCTTCTGCTCGGTGCCTGAATGCCTCTGTTGGGTCTGCACAGAGGCCCTGCAGTCTCCCCAGGATGGTTTCTCACAGGCTCACAGCCGCCCCTGGTGCTTGGCAGTGATGTGCAAATGGAGGCTGAATGAGAAAGACACTAATCGTATTATCCACCCTACAATGGAATCACTTGAGGCTCATCCTGTAGCCCTCCCAGACACAGGCACCTGCTTAAGGAAATGAGAATACATGGAACTCTATCTGTTGTGTACTTGGTGTTCAGTCTGCCCTCTGTTCTTCTTCAGGAGGAATTATTCTTTAGGTATAATTTGGTGAATTCCATGGAGGAGGTGAGTTCAGTTTCTTCTTATGTCACTGTCTTGGACTGGAACTTCTGTTATGTACTTGACGATCCAGAGACACATACTGCATTCAAATGCAGTCTTAGGAACAGATGGAGCAGTAAATGCAGACCCAAGGACCGCTACAGCCAAAGGAATTTATTGTGCTTTAGGTAGAGTCTGCAAAATTCAATAGCTAACGTTTATGGAATATTTACTAGGTCACTGCTAAGTATTTTATATGCATTATCTTATTTTCATAACAATCCTATATGGCAGGCAGAATTACCAATCTAATTCTACTGAAGTGAATACCAGCTCTTAGGCTAGTAAGTGGCTGTACCCACAATACCCCGAGGCAATTGGACTCTGAGACCCCATGCCAAAAGAAACAATAGCCTGCGGATGCTATCCCACACACATAGATGCGGGTTGTTTTTTTTGTTTGTTTGTTTGTTTTTTGGTCCCACAGTACTTTTAAAATCAGAATTAGCTTCTATGATGGGCAAAATAATGCCCTCCCTTAAAGATGTCCACATCCTAATTCCTGGAATCTGTAAATATATATCACCTTACAAAGCAAAGGGACTTTGCAAAGGGGAGATTAGTCTGGATTTCCTAAATGGACCTACTGTAATCACAAAGGTCCTCAAAAGTGGAAGAGGAACAGGAGAGAGCAGAGGGAGAAGTCCGTGATGTGATAAAGACTCAACTCACCATTACTGACTCTGAGAAGCTGGACAAGGCAAGTAAACGCATTCTTCCGTAGAGTCTCCAGAAGAAATGCAGCCCTGCCCACACCTCGAGCTTAGCCTCATACTCATGTCAGACTTCTGACATACAGAACTATAAAATAACAAATCTATGCCGTTTTAAGCCACTAAAATTGTGGCAATTTGTACCTGTAGCAATAGAAAGCTAGCACAGCTGCTGGTATATAGATTGGAAGTTTTCACATAAAAACACTGAAAAATACATCTAGTGATGCCACACGAGTGGCAGCTGCCCCTTTTAAACAAAGGATGTTTTTTTCCATGTCTCTGCAGTCCTCATTTCTCTCTTCTATTTACACCTGGTCTCATGTGTGTTCATTTATGTGGTCCAGCTAGCCCTTCTAGGTACTTAGGTTTTGGAACCCTGCCCTGAACTATACTGTTTCCCAAATGGTAATCAAATTTCAGCGCTTAAGATACAGGCATATAAATCCACCCTCTCTTAAAATGATTAACTCAGTTATTAGCAATTAATTTGTATAATGTGACCTATGGCTAGTTACTTCTCTGGAAATTGGGGGAAAGCGTATAGTACATACCCGCTACACCTATTGCGAGGACAAAATGAGATACAAAATGTCTAGCGCATGGTAAGTCCTCAACAGACAATAGATGTAATTAACATACTATTGGCTAATATTTGGGTTGTTTCTAACCTTTGGGAAATATAGTTCCTGAACATACTATACTGATTTGTCTTCCATACAATTATTGCCCAAGGTTAAGTTTCTGGGAAGGTGAAGAACCAGTCAGTGGGACCAACCCCTTCGATGCGTTCGCAAGGGATCCCGGTGAAATTTTGTAACCCTCCCGCCTCAGCCGACGCGCCCTCCACGGCCCGCAGGGGGCGCCGCGGCCGTCGCGGCCCCGCCGGATGCTAATGAGGCTGGAGGCCCCGCCCCCTGCCGGAAGTGGCTGCGGCGGGAGGCGGGGCCTGCTGGCGAGGCCCTTCTGCCGTGCGGCAGCCATGGCGGCCTCTGAGGCGGCGGCGGCGGCGGCGGGGTCCGCGGCTCTGGCCTCGGGCGCCCCGACCGTCCCGACGGCCGCGAGGGGAGCCGCCGCCGCCGCCTCGGGCCCGTGGGGGCCTCCCGGGCGACTGAAGGGCAGCCGGCCGCGACCCGCGGCGGCGAGGCAGCAGCCCGCGGGTCCGGCGCCTCCGGCCCGGGAGCTGATCCAGCCGTCGGTGAGCGAGCTGTCCCGGGCCGTGCGGACCAACATCCTGTGCACCGTGCGCGGCTGCGGCAAGATCCTGCCCAACAGCCCGGCGCTCAACATGCACCTGGTCAAGAGCCACCGCCTGCAGGTGAGCCCGCCGCGGAACGACGCCTCCCAGGGCCTGGCGCTCGGGGGCTCGGGCGCGCAGGGCGGCGCGGCCGGCGGCGGGGATTGCGGTGTGTGTGTGTGTGTGCGCGCGCGCGCGTGTGTGCGCAGCCCGGCCGGCGGGGTGTGTGTGTATATGTGTGTGTGTGTGTGTGTGTGTGTGTGTGTGTGTGTGTGCGCGCGCGCGTGCGCGCGCAGCCCGGCCGGCGGGCATCCAGCCCCAGAACGGGCCAAACCGGCCAGGGAGTCCCGGCGGGGCAGAGTGGGAGCTAGCACGCAGGAACGGGCAGTCGGAAAACACTGTGTCATGTGGCTCCGCTGCCGGGCTCGGACGTGCCGGGACTGCCGGCCTCGGGCTTGGCGGCCCGGCCACTAGACCCCTGCCCCTCCGTGGTCCTCCGCAACTTCGTGAGGCCCGGACCGTCATCTCCAGCCTCTTGATGAGAAACAGGTTGCGCCGCCGGACGAGAGCTGGGATTTAAACCCCGTCTCTGCTTCGAAAGCCCGAGTTCTTTCCACCACACCCACAATGCCTCCCTCGGGCCTTCGGGTTCTGCCCGGTGTTTAGGAGGGAGCTGCAGATTTGCCTCGAGGCACCGCCAGTTACGAGTTTCACGGTATTGGTAGAATCGGGTTGGCTCTGCACCGAGACCTAAGGGAAATTTCTCCCCGCAGATCTTCTTTAAGAGGGGACCCGTACATCAACATGACAGTAGTCTGAACATCGCCTCCACCGTCTGTAAAATGGGGCGCCGCGTTTTAACCTTTAGTGCACGTCTGCGGAAAATTTATGGAAAATCCAGATGTCCGGCCGCACCCTAGGCCTTTCAAGTTATAATTTCTCAGTCACTACAGTAGGAAGTTTCTTCCCACCACCTCTCGCTCACTTCGTTCCATGCCAACAGCGACATGGTTACACAGCATGACACTCAAAGCAAAGTTTGGTGAATATGTAGCTTTTGATGGTCTGGGTTCACTCGGGAGTAAGTCTGAATTACCTGGCGTGTTGCACGTCCCTGTCTGTCTGTCCTTCAGGTGCATCGTCCTTGGAAACTTCCTTAGAGTCGGGCCTCTGATGAGAATTGAATGAGCAGCAGGTTTGAGGCTATAGTCCCTAGTCAGGCAGACGTGTGGCCCAGGAGAGGCAATCCCCGTCTAGCACCATGGTTTTCCTGGGAAGATGGGGGAGCCCAGTCAGGAAAAGTGGGCGGACCCTGCCAGGCCCTCAGAATGGTTTGGGGTTTCTTCCAGGACCCGAGTGTAGTGACTCTTCAGTGGTCTTTGGGAGTGGTCCTCAGTCCTGTGTTTTCTCTTTCCACGAAATTTTACCGAAATCCTTCCTTGTCTTCGTATTTTCACTTCAGTGGGTGAACTGTGTATTGCTAGGAATTCTGCGTCAGCTTGGTTCCCTGAGCTCGTATAGGACAGCCATCACCCGCCATTAGAGTCATGTCCTCAGCGATCGACAGCCGAGACGCATGACGTCTGGAGTACAAGAGAAGCCACCGGTCCGACCAGGACCCTCCCGTGTTGGCCTGAATATCACTCTAACAAGCACTTGTCAACAGTTTTATTGTTCTTTTCTCTGGAATTGCTGTCTGCAGCTCTCTGCTTCTCTAGACTTGGTGAAGCATAAAGAGCATTTACTCTCCAGGACTAGTTTGATAGCATATAACAGGTTTATTTCTAATTATGTTTCTAAAACACGTGACGTTTAGGAATTCTGAAGATACCAGTACATACACAAAACATAACAACACATATGTGATGTATAACACAACATACAAAATACAAAGTATAACAGGCTTAAGGAGTATGTTTGAGGCACATACAGATTTTGATAGTCAAATCTCTACTTGGATTTGTCAAAGCAGCCGTATCTTCCCTTGCTGCTTCTGCTGCGTGAGGTCATTCTCCCACTTTCAAGGCACTTTTCGGATGTCTCTTGTCTGAAGACAGCACAGTGAACTCAAGATCCCTTTCCAAACTAGAAATGTTGAAGGGAAAAATGGTCTCTGCTGAGTTTCCTTCATAGGTCACGAGGGACACCTGTTTCAGCAGGAATTAAAGAAATCTCACCCAGAACCATCTCTCCCCGCCCCGCCCCCTCATCAAAGAGGCTCCCTCTGCTGCCTTGTTCCGCCTTTCTAACCATGGCACCCAGCAACCCCCGAGCATCTGCTGTACTGGGGGAAAGGGGTTCGTTCTCTCACGAAGGCAACCTGTAGGACAGAACAGCCGCATCTGTACGAGGGTGCCCCAGCCCCAGTGTGGTGAATCTTACCCTTGCTCTGCATCCTGAGTAGAAGAAGGCTCTTGAGTTCAAACATCACTCTTGACACTTGTCAGAGTATTAGAAGGAGGGAGAGAGGAGGGGAGGCCCGGGGACGTGAGCTGACTGGGAGATCCCTGTGGTTTTGAAAGCCATTTGGAGAGACTCCAGTGTCCGTCAAGTCAAGTGGGTGTGCCTACTTTCCGCCCTAAAGGTGGTCTGAGTGTATCCGCTTGGTGGGTTTGCATAATAGTCCGTGGAAAGTTTCCTTCACATTCTCTTGGTTACAGCTACTTGCATAATTCTAGTTCTTTCTTAGTGTTTTTTTTTTCTAGATTTTGATAATCTTTTATTCCCTTCCCCATCTGTTGCTGTATGGTTCTTATTTTCTTTTAGAATTTCTTCACAAGATACCCTGCACTCAACCAAACAACTCCCTTCTTAATGTAAATAATTAACGAGCGCTTCTGAAGGGTGATGGGTAAGGATGGGGATTGATGTAAGGACGTGCTGCTTTTTGGTGTTATGTGGGTTCTTATGACCTATGTCTATATTCCATCTGCTGGAAGAAATTGGAAATACCCTGTCCAGCCTTGCATACAGGGTTATCCTTGGGAAATGAAAGCTGGGGTTTTGAGGGAAAGGAAGAGTAGTAAATGGGCATTTCTCAATTGTTAGAGATTCTTTTATTCCTTGTGTTTGAAAGCAGTGAAGGGGACAGGAGGGCCCTTGAAGATTTTCTTACCCAACAGCATTTATATTTTTAAAGCATGGCTTCAAGGATTTTGTATTATGTTCAGTGCAAGATTTGCTTTGAATGATTTGCCAGGAAGGTTTTTTTTGCTTTGTTTTTTTTTTTTTTGTTTTTTTTTTAAAGCAAAGGGAAGGAAAGGTTCCAAGTTGCTCTATAGACTATACTGTACAAAGACTTCCGATTTTAAGTTTACAATAGGAGGACAAGAGAGCAAACTGTTTCCTTGGATGCTTTCTTTGAAGGCAGTGAGGTGCTAGAATACTTTTGCCTCTTTTTCCCAATTTTTGCCACTATTTTTACAGTCCTTTCCTTTTATCCTTTCTCCTTGAAGTGTTTCCTTCCTCCTCCTTTTCACTTCTTCTGTTTGTTTACTTTTTTCCATCTTATTTTTTGATTGTTTCATCTCAAAGTTTTTCTTTTTTCAAATTCTTTATGTAAAGTGTTTCATTAACATTTTTCAAATTTTTTTTTTTTTTTACTTTCAGATACTTTGTATGTAACATTTACCCAAAAAAGGAAGCACACAAAAAAGATAAATCACAAAGAGTCTGGTGAATTTTGTTCTTGAACATATATAGAGAATGCCAGAACAAAACATCACTTTGTCACTGCAGTTCACGCGGTATTGTGCCATCACCATTTCTCATCTTCCCCATTCTCATCTCAGCCTTCCTACCCTTTGGGCTTTCTGTCTCGGGCTGGAATGGGAAGAAAGCCCAGGAGCTGGGTGGAGAGGTGGCGATGGGGAGGGTTGAGGGGTTGGCCCTCAGAAAGCAGGAAAGTGAACAGTATCACGTTGTTGCTGTGCCTGTAAAAAGGCATTGGGGGTTGCAGGTATCCTGGTGCGGCTCTCTGTAGTGTTTCATCCTGGTGCATGATACAGATTTGGCTTAGATGGCCTCTTGAACAGTCAGTATAACGCTCCAGGTTTTTCTGGACCGTGTACTCCGTTCAGAGCATTCTCACATGCAACAGAACATACAAAAACATTCCTCCCCTTGAAAAGTTTGGAAGATTTTAAGTAGCCGCACTGGATAAGATGGGTAAAAAGCAGAAAGAGGTAAATGACAGAAGAGAGAGGTAATGCAAAGCTATATAGCAAGGGACTTTAAATGTCTCAAGTGAGAGAAATCCGGACTCGGAAAGATTTGGGTGTCACTAGAAATGTCGGAGTGAGGTAATGACATAATCAGAGCTATGGTGTAGAAAAATGAATCTGGCAAACTGTGAATGAAAAAGAGATTGAGGTTCTAGAAGTTAGTTGGGAGGTCACTGATAAAAGTGCACACCGCGAGTCAGGGCGACATCAACTAACGGTGATGGCAGCGAGAAAGGAGAGGGAGGGAGATGGTAGAAGACCTGTCACGAAAAGTAATTGCCAGCACTTGGAAGCAACCCAGATGCTTACTAGTCGGTGAGTGGAAATGAACTGTGGAACCTCCAGAGGATGGCGTATTCTTCAGCACTAAGAAGAAGTGAGCGATCCAGCTGTGAAAAGACATGGAGGAAATTTAGATATATGTGTGGACTGAACAAAGAAGCCAATCCGAGAAGGCTGCATACCGTATCATTCCCACCATACGACATTCTTGAAGAGGGCAAATAAGATTAGTGGTCGTCAGGGTGGGTTTAAGGGGAAGAGGGTTGGGGCCCCTGGACAGCTCAGTGGGTTGAGCGTCTGATTCTTGATTTCAGCCCAGGTCACCATCCCAGGGTTGGGGGACCAAGCCTCGCATTAGGCTCTGCACTGAGCATGGAGCCTGCTTGAGATTCTCTCTCTCTCTCTCTCTCTCTCTCTCTCTCTCTCTCTGTCTCTCTCTCTCTCTCTCTTTCTCGCTCTCTTTCTCTTTCTGTCTCTTTCCCTCTGCCCCTCTCCCCCACTCACTCCCTCTCTAAAAAAATAAATAAATTTTAAAAGTGGGGAGGGAGTTATCAATAAGTGTAGCACAGAGGATTTTTAGGGCAGTGAAAATACTCTGTGAGAATGTAACAGTGGATACATGTCATTACACATTTGTCAAAAGCCGTAGAATATACAACAGCAAGAATGAATTCTAATATAAACTCTGGATTTTAGGTAATAATAATAATAGGTCATTGTAGGTTCACTGATTGTGATAAATGTACCACTCTGATGGGGGAATAATAGTTAATAGTGGAACAGGCTGTACGTGTTTGGGGAGGTAGGGGTAGCTGAAAACTCGTGGTGCTTTCTACTCCGTTTTGCTGTGAACCTGAATCTTGTCTAAAAAATAAGTTCATTAATTTTTTAAAAAGTGAACAGGAATGTGAGAACATGATTGGGAGTTTGAAAAGGGATAATAAAAGGATTGCTAAGCAGAATTGAGTATGGATTAGAAGTGAGCATGAATTTTGTAGTGACCCTGCGGGCAGTTTTGTGGAACGTTGGACAGCCTGAGCATAGGAAGGGACCATCTTCCTGGCATATCACTAAGAGGAATTCGATGATGGTCGGGTGAATGAAGGATTTTTGTCTTCCTTAATATTCTCCCCACATTTCGTTTTCTTTTGCTGATAACACTAGGTGGAAAAAATATAAGTTAATTGAAAGTATTCTGTTAAAAACACAAAACAAAACACTAGATGAATTGGTGAATAGGATGAGTTTGGTGATAAGACATGACATCAGTTGTCATTAAAGCTGCCAGATGCCAGTGTTCTAACAAAAGAGCCTTTCAGTCATACTTTGACAGGTACAATATTTAATGTAAAGTACTGGTTTAGATTAGGTCATTGGCATTAAGTTGGCAAAAACCGAAAGAAGAAACAAAACTCTCCACAGCAAAGAACTCAGCAATAATAACTAATTGATCATGTAATAAGCACTGTTCTAAACCCTATTATGCCTACTTTACAGATAAGGAAACCTTCATTTTCTCAAGGTCACAGGAAAGTGACAAGGTAGAGAATTCAAACCATGGCAGTCAATATTCCAGAACCCGTGGGTTTAACCACAACACCCGAGGTTCTTAAGCTAGGTTGCACTTTGGGATCATATGGGAAGATTTAAAAACCAAATATGGATCCCTGGGTGCCTGGGTGGCTCAGTCAGTTGAGCGTCCGACTCTTGATTTCAGCTCAGGTCATGATCCCAGGGTTGTAGGATCGAGCCCCACATCAGGCTCCATGCTCCTCACAGAGCCTGCTTAAGTTCTCTCTTTTCCTCCCTCCCCCTCCCCCGCCCCCGCTTGCGTGCACACAGTCTCTGTCTCATAAATGAATGAATGAATGAATGAAGTAAAATATTAGGTAGATAGATAGATCCCTAATCTGCCCCCCAAACTAATTATATAAGAATACCTGGAGTTGGAACCAGGCAGAAATATTTTTTTGAATCTCGTGATTTTTCAGAGGCCCCCCAGGGTTGAAAACCTGTCCTACCCTGGACTGCCTTTCTAAAAATGCTCTGCATTTAGCATGCACTTGCTCTCTTCTTTAAGCATTAAGGCAATAGGAGGTGGTGTACAAAATAGTTTCTGCCCTTAAGAAATTCAGTTGGAGAGGGGCGCCTGGGTCACTCGGTCTGTTAAGCGTCTCTTAATCCCTGCTCAGGTCACAATCTCATAGTTGTTGAGTTCGAGCCCCAAGTCAGGCTCTGCGTTTACATTGTGGAGCCTGCTTGGGATTCTCTCTCCCTCTCTCTCTCTGCCCCTCCCCTGCTGTCTCTCAAAAAATAAACTATAAAAAAAGAGCAATTTAGTTAGGGAGACAGGAACTCTAGAAGAAAAGGATGGTATTTAAGATAGCTTAAGTTAGTTACTATCTTGGAATTCAGACAAGAAATAGGTCCCTAGATCTGGGTGGTAAGCAGAACAAGGGAATGTTACTTATTGAGAATGTGATCTGGCCTAGGCTTTATGCTAATCTAGTACAAGATAATCCTGAGAGTTAACTATAGTATCTGTCTTAAAAATGAGTAAACTGGTTCAGAGAGGTTAAATCCCCTGTCCAAGGCCACGCCCCTAATTGCTGGTAAAAATGATATACGGGGCTTTCAATGCCAAATGGCTTTTTCTACCATTGCATTCTGCCTGAAGGGAGCCAGGGGGATATAGGACAAATTGGGCCTTCATAGAAAGTGCAGTTGGAAGTGAGAATAATATGAGTCTGAGTAGGGTGGTGTATGAAAAGGGAACAGAAAAAGATACGTCTGTAATTGGAGATTGGAGGTATAACACACCTACAGGTGATAGATACAAACAAGTTTTTGGAATATCAAATCTGCTACCAAATTAGAAAACAAAGGAAAACTATTTAAGGGACCATTTAACCCAAATGCATATGAATGTCTAGACAGTACAGTAGGGTTATAAAAGGATGGACCAGTGTGGAAGACATGGAGAACGAATTGAATTTAATATGGAAAGATAAATTATGTTATTGATAAATAAAACAAAAATAGCTTCTTTTCTCCTCTAAATGAGTGGACACAGACTCAACAAGATCAACGTGCTCCTCTTGGGATCCACTGGGAAGGCAAAGAGGAGTCTTAGCCACATGGTTATTCATTCCTCCCTTCTCCCGAAATGTGGATGGGAGAGAAGGAAGTGGACATGTTCCACAAGTATGAGTCCTTTCTCATCAGAACACTAGATAAGCAGAGTATCTGTGTGCTGCAGCAGCATGTGAGGCCCAAGTGAATGAGGACTTCGACCACGTCCACTTTGACCTCAGTCTGTAGTTTTTAAGTGACTAAGTTCTTCTTTCCAGCTTATCTCTTCACCCGGGCACAAGACCCAGCAGGCATAGCATCCCAAGACGGGGACCTTAGCATCAGGGACCACCTTCACACCAGTAAGACCCCCACATGACTGACCCCAGGACAGTGATCAACCTGACCTTCACTGCCCACCCGCACGTACCTTTGTCTCACATTTTCCTTACATAAACCTGGAAGTATTTTCAGCACTTTGGAGACAGTCTTTGAGACACTAGTCCACTGTCTTCCCAGTTCTGGCCTCACTGAAATAAATCCCTTTCTGGTTTCTCCACCACTTGGCTCTCTGCCTGTGGATTTTGTTAGCGGCAAGTGGCCCGACCTGATCTCTTTGGGACCCCCAGAGCCAGGTGCTCTTGTACCCGTGAGTCCTGTTGTTTCCAGTGACCTATAGAGAGGTCCTTCCCCACCCCCTACCCCCGCCACTGCCACCACCATCCCCTTCCTTTAGGTCCAGACAGGAATACACTGGAGGTCATGGGTACCTTACACCTGCGGTATGTGGGCTCATCAAGGGCACTGAGACAGAACGCTTCAATTTAAATTAAGTCACCACTGGGGCGCCTGGGTGGCGCAGTCGGTTAAGCGTCCGACTTCAGCCAGGTCACAATCTCGCGGTCCGTGAGTTCGAGCCCCGCGTCGGGCTCTGGGCTGATGGCTCGGAGCCTGGAGCCTGTTTCCGATTCTGTGTCTCCCTCTCTCTCTGCCCCTCCCCCGTTCATGCTCTGTCTCTCTCTGTCCCAAAAATAAATAAACATTGAAAAAATAAAAAAATAAAAAAATAAATTAAGTCACCAGTTATTTTAAACTCCCAGCCAAAAAGTTAATCACGTACTTAATAACAAAGGATTATTAGGACGACATGATGTATATAAAGTGCTTAGAAGAGTGCCTGACGCAGTAACAAAAGCTCTAATAGTACAGATGATCAAAATGGTTATTAAATTTCACACATAGTACAGTGCCTGTGTTCAAGCTGTTGTATAAAAAGTTGTGTCAGCTAGCTTCAGCTACTTCAGGGGGCAGCGTGATGACCAGAGAAAAGTCAGGATGCTGTTGGGAAGGCCTAGACCACAATCAAAGGAGGTTTTTTCGGGGGCTCCCACTAATTGAGGGTGGGATGAAAGGGAAGGGAAGAATTAGGGATGATACCAAAATCTTGAGCCTCAGAAACTGTGAATATACACTTACGAACAGAGAGCCTGGCTTTAAGGAGAGAGATTTTGAGTTTAGAAGGAAGAGTTCTAAAGGAACGGATAGAAGATTTTTATACAACATAGGTTTTTTGTTTTGAAAATTTTTAACAGGGGCAGCTGGGTGGTTCAGTAGGTTAAGCATCCAAATCTTGATTTCAGCTCAGGTCATGATCTCACGGTTCTGTTCATGGGATCGAGCTATACATTAGGCTTAGTACTGACAGCTCGGAGCCTGCTTGGGATTCTCTCTCTTTCTCTCCCAAAATAAATAAACTTAAGGAAAAAATTTAACAGATTTATTGAGCTACAGTTTCTTCACCATTTACTTATTTTAAGTGAATAATCTAGTTACTTAGTAGATTCACGTGGTTGTGCCACGAGCACCACGATCCAATTTAGAGCGTTATTAACCCTTAAAAGATCCCCAAGAAAAAGTCATTTTTTGTTTCTGCTCCCAGCCAGTTCTATTGGATTTTTTTGAAAATAAGCGCTCAAAGTAACTTTTTCTTTTGCAGGATGGCATAGTAAATCCAACAATAAGAAAAGATTTGAAAACCGTACCGAAATTCTACTGTTGTCCAATTGAAGGATGCCCCAGAGGCCCTGACAGACCATTTTCTCAATTTTCTCTCGTAAAACAGGTATTTTACTTGTCTTAAGTGTACTTCTCTGAGGATGAGGCGCAGGTGACGTAAACCTAGCGTGCAATCCAATCTCTTTCCAAATGTAACTGGAGAACTCTGGGAGAGAGCTGCTTGTGGGAATAGCCGGCCGCCCAAGAGTCTCCCTGGTGGGGGAAGCGTGAGTGGGGGAAGCGTGAGTGGGGTACCGCGAGTGGAGGAGACGTAGCTTGTTGTGGAGGTGAAGATGTCCGGGAGTGGGTTTGGAAGAGAGACCAGAAGACTGCTTCCTCAGCAAATGAGAAATATGTGTCCAGCTGTCTCGTGTGACCCCGGGTGCCTCTGAGGCCAGAGGCGCAAAGGCACGTAGGAAATGGTCTCCTGAGGGAGACGTAGCTGCGGAGGTCAGGCAGAGAGTTACAGCAGCAGCCAACTTCGGGAGGGGGCCCGGTGAGTGGGGACAGAGGTGCCTTAGGACTGGCAGAGCCTGGCGGCTGCGAGCCTTCCCCCAGCGTCTGCTGGAGGGTCCCGAGGAACGCGTGGCGGACCACCCCCCCCCCCTGCCTGCGGCACTCGTCTGGAACCCCTAAACGGTGGTCCCAGGAGGTTTTTGCCAAACCGTCTCCCACTTTTCCCAGAGCGGGAGTGACTAGGAGAAGAGGTGCGTGACAGACCGCAGCCTTCCCGCTTCTCCGTTCTCCTGGCGCAGACCGGCTGCGGTCTGTCCTGGGAGGTCAGCGCTGATTCGGGCGTGCGGGTCGCGTCTGAAATGTTTGAGCGCTTGCGGTTGCCCACTCTCCCCCCCTCTGTGTTCTCCCCAGCACTTTATGAAAATGCACGCCGAAAAGAAGCATAAGTGTAGTAAGTGCAGCAACTCCTACGGCACCGAGTGGGACTTGAAAAGGCACGCCGAGGATTGTGGCAAGACCTTCCAGTGCACGTGCGGCTGTCCCTATGCCAGCAGGACCGCCTTACAGTCCCACATCTACCGAACTGGCCACGAGATCCCCGCAGAGCACAGGTAAAGGGGAAGAAGTGACGGTCCGCAAGTCAGTGGCTGTGGGAAGAGTTTCAGGTGAAACTTCTGGAGAGCCGCTGTCGCGGGCAGAGAGGCGGAAGGACGGAGACAAGACGTGATGTGGACGAAGGGAACTTTCGGGAAAGCAGAGCTTTTCGGCAGGACTAGGAAAGGATCCGCATCCGCCTAACCCGGTTCTTCCTTATTCCTTCCCGGTTAAAAATACCAACTTCCAGCATTTCTATCAGAGGGATGTTAGATTGTTGAGTTCAGTTTTACCATAAAACTGTACCTCATTTTAAAGGTCAACTTTATATTTGGAGTAATAGCTTCCTACTTTAGGAACAGTAAAGGTTGCATTATATAATCTGTTCGCTTCCTTATGCTTCCAGAGCTAAGCTAAGCTGAGTTCTAGTACTTGGACGTATACCAAAAAAGGATGCGCTTTCTCCTTCCCTACTCACGTGTTTCTCTGCCCGCCACCACGGCAGGCCGAGTTCTCAGAGAGTCGCGGAGGGAGGTCTCCTCTTCACCGGGTGAAGTCTGACCTCTGCCGTGGGTGTGGGGAGCAGTGTTTGTGAGCAGCTGAGGAGACGGCCCCCGGGTTGAAGACAGCTGCAGCTTACGCTCATTTTTCTCTTTTCACTCTGTCTTTGCTTTCAGGGACCCACCTAGTAAGAAAAGGAAAATGGAAAACTGTCTGCACAGCCAGAAGCTGTCCGGTAAGACCACTGAGTCATTGAGCAGTCAGCCAGCTCCAAGACCAGACACTCAAGAACTAGAAACTTCAGAAATAAAACTAGTCACTACTTTGGAAGACTCTTGCAACCCTAATGCCGGAAAGCAGACTCTTACGACACCTCCAAGATGCCCTCAGAAGTTGCTTTTACCCAAGCCCAGAGTGGCTCTGGTGAAACTTCCTGTTCTGCAGTTTTCTCCCACGCCTGTCTTTGTGCCTACAGCCGACCCCTCGGCCCAGCCCATGGTGTTGGGCGTGGATCATCAGGGTTCCGCCCCGGGCGCTGTGCACATACTGCCCTTGTCGGTCGGAACCCTGATCCTCGGCCTAGATTCCGAGGCTGGCTGTGTCAAGGAGAGTCTCCCTCTTTCAAAAATTGTGAATCCTGTTGCTCTGGAGCCAGTTAGCACAGGTGTTCAGGTGAACTTGGGTAAGAGCCTGTCCCATCCTTCACAAGAACTAGGAAACGCATGTCAGAAGAATGGCATTTCTTCAATCAACGTGCAGACGGACCTGTCTTACGCCACACAGCACTTCATACCTTCCTCCCAGTGGGCCGGCCCCGATTCCTCCGTATCTTCCTGTTCTCAAACGGATTTGACGTTTGGTTCCCAAGTCTCCCTTCCCATTAGTGTTCACACTCAGACATTCTTACCCGGTTCTAAGGTAACCTCTTCCATAGCCGCTCAGACTGACACGTTCGCAGATGCCTGTTACCAGCCAGGTGGGATCTCCAGAGAAACCCAGACCAGCGGGATGCAGAGTCTGACAGACGGCCGAGTCCAGATGGACCAAGCTGTAATGTGTGGAGACATTTTTGAGAGCGTCCATTCGTCCTACGGTGTTTCCACAGACAATATCATAAGCAGCAGCCTAGTAGCAGGGACTGTCACTCATGGTTTGTTACCTCAGAACCACCCTAAGACTTTAAATCAAGATATTGAGAAATCTGCACCGCTCATAAACTTCGGCGCACAGCACAGTATGCTTCCTTCACAGAACATGACGGACAATCAGACCCAGACTATGGATTTATTAAGTGATTTAGAAAACATCTTGTCAAGTAACCTGCCTGGTCAGACACTGGACAATCGTAGTCTTTTGTCTGACCCGAATCCTGGACCTGACACCCAGCTCCCATCTGGCCCAGCCCAGAATCCCGCAATCGATTTTGATATCGAGGAGTTCTTTTCCGCCTCAAATATCCAAACTCAAACTGAAGAGAGTGAGCTTAACACCATGACCACTGAGCCAGTCTTGGAGTCTCTGGACATAGAGACCCAAACTGACTTCTTCCTTGCGGACACCTCTGCCCAGTCCTATAGCTGTAGGGGAAATTCGAACTTCTTAGGCCTTGAAATGTTTGACACGCAGACACAGACAGACCTAAACTTCTTTTTAGACAGTGGCCCCCATCTGCCTCTGGGAAGCATTCTGAAACACTCCAGCTTTTCCATGAGTACAGATTCGTCTGACACAGAGACCCAAACCGAAGGAATGTCCGCTGCTAAAAGCCTACCTGCCGTAGAGAGTAAAGTTCAGTTGAACAGCACAGAAACACAGACCATGAATTCTGGCTTTGAGACCCTGGGCAGTTTGTTCTTCACCAGCAACGAAACGCAAACCGCAATGGACGACTTTCTTCTGGCCGATTTGGCCTGGAACACAATGGAATCTCAGTTCAGCTCTGTAGAAACCCAGACGTGTGCAGAACCACACACGGTCTCCAACTTCTAAACGTGAAGTCTGTGCGCGGGTCGGCCTTTACAGTTTCCTTCCGGGTTCAGCGAATGGAGGGTAGGACAACAGTGTTAACGCCGTTGAATGTAGTTCCTGATGCGTTTACTTGGGTCCTTGGAGGTTCTTTGCCGTTTGTACTTGTAAACATGAAATTTGTGTATAAATGTGAGTGTATTATAAAGCGTAAGATGTTGATCTAAAAATGATTGTTTCTGTGTTGCCTCCATTTGCCCTCTCACAGTTAGTTGTCCCATCTTAAAAGAACAAGAGTGTCTCACACCTGTAAAACCCATCTAGCACTTAGCTGAAGCCAAGCTTACCAGGTACTAGGGTACAGACTTTTCAAATCTGCAAAACATTTCAGTTGAAATGTGACTCGCTTGACTTAAATTGCACCTAAAATATCTGACGGTGTTGGAGAGAAATTCCTGTTTCCTGAGAGTAAATCTAAAGAACTCGGACGCCACGCAGCAGATTTGGGCACGAGTGCTTAGATGGCGTGGGGCTCCTGCCGCCTGCAGCTTCCTCTGCTTTGACCTCTCCCTTTTTTTCTGACTTGAAGACAAAGGAAAACTACAGCCAGCTTTAGCTTTTGAGACCGTCTTCAGGTAACCAATGCTTATTCTTCCTCCACACGAACTAGGAGTGATCCCAACGTAAGTGTACTGTGCTTGCCTCACAAGATGCGTTTCTGTACAATTACTGCTTCAAGGAGTAGCGGCCAGCCCTCAGTGTAAATAGTGATCCTTCTGGTCAAAGTGACCTTCCGTCATCCCAGCCGCGGAAATGCCGCGTTGTGGAATCGTGCCCAGTTAGCTCATCCTGGAGTGTGCCCTGTGAACACCCCTGCTGCTCTCCCCAGTAGGCGAGGCGGGGGCTCCAGAGCTGCTTCTCAAAGTGGACCCACAGGCTGGATCTGAGTTGTGTCTAAATGTTAAGAAAAACAATAATGGAGAGCGAAGAGGCCATTCCCCCCTAAATCTCCGTACTTTGTGTAAGCTTGAATAGGGCAAGAGTGCAATCAATTATTCTCAAGTGAATCTTCATCCACCTCTCATCTTTTCCTGGAGTAAGGAAAGACATTGGCCCAGCAAGGGTAGTATTTGTGCCTTGAGGATAAGAAGTACAGAACAGATCCACCCGCACTATGGGATTCCACATTTTGTTGCTTTATTTAGACAGCAATACCAGTCTTCAAAGAAGATGAAGACCAACTACTTCAGTAATCAAGAACATCCACGTTTTTAGATGGGAGCATGGCCAGATATGCTCTGGAGGTTTTCTCTCTTCAGGAAATCAGGAATTCTTGGTTGTTGGCCAACTTTCAGTCAAGGAAAAATCGGTGCAGCCCCTAAGTTTTCTAAGTTTATTTAAAAAAAAGAAAAAAAAAAGTTCCTTCTGTGGCACATGCTTATGCTGCTGAAGACTAAACCCTCAAAATAAAACCTAAGGAGTAGACTAATAACTCATTAAATGGATGATATTAGTATTAATTCCTATCCCATAGAATAGTTGGTAGTGAATCAATAACTTATCCAGGACGGATGAACCTAACCTGATAGGTAAAAGTTTGCTGTGGTCACAGTGGCCTATGAATATGGGTTTCAAAACAGACATAAAGCCTTAACTTAGAATTTCATTATGTTTTAGAACTGTCACTGCCTTAATGTTCAAACATTTATTTAAGTTCTCCTAGTCAGGGAGAAATGCATGTTCGTTTATGGCTTTTTGTAAATACAAATGCAGTGATCTTTGGCTTTAAAAAAAAACGTGTTTTGTTTTTTTTTTTTTGTCTGTGTGGAAATGTTTGTTAATTCAGCCAGTAGAGTTACTTACAGAAAATTGGAGCATGTCGTAGTTCTTCATGTAAAGTAAGAACTGTTTCCCTCCCAAACCTTAGTTATCTGAATTGTCCTATGATTATTCGTAAAAAATGAAATCCTGTGATTAAAGAGAAGTGAGAATTCTACCTTTTTTTTTTTGTGAATTCTTTGACATACTCATAATGTGACCTATTTTGTTGCCTTGACATTTCACAGACCCCTTAGCTTCCGATAGTCACAGGATCAAATGGTTGTGCCTAGTTACGTTCATTACTGTTTTACCTTTGTTAACGACAATATACTAATTTTCCTCGTAGAAAATGAAAAGACACTCCATTACCAAACTTTCTATTATGATGTAGAGTTTTTATTTGAGAAAAGCTATATACCTTAGGATTTCATTTGTTGGAGAATTTTGAAGGGAATTACCCCCAATTCATGCATTTGCCAATTCGTGACTATTTTATTTACTTTTTTTAAATGTTTATTTTTGAGAGTGTGCAAATGAGGGAGGGGCGGGGGCGGGGACAGAGGATCCGAAGCGGGCTCTTTGCTGACAGCAGAGAGCCCGACATGGGGCTTGAATTCACAAACCACGAGACCATGACCTGAGCCGAAGTGGGACGCTCGAGCAACTGAGCCAGCCGGGTGCCCCCAAGTCATGGCCATTTTATAATGGGGGTCCCTTTTATCTTTGTAAATAATGTAATGCTAGCTTAAGAGCAAAAACGAGAGGGTTACAACATGAGTAGTTCTTTGCTTAGTCACTGATTTGTGAAAAGCCAGATCAGTATGTTTCTGATTCCTTGATATAAAGGGGAAATGAAAATAGAAAATTTTTGTGGACTTACCTGAAAGATGCTGAGTAAGGCTTGAGGCTACTTTTGATCAGAGGAAAATGTAAGCATGTCAGTCTAGTTGTGAAGTTGAATTGTTTTATTAATAGTGGCAAGTGACAGGGTGATACTTTCGTGTAACCCTTTATGTCCTCAGTTTTAGATGGTTTATCTTAATTCCAGTCCAAACCTCACCAAAACCTGCCATCTACTATTGACTCCAAGGAGCGTTTACTGTCCGGTATATTTAAAGCAGTGCTTCTCACACTGGTCTTCCAAAGGCTTTTAAAGAAAAGAGGAGGAGGAACTTGTACCTTTGGGGACTTAGGGATGAAGAAGTCTCAAGTGTTTATGCATTTTAGTTTCCTTACATTTCACAATATACGTGTGTGTGTTCCCATTGGAAGTGCGTTATAGTGTCACCAGATCTGTCGCTAGGAAAGCAGATCGGTCTTTTGGTTTCATACTCCCAACATCTAAAAGACTGTCAGATGACAGGAATTTCCCTCTAGTTTCTTCAGCAAGATGTTGGCTAGTGTAATGTTCTTATGGCCAAGAAGGTAGTCAACTAAATACCCTTGTTTTGCAGCGTTTAAATCCAAAGAGGTCTTTCCGTTGTATGAACACTGTTAACAGACACCCTGAGGTATTAGCTTACGTATTAGGAGAGGCAGGCTAAAGATGAAGGGGATTCCCAGTTTATGAGTGTTCTCGAACTAACACTACTATTTTGAGAGAGCACGAGCAGGGAAGGGGCAGAGGGAATTCCAAGCAGGCTCCACACTGTCAGCGCAGAGGCCAACGTGGGGCTCACGCTCATGAACCATGAGATCGTGACCTGAGCTGTAATCAAGCCAGTCCCTTAACCGACTGAGACACCCAAGTGCCTGCACTACACTTAAAAATGTGCACGTTTGAAAGGAGCAAATGTCCAAACCATGTGAGTAAATAAAAGCATTGTCTATAGTACTTGAACTGTGAGAGTACCAATAGTCATTCATTTGTTTCAACAAGCCTGAGGAAAAAACCTCTGTTTTATATTGCCTTACTAATAACAAAATACACACATTTGTAACTTTGTTCTAAGTCCACAGAGTAGTGATGGTTGGCACAGGAGAAACTTTGCCAAGGCCCCTTCCACTAACTTTTGATACTTGATTGTAAAGCAGGTTAATATTATAGGTCAGGACGCTACAAAAAAGAAACAACGAAACAGAATAAGTGATACTCTTTTTTAGTTTATCGTGAAATGGTCAAATATTTGAAAAAAACGAAAACCTTTGAAAGGAAAATGTATCTCCTTCGTGACTTTGTCATTCTCAAAGCTATACATGTCATTTCAATGTGAACAAAGGTTTTTTTGTTTTGGTTTTTTATTTTATTTTATTATTTTTATTTTATTTATTTATTTATTTATTTTTTTTTTTTTGCATAAAGGCCTGAGCTTATTAGCATGGTATAATGTCACTAAGACCTTGTTCCAAGCTTGGAATCTTCTTCCTGCTTTTGCTAACAGCTTTTTATCCTTCCCTTCCTGGTGATCTCTAAATAACTACCATAATAAGTAGCTCTCTGACATTCCATTTTCCTGAAGTTACATTACAGAAATCAGTCATGAGGGTTGGGTGAATAGGCACAGAAACTAAGCCTCCAGAGTCATGAACAGTATCAGAACTAGTGGTGTTTATCCCAAATTAAATGTCTGATTTCTAGTTTTCTTCAGAACACATGCACGTTAAAACAAATTTGGTAATAGTCCTGTAGTGCTGAAAATAGACTGGCTTATAGTATGTTTTCAAGTTTTAAATTGTTTTAAAATCAAACAATTTCTCTGCTTATGAAAAGATACACAGGGAAGAAATATCTGTAGGTTGAGCTAAATCAGGAACAAGAACTATTTTCACATATACGTGCCACGTTTTGCCGGGGGCTAGTAAGGAGTGGTATCCACGGTATTGGCAGCCTCTTAATATTCACACTGATTTAGCATGAGCAGTGGATGTTAGGAGTATTGCTTATACGTAAGGAATTCTGAACAATGGCATTAATTTTTTTTTTAAGTTTATTTATTTTGAGAGAGAGAGCAGGATAGAGAGAATCTCAAGCAGGCTCTGTGCTGTCAGCACAGAGCCCAATGCAGGGCAGGGCTCGAACCCACAAACTGTGAGATCATGACCTGAGCCAAACTCGAGAGTCGAACACTTAACCACCTGAGCCACCCACGCACCCCTCTACAATTTTAAGAGGACAGTCATTCATTAAAGGGAAATGATCCGCTTATTTATATTTGATTTGATCAATACATTCAGAAAAATCACGTATCTCTGTTGGTGTTTTACGTACATTACCTCTTCATCTTCACCACGTCCTGTGTCTGAAATTGTTTCCAGCTTACAGGAAGGAATGGCATTCTCCAGCCCTTCTTCCTGCCTTATGTGGTATTTTCCACCCAGGGCTCCAGCTATTCCACACCTGGGAATTGACCTGACTGAACACACTCTGTTGATTGGTTTCTCCTTGGGTTGTGGGAGAAAATGATCCTTGACACCCGTGCATTTGCTCAGGATAAAGAGACGGATACCCAGAAGGGGCTTAGAACTCTTAGAACAGTGCCTTGTAAATTCAAGGGGATTCTTGCGCTGTGTGGCTAATAGAACTCCGGGCCGAGTAGTCTGGACGGCAAGAGCGTGGCACTGAGGGTCTCCTGGCCCCAGGGTCCCATGAGCCTGGCAGACAGTGGGAGAGTGTTCCCTGTGGTACCAGGGATAGCCCTGATATGCCCTTGGTCACAGCCTAAGGAGCCCCTCAGTTTATTCCCCACCTTGTTTCTCAGTACCCCCCAAATGCAGCACCAAGATGGCACAAGAACTGGACCCCAAAGAGCCCCAGATGTGAGCCCTCCAGTTCTGCAGCTTGGCCTTCTTGGCCAGCTGGGGGTACCCACGGAGAGAGAGGCTGGGCTTCTGTGGTCTCTCTGGGTCCTGAAGCTCTTGAACTTGGAGGGAGGGAGAGTGAAAACCATTGTGATTCTGGGTTCAAATTGTTTCATAACATGGTGCTTGAAGTACGGGTAAATTTCACAATAATACAAAGGATAAATAGAATAAAGCTAAAAATGAGGGTAAGTCTCCCTGAGGAGCCAAAGTCCCGCATGCTTGCCCAAATGTAGCCAGATCTTCTGATTTAAAGTCTTCCCTTCGCTCTTCAAAAGTGCCACCCCCTCATCTCTCTGTCAGGACATCTGTCTGCCCAGGTCTCCCACCCCTCCAGCCCCTCCCTTGCCTCACCCAGACCCTCAGCAGCACCCCCAGGCCTCAGCCTGGCCTCATCCAGAAGGTGACCTCGGGCCCTGCAGGAGCCCTGGGTCAGGTGCTGCCACAGTTCCATCCGGTGATTTATAAGGTTTCGAGAAAAATAGGAGTTTGGAAAGTGGTTAATGACACATCCCAAACCAATACAACAAGAAATGAAACACAGCCCCGCTCTGTGCTTGGTTTAGAGAAGACTAGAGGATCCAAAACCCAACTGAGCCCATGTTAACATGCTTAACTCCCTTAAATGGTGGGATTTCCCCCTGAAAGTTTTGTTGGTGACCTAGGACCCTAATCGGGACTGCATTCTATTAAACATTTAGCCTTTATCTAGACTTGGACATGGGGGCGCCTGGGTGGCTCAGTCCGTTGAGCATCCGACTTGGGCTCAGGTCATGATCTCGCAGTTTGTGGGTTCGAGCCCCGCGTCAGGCTCTGTGCTGACAGCTGGGAGGCTGGAGCCTGCTTTGGATTCTGTATCTCCCTCTCTCTGCCCCTCCCCCACTCACGCTCTGTCTCTCTCAAAAATAAACAAGCATTAGACTTGGACATCAAAGACCAGTCTGGATGTCCTGATTTAATCTGAATGGAAACAGGCAAAACCTGGAGTGATTTTTCTCCACAGAAAACAAGCTAAGCCCAGGCTAATGCAAATAAGGTCTCAGAGGAGTTTAATCAGGTTAATTGAAAAATTACCTAAAGAGATGCCAAATTCGAAACGTGCCTATCTATTCACAGAGGAGTCTCCTAGTCAATATTTTGTTGGCCAAACTAATTATTTGCTTAAAAGGAAGGATACTACAAATCTTTGAATTTGGGCCCTTCCTTTGTTGAGACCTGCCCTCCTCTTCATTTTAAATTATTATGTTTACCCCCAAATCTATAGAATTTACAACCCTTATCTCAGCAAAATAATTTTTCTTAGGAAAAAAATATTCTGTTTTAAGTCAGATCAGTGTTTTCACACTGCCTCGAGATCTCAAAATGTAAACACCTCTGGGCTGACTGGGCGAGGCTCTGTCCGTCACCTGCGCTGGTAGAGGCTTCCCTCCCGAGACACTCTCGCCTGTTTTACGTGTACTGAGCTTAGTCCTCATCCTGCTCTTTAAAAGAGGGGGTTTGCAGAGCCACTGACTTAGGTGGGCGGGGGCCAGAGCCGGAGGGCCCTCACGCAGCATCGGGTCCAACACCGCCACGGTCCAGACACAGTGGGAAACCAGAGTGGCTTCCTGGGGGCAGAATCCAGATGGTTTCTTCACTCAGGGAAGGGGTGGGCAGGACCTAAAAACTGCCTCTAAAGTATAAAGAAGCGTCCAATCTCTGTAGGCAAAATACACCTTTTAATGACCGCTGTCCTACAACCATTTCTGCATTTCCAGTGTTCTGCAAAAACCACGAAACAGAAAAAGAAAAAAACACCTAAACTAGAGACATTACAAAAACCAAAGCAGATGTTTACAAACACAGTCATATGTTCTGTCTACCCATCATGTGGGGGGACAGGAAGTCCAGAGTTCCAAGTACAACCTATCTTAAGCAAATGCAAACTACGTAATTACAGAGCAGCTAAGTGGTTACTCATATTACAAAATGGTTTTTCAGAGCATTTCTCTACATAGCGTGGTCACTTGGCACTTAAAATATAACTCATTTACAAATGTTTAATTTATATACAACTTTGGAAAATATGCATTGGGGTAAAATGAGGGAAGGAGGACAGGGGAAGGGAGAAAGTAACATCCCTATTCCGTGTCTGTCTGGAGTTGTACAGTTCCCAAATATTAGACGAAGGTAAGGCTGGAGGAAGCTTGAAGGGTGGCAATAATAATCACAGCAACATTTCAAAAAAAAAATTATTCTTAACCTGCTTCCCAAGATGGACTTTATAGACCTCACGTGGCTAAAACTTTTCCAGACGTGGAGACTAGCATGAGGCTATAAGTATATGAAACCCTGGCACATGCAGCATGTCGTGGATATGGTATATCCATGGATATAAGGTTAGGACACCTTGGACACAAGGATATTCATTTGGACATAGGCTGGAGTTATCTATTAAAGCAATGTTCCAGATCTTTGTTGCAAGAGAAAATGAAGCAACAAATCGATATCTGCCTGGTTCAAGAGATCAGGAAATAATTTGGTCTAAACAAGCCCTTACGCTAAGCTTAAGGCATTGGGGTGGGGAGGAGAGAGCCCCTGCCAGTTGGCTCAGGGCTGACATGGGCATCACTGAGGGATGGCCCTTCAGAGTCCCCACCATCCGCATGGCTTCCAGCGGGGAGTAGAGAGACGAGGCAGGCAGAGGCAAGAATGGCATTATCCGTTTGCATTTTGTAAGTGGCTAGGCAGCAGAAGCAGGTGACACATACATATGGGAGCTTTGAGAATAAATCAGAACCCATACAGTGAGGTTCAATTTCCCCTGGTTCTACTACCAAAAAAAGGACAGGGGAAGGGAGGGTGGGAGGAAAGAGTACGGCAGAAAAGAAGGATGGGACGGGGCGGGAGAGAGAGACAGGGAGAGGATGAATGAACTTCAAACAGTGGTCATTCCCAGGGAATTCTATTGTGGCAACTCAGAGGAGTCTGTGAGTGGAGACAGGAATAACAACTCTGCTCACTGTGAGGGAGGGCAAGAGAGTTTTCGGGAACACTTTGGTCTCCAACGTTTTGGGCCTGTTTTCCTGCTTGGCCTCCGTGAGAACGAGCTTTTGGGTGTTCACGGCAGGTCTTGGCTCCCTGGCTTTGAATTTGGCTTTGTAGTTTTGCGCCCCCTGTTTCTGCAAAAGCTGCACGGTGGCCAGACAGCGCGCGTTGCCGGGATTGGGAGGGCACACCAGGTGTTTCTCAGGCAGGAAGGACCAGTGCAGGCAGCCCCTCTCGTGATCCGCCAGCAGGGGTGCGGGGGCCGCCCGGGGAGGGAAAGGCAATGTGTCATTGACCTTAGGGTGCTTGGCCAGCTCAACAGGTCTCTCTTCACCTTTCCCGTCAACCCTTTTCAGTCCACACGCACAAGCCACACACTCATCCTTTTCCACACTCAGCACCTTCTCTTCTGGCTGCAAGAAAAAGTTCTTACTCTTCTTACCCAGAACATCCAAGCCGTATGGGGGTGAAGCCTTCAGGGGAGGCAGGACTAAAAGGGCCCTGGAAGTCAAGGAGTCTGAGATGGAGGGACCTTGGCCCGGGCCCTTGCCCCTAATAGCCTCAGGGGTGGCCCAGTCTTCCTTGCACCAAATAAACTCCTTTATTTGCAGACTTTTTTTCTCTCCCTGACTGGAAGTGGGAAAGCAGATCTTGCTAATCTCCCTGGAGGCAGTGGTGGGGCCTCGGCGGGTCCCCTGAGTCTGGGAGGGGCTGCCTTGAGCCTTCTCGAGACCCACGGACCCCAACTTCCCCACCTCCGACTGAGGCCCGGCCTCAGAACTCCCTTGGGAGAGACTGACACAGAGGAAGCAGCTGCTGGCACTTTCTCTCACCCTCGCCTTTTTAAGCTTCCTCCTGGACCAGATGCAGGCCGTTGGAGATGTCCTTCCCCAGCCCTGTACCTGCAAATACAGCAGCATGTTACTACTCCCGGCCGAGCTGCTCAAATCTAGCTGCCCCAGCTCTGGACACATCCCTATTTGGGCCATCCTATTTGACCTGATATTTTTCTTAAAACTGACTCACCATTTTTTAAAAATTTTCACTCTATTTTAGCCTCATACTAAGTGATAGTATTGGCAATAGCATTTGTAGGAGTATTTGTTAATCTGAAACCCTAGCAATAGGGTTTAATACTAAAATACTAGGCAAAAATACCATACATGGGCATCTTGATGTGCTGGCTATATACTTTTTCAGATGCACATTAAAATAAAGCCAGAGCTCTTAAAATCAGAACTGTTTGTATTTATGGGGCACCTGGGTGGCTCAGTCAGTTAAGCATCCAATTCTTGGTTTTGGCTCAGGTCACAATCCCAGAGTAATCTGGAACTTTAATCTTTCTACGGATGTTTACAGATGTTCTGTCTCATCTACTAAACAGGTGTGCCTGATGAGTCAGCAAATGTCCTCCACCTCCTTGACCCTGAGTCACCAGAGCTGCTGCGTAAACTCCAGATCCCTGAGCTTCACCCCAACACACTAAGCCCATACTCAAAAGATGGACTTGGGCAGGGGGTTTTAAAAAAGCACCCCATGTGAGCCTTGGGTTGAGGCTGGTACAAAGCATTTGTATCTCCAGGGTGTTCAGGTGGCCTGACAGGGGATCCAAGTCCAGAGATGGGGGTCAATGACACCTGGCTCTTTTGATCCTCACAGGTAGGCTGTCACAAGTAGGCTAAACATTGGCACAAAGGTCCAGATTTCTGCCAGGATCAAGAGCCAAGCGCAACTGCAAGGTGACTGTGCCTCCCTCCGGAGTCCCCACAGAGCTCCCGAGTGGTGTGGGTGCCCCCAGGGCTCCAATAGGGAGAGACCAACATAGTGACAGGAAAGGCCCCTTGTGTCGGGCCGGTGTGGGCCAGAAGTGAACAGTCCCGAGGCACCCCATGCTGTGAGATCCCTTGGTTCTACACACAGGAACCGCTCGTAAATCGCTGCCAGCAGAGTGCTCTCCGTCCTCATTCACGTGCTGGCAGCCAGGCCCGCGGCACCAGCACAGGAAGTACCAAAGGGCCACAAGCCAGTGCAAGACAGGCCTCTGTCACACCTGCTGAGATAAGGCCGCCCAAGGAGCCGGGCAGGGCTGGGTGGCCGGAGAGAGTGAAGGGCAGCAGGTGGTTAAGCGGAAGGAGATGCTGTGGCACGATCATCCTCGACAGACCGTGAGCGGCAAACATACTCTAGGCACGGGGCACGTGCGGCATTTCTTTCAAGAAGATTCTTGAATTCTGAACAGCCTTTGGATATGTACACATTGCAAAGTCGTTACTTTCCAGTGGTGAACAGAACCTTCTAAACTTGGAAAGGCAGATCCTCAGGTACAACTGTCTGTAACACTGACTGATCTGGTGGGAGCAAGGCAGGGGTGGGTGGTGCCGCAGAGAGAGCACAAGACAAGGGTCCTGCAGACACGGCTCCATCAACCGCCAAGTGGGCTGGGGGGTTGCTTGCTCTGCCGTGTCTTGGCCTCCATTTCCATAGTCATAATTAGATCAGGGTCTCTCAACCTCAGCACTTCTGACGTTTAGGGCGTGTTATGGATTGCATGATTGTGTTTCCCCAGATTCCTATGTTGAAGCCCGAGTCCCCAAAGTGATGGAATTTGGAGGTGGGGCCTTTGGGAAGTAACTAGGGTTGATGAAGTCAAGACGGTGGGGCCCTCATAATGGGATTCGTGCCCTTATAAGACGAAGAGGCGATAAGGGGTCCCTCTCTGCTTGCACCACCAAGGAGGGCCATGTGAGCACAAAACCGGGAAGAGGCTCCCTGCTCAGAACCCAGCCACGCTGGCACCCGGATCCTGGATGCCCACCGTCCATTACTGTGACAAAGAAATGTCTGTTGCGCGAGCTCCCCAGAGTGTGGTACTCTGTGATGGCACTCCTGAACGAACACAGAGCCGGGCCATTCCCTGTGGCAGGGGCTGTCCTGGGCACTACAGGATATGCAGCATGCCTGGCCTCAGCCCAGTAGACGCCAGTAGCACCCCCTTCCCCTCATCCCTAGTTGTGGGACATTGCCAAGCATCACCTAGGAATCACTGAACTTGATGCTAATAAAGTTCTGTTTACCTATGGAAGGTCAGATATCTTTCGACATCCTAATCTTTTCCAATGTGACATCCTTACAGTCCTAAATTTAGGATTCTAGTATTGATTCTAAGAATAGTTTAAGAATAAACCCACGGAGTTCTGAGTGGAACCACTAGGACGGAAATCTCATGTCTCTTGGGGAGCTTAGCCCAGCAGTTAAGGAGCTTGGGGTCTGGAGCCCAGAAGAGCTGGATTCGAGCCCTGCCTTGGCCACCGACACACTCTTTCACATTTTGGGTGCCTCACTGTCCTTGTCCCAAAAGTAAGGCCTCAATAATACGTGCCTCATAGAGCTGTTGAGAGGCTGAATGAACTGATGTGTGTAAAGCACTGAGTCCTGTGCTGGCCAGTACTAACTGGCCACAAACACCCAATAAAAGGTACCGCTATTATCATTATTTATATTGTACCTCTATTCCTAAACTTCCTGTCTTGATCATTTATCGATTTTTTTGGGTAATAACTATTTTTGAAAAAAGCCAAAGGCCTGCACCAAAACACAGGCGTGTGAGACACCTCAGTGAGGAAGATACTCACGGCTTCTTCCCATCCAGTTCCGATGACGAAGTCACGGGCTTTTTCGTCTTGTTCAAGCGTCATGTCGCTGATGTGGAGAAGACAGCAAACGTGATTCTTCTCGCTTCTTTCATCTGGGCAAGTATAGGTTAATTCCGTTTTTTCTGGGCTTTGAGTCTCATCGTTTTCACTATTTTCTAACTCAGCCGCATTTTCCTGACAGAGATCCATCACCGTGATAGTTGCTGAAGGTTTTTAACATCTTCTTCCTGCAGCATGAAATGAGGGCTGAACTTAGTTTTTAATACTGGTTTCTTAAAGATCAACTCGACAACTCGGGCGAAATAACGTCAAGACACATTCACGAAGAGACCGACAAGAAATATTACAAACGCATCCATTGCCAGCTATCGATATTATAAAAGATATCGATATTAGCCAATTTGAAAGGCTAATGGGTTTAATTAAAGACCAAAGTTGGGATCGAGGAAAAGCAGACAGGGAGATGTCAGCTCGGTCTCTATCCCGGATCATGGCATAGAGCACAGCAAGGAATATAGGGTCAAGCACCCCTACCCTCCACTTCAAAACAGTCCAGATGCTACTGTGCTAACACCATGGGAAATGTGTTGAGCACGCGTGCAGCCCAGCCTCTTCTTTCCCTTTCCGGCAACTCTGGACACCAGGCAGAGGCTAGGCAGCATGTGGTCTAGACGAAGTCAGTCTGCTCACTAATCTACCCTGATCTACCCTGGATGATTGGTGTTCTTACGAAAAGGGTGATCTGGACACAGACACGCAGAGAGGGAGGCCGTGTGAGGAGGCCCAGGTTGAAGACTGCAAGCCACGGAGGGGGTCCCGGAGCAGATCCTTCCCTCACGGCCCTCGGAAGGAACCAACTCCGTCGATACCTTGATTTTGGAGTTCCAGCTTCCGGGACTGTGAGGCAGTGCATTTCTGTCATTCAAGCCGCTCGGTCTGTGGTGATGCCATGTCATGGCAGCCCCCGTGCACACTAGTACCCCGTGTGGTGGTGACGGCGGTGGTGGCAGTGATGCTGAGGGTGATGCTGTCTATCCTTAACTGATGTTTTCTCAGGTTGAAAAACGGAACTTGGCATTGATAATCCAGTCAAAGAGATAGGAAAGTCATCGTCCTGATCAGGAGCACAGATCTGGTTGCCAAACAGCCAGGGTTCCAATCTTATTGCTAGCCGCACGACCTTGGGCCAATTACCTTTCTGGGTCTGTTTGCTCATCTAGAAGACGGGTGTGCTTATACTACCTTCCTACAGGCAGATGCTCCTCCTGGGGACCCCGCAAGCGGCAGAGATGAATCTCAGAGCCTGGGGACCTCCAATGGTCCAGCTGTATGCTGAGGGACAGCCAGCGCCTTCTTGAGCTTTCCTTGCTTATAATGACACAGAGGCCACTGGGATGACACACGTTGCTTTCTCTCACCCTGACGCGATCCCTGCCAGAAGCCCACTTGTAACATTTTCTGTTGAGGTAACTTCGTATAACGATATCTGTTTAATTACCATTTTGGCTTTTTCATATAGGCTTAAAGGGGCATTTTGATGCTAATAAAATTCCGTTTACCTATGGAAGGTCAGATATCTTTGGACATCCTTATCTTTTCCAGTGAGACATCAGAGGAAATGAGTGAAATCTGAAGGGGGAGAAAAAAAGGGAAAAAGAAGTGACTGAAAACCAGGAGTGCTATTCTCTTTAGAAACAGAAGCATGATTAAGGGCCAGACTGTGCAAACCGGCCCGGTCCTTTCATCTTGTAAAATTCCACTTCAGGCACGGCTCAGGCCAAGGAAGCTCCGGACCCGGTCCTGTTCTCTTCTGAATTACAAATACATTTATGCCGCACAACCCAAAGGACTTAACAAGTATGCAGTTCGGAAGGAAAAAAGCAGATTCCAAAGCAAAGCCACGTATTTAAACGATAACTGTACGCGTGAGGTAATAGAGGAAAAGAGATATTGTTCAGGAGACATGAAGTATCGTTAGAATGTTCAAATCAATAAGAAAAAAAAAGTTCTGTGCTTGAAGTATCTCTGCTGGCAAGGTGCTCACTACTTAGAAAGTCTGTTCAATGGCAAAGAGCTCTAATTTACTGGTTCTCAAAGTTGGCAGCACCTTGGAATCATCAGGCCCACATCCTGCCCACAGAGATCCTGATTCTAATTGGTCTGGGCCAAGTCTGGCCATCGCTATCGTAAAAACCACCCTGGGCGACCGTACAACGCAGCAGGGCTCTGAGGAAGAGCTTCCTTATAGGGAACCAGCACTGGCTGCCCTGCCCCCTCAATATCCTCCACTTGGCGTCCTCATTTTGTGCTCCAGAGCACGGCTCTGTGAGGGAAAGCCTTCCCAGCCATGGGTGGGCTTCACGAGGTCTAGGACACCTCTGAAAATGCTCAAGCCCTCTTCCAGGAAGGGGCCCGCATCAGTGTCACAAAGCCGTCTGTGGCTACAAAAAGGCTGAAGAGTCATCGATCCGAAGGCTGCCCGATGCCTCAGCTTTCCAACAGCCCTGTGAAAAGGCTGCACGTGCTCTTCTCTCTCTCAGGTTAACCATCTCCAGCTCCTCCGACTATTTGTTGGAGGTCATGAGGAACTGCGAAATCTGAGAGGAGGACAAGATTATCTCTACGTATGTCTATATCGAGACAAAGGAACAGCGGGGGCCAAAGAGGCGGTCTCGGGGAAGGCCCTGTTCTGGAGTCAGTGGAAGTCGGACCCAGTGAGGGTACCAGAAGTGCCAGTCACATCATATTCCAAAGTGCCAAAAGAAACCCAGGTGACGGTAATATTAAGTAATAAAAATAAGCGGTTACATAGCTCTTTTTACGCGCCAGGCGTTGTTGTAAGCACTTTACATGTTTGTTATAAATACCGCATTTTGTGAGTACGTGACTCCTTTCATGGAGGATCATGGGAACAATATTGGCTCCTTGTGACCAAAAGTGAAGAATCATCTCTGAAGTCAGTAACCACAGTATCCTTAGTCAAATGGTCAGATTACTGCATACCAGATTGCGATGCTCCCCTGAGACACGGATGTTCAAGCTGGGTCAGGATGCCCCACTACTAAAACAGAATGTTGGTGGTCTTTTCTAATTAGAAAAAAAAAAAAAAGTCAGTTAGTGGAGAGAACAGTCTTAGTGTTAAATTTTTCTCCAATAATCGTGCCTTCAAGTTGTATTGCCTATTCTTGTCTTCCAGCTCATGTAAGAGATAACAAATAGAAATGTACAAGAAGCGGGGTGCTTGGGTGGCTCAGTTGGTTAAGCGTCCAACTTCGGCTCACGTCATGATCTCATGGTTTGTGAGTTCGAGCCCTGCATTGGGCTCTGTGATGACAGCTCAGAGCCTGGAGCCTGCTTCGAATTCTGCGTCTCCCTCTCTCTCTGCCCCTCCTCTTCTTACACTCTGTCTCTCTTCTCTCTCTCTCAAAATTAAATACACATCAAAATTTTTTTTTAAAAAAGAAAAGAAACGTACAAGAAGCAATTAAAGATCAGCTAAAAAGAGTGGATATGTGATTTCTTACAAATTATATGCACTCTTACTTTGATGTTGAAATGTAAAGATTTGCATGGATGTAATAGTCATATTTTCTGAGAGTAAAATTATGGCTAGTTTACAGATGTGAGGTAAATCAGTAGGTCATGCTATTCCACTTTCCTCACTTCCATGGAGCTTTACATTCCTATAACTGAGAGCTCATTACTTTAAAAGCATCTTTTTTCATTCCACTGGTAGCTCTAAAGATTAGAATGTTCTCAAAACAAGACATCCGCAAGCCTGAAAATTATGCCTCTCAGTTCCTGGTGTTGCTCCCAAAAGCAACATCTGATAATCCTGAAAATAACTGAAGCTATTATTTCTTCAGATGGGAATCTCAAATTCCCTCATCTTAAGAATGCCCAATTGCCTGTCAATGTCTTTAAAATATAGTACCTGGAAATGAGGAAATATAGTAACTTTCAAATGAGTATTTGAAAAATATTTCAAATGTGGTCTGGCGAGAAATGTCTAGTTTGAAATCTGACTCTCTTTGCTCTAAAATCTACACCTACTAATTGAACAAAGATTGCTGCATTTTTTTTTTAAGCTATATCACAACCTTGATTAACACTGAGCTTGGGGTCAACTATAACTTCTACATTTTTTTCCCCACATGAATTGTTAATAATCCCTGTCTTCTTCACTCCACATACATGCCGTTAATTTTCTTTTTGAATTATTTTCTTTTTTTTCTTTTCTTTTTTTTTGCTAGATATAGACCTCTAAATGGATCTGATCCTTCTAAAATTTTCTCCATGTTGGACCACCAATCCAACCTGCTTAGATAACAGTGAATCTGACTGTGACACCCCACAGTTTAGCCATTCCTTTCCACTTTAACACTTTACTAATTTGAGGGGCATACGTCCTCTTAAGTCACTGATAAAATGTTGGTGAGGAGAAGGTAAAGGACAATGCCATGTGGATATGCCTTGTACTTGGACGTTTATTAAGTACCAACCAGGTGTAAATTCACCTCGCTATACAATTATCTGGCCTACATGTATAAATCTCATCTACAGCATTCTTGATCTATCAATTTAGGCAATCTTTTTTCTTTTAGGTTATTTATTTATTTTTGAGAGAGAGGGAGAGCGCGTGCATGAGCGTGACGAGGGGTGGCAGAATGAGAGGCAGAGGGAGTGGGAGAGAGAGAATCCTAAACAGGCTCCATGCTGAGCCTGGAGCCCAATGCAGGGTTCGATCTCATGTCTGTGAGATCATGACCTGAGCCAAAATCAAGACTTGGACACTTCACCGACTGAGCCACCCAGGTGCACCCATTTCTTAAAAAAAGGAATTTTACCAGGCGTTATAGGAATTTACATTTACATTGATGTCTATTTATTTTTAAAATATTTAGGGCTGCCTGGGTGGCTCGGTTGGTTAAGTGCCTGACTTCGGCTCAGGTCATGATCTGGCAGTTCATGAGTGTGAGTCCCAAGTCAGGCTCTGTGCCAACAGCTCAGAGCCTGGAACCTGCTTTGGATTCTGTGTCTCTCTCTCTTCCTCTCCCCTGCTCGCCCTCTCTCTCAAAAATAAACATTAGTTTTTAAAAAATTTATTGTCTATGTTAGGGATGATTGTCAGTTCCAAACAGTTCCAATACAACTGGAAGGTTGTGTTGAGAAGGATGTTAAGACTTGGACACTGGAGGAAAGAGGTCTGTGGTTGATTAACGATGTCAGCCAGGGAATAAAGAGAGGTAGCATGTGCGCCACCTATTTGCCATGGCTTATATAAAAAGATTCCAAATCCTTACTCTAGATTCCTACACCTGGCTGACACATTCCCAGGCAATTAACGGTGAGGGGAATGTTGATGGGCCAGGAGAGGAGGTGAAAAGCCCCCGCGGGGGGTTTAAGTCAAAAGCAAGCTATAATCTCTCAAAACTCCTGCCACCACCTTGGCTCTACACCATGCCCTACTCCCCACCTCCATCTTCCTGGAAGTTTCAAGTTTAAAGGAATTTTCAATCTATGTCAGAATTTCAGCTAGGAGAGAAAGATGGTTTCCTGGCAGCCTCAGCTGGAATTCTGAATGGATGTTCTGTGGATCCTTAACAATGTATGGAAAGAAGAAATCAATGAATAGAAACACTGTGAGGCATGGTAGAAGTGAAATTTCTTAATAGAGAGCTAAGCTTCAGGCATATGAAGTGGTTCAATAAGTCTTGAAGATTGGCTTGGGCATGCTGATCACTGGTAATAAAGTTTCTAAAGGAAAATGATTGAAGACTTCAATCTAATTTACAGTTTTAGAACACAATTTGGCGGGGAGTTGAATCTTTGCCTCAAAGCGAAGCACATGCACCACTCGCACAATTTGTTCACGTTTTCAAGAGTATAAATCTTATCTCTCCATGTTAATTATCTGTGCCTTATACTTATTATGTGTCCACAGAGCACAGCAGCTTTGATGATGCATAGAATGATTCCTAGGGGAATCATCCCTCCAGATCAGACCTTTTTTACTGCAGTCCCAGTCTCCCAGCTTTCCGCTCTTTCCACCCATTCACTCACTCAGTGCCTATTAGATGCCTAACTCCGGGGATAAAAGAGTAAAGCAACTCCTGTCTTCTGGGTATCACCCAGTTTACAAGTCTACACGAAAGCACAAGTCATCAAATACACGCAATCCACCTGTTGCTCCTAAAGCCTAGGCGTTTCACAGCGGACTCTTCTCTTTACTAGAATAGCCCCTCCCCTTCCCCCAGTCTCCTTCCCTTCTTCCAAGATCCCTCTTTGTTCCTTAGGTAGCTCCTTCTCTTCCTCCAGCATCCAGCAGCTCCTACCGTGTCACAAAAGATGCCTACTCTTCTTTCAAGAGTTGTCCTCTCCAGCAAAACGTCCCCCCTTGCCCACGAGCCCCTCCCCTTCCTCCCTTTGCCCCTCCCCCACAGAGCTCCGTCCCCTCTGCGGCTCCTCCCACCGCCCCACCCACATACTCACCGCCCCCCTGGGCCCCTCCCACTCTTATTCCAGCCCCTCCCCTGTTCCACACTACCTCCCCCTTTTGCCTCCCGGCCTCGGGGCGCAGCTTCCTTTCGAACTGGGCAGGGCCTCTCGCTCCGCCGCCCGTGCAGTGGTCCGGGGCCTTGGCCGGGAGGCGGGGAAGCGGCCGCGGCCGCTCACACCCTTCTGTGGGGCCCACAGGATGGAAGGCTCCGGGACAACCAAGTACCCCCGCAGCGGGCGAGGGCGACAGTTGCCCCGGGTTACGGACGCGCTGGGGGCGGAGCGCGGCGGTGGGCGGGGCCCGCGGGGTCTGTGGCGGAAGTGACGCCAAGCCCGCTGGCGTAACAAAGCTGAGCGCGGGAGGCGCTGCTGGCTGACGGCCCTGGGCACGTGCTCCCGGCAGGCTCTGCGCGGCTGCGCACCTTCCACGGGAGAGAGGTTCCCTGGCCCGAGGTGGGCGCCCGAGGCGGCGTTTGAGGTAAGGTGTGAGCCCGAGCGCGAGTCAGGGAAGTAGACGCATCGGCTTCATGCCCGCCGGACGCTGGAGTTAGTAACGAGGACCGGCCTCCACTCACGGGCGCGCACTGCTGGCCTGGGCGGGATGGTGCTGGGGGGAGGCGGGGGCTGTCCTGCGCGTTGTCGGATGCTCAGCAGCATCCGTGGCCTCCACTCTTTAGGTTCCCGACTTTGCTAGCTGTCCCCAGACCGCCCCTTCTCCAGGAGAACGACTGCGGGAGGGTGATGCGGGCCAAGTTTCTAGTGGAATCTCCTCATCCTTAACTTTCTGGCCCCCAGTTGCTCAACGGGTAGGTGCTAGTTTGAATCCACCGGCGGCACGAGGGTAGCACCCGTTGAACTTGTCGCGGTACAGCGCTGTGAGGCGGGCATGGGCATTTTGTAAACGAACGAAGGGAAATGGCCGTGATCACATCCCGAAGTCAGATGAGGAACTGGAACAGTGGAAGGCTAGCCACCCCCTGCTCCTCTCCCTTTGGTCCTGTTACTTTTGGGCACCTCAAGGCGCAGCCAAGGCTGGGAACCTGTGTCTGGACTCAGCTCAAGTCTGATTCCAAAGCCCGTCTGCTTTCTAGTTTTTTCAAGTGTGAATGTTTGTCTTGTATAAATGCATTAGAATGTCTTTCACGGCACTGTGATTAAGAGGCATTTGGAGAGATGGCTTTGTATTACTGCTTTTGCACCGAACATACCGTATTAGAAAGTCTAGGGAGCCTATGGAAAGACTTGTGTAACATTGCTCTAGGATGTTACAACAAATACTTTTCTAGATATGACTTTTTTGGATATCATTTCTTTACCTACAATATGCATATTTGGATCTTGTTGTATATCACAACCTGGAAGTAAATGGTATGCCTAAAACAGTTGTACAAAACTGCGTAACTTCAGAGGCACCTGGGTGGCTCAGGTAATGGTATCACAGTTGGTGAGTTTGAGCCCCGCATCAGGCTCTGCACTTGACGGTGTGGGGGTGTGGCGTTTGCTTGGATCCTGTCACTTTCTCTCTCCCCCTCCCCCGCTCATGCTCGCTGTCAAAAATAAACATTAAAAAATTACACCACTTTTTGAAAAGTATTGAAAGAAATGTAAATTTAATGAGTTTGATACCCACCAATACTTTCAAAATATAAACGAATTACAGGATGTAAATTCTTCCTTTTTCTACTTATTCATATTTGTATTTTTATTCTTACTACACAGAACTTTATTCTGACATTTATGGTCAAAGATTTATTGAGTAGTCTTGTCATTTTCCTGTTCAATAAAAGAATAATTTGAAAATCAAACTTAAATTTTTTCATAAGACCATAAGGCTGAAACAGTTCCTTGTTTTTCCGGATTGAGAATTATCTCCATTCCTACTCATCTGACAGACAGTAGGAATGTATTACGTGTTGATAAATACTAAATTTATCAGTATCAGAAGTGTATCAGAATGAAATGGGTGGGGCTGTTCCTCCCCTAGTCCCAATTCATGTATCTGTGCATAAATATCACATACTGCTAGAATGAGATTCATCCCCAATTTTATTTAATTTTTTAATGTTTATTTTTGAGAGAGAGAGGCAGAACTGCACAGGAGGAGAGGCAGAGAGAGACAGAGACACAGAATCCAAAGGAAGCTCCAGGCTCTGAGCTCTCAGCACTGAGTCCGACCTGGGGCTCGAACCCATAAACCATGAGACCATGACCTGAGCTGAAGTTGGACGCTCAACCGACTGAGCCACCCAAGTGGCCACCCCTCCCCCACTTTTTAAATATATGTAACCTGAGATACCTTGTTCATTTGAAGATGCATATGAAAGAGGTTTTATTATAGCAGTTTCCCCCAAAGTTTTTTTTAACTCCTTTACACACAGAAATCACATAATTATTCACCAACAAAAAAAATGTAATGATCAGCTGACAGTTTGGTTAGGTCTTCACTTCTTTTGAACAAAATTTGAAATCACCTGACTAGCAGAAGGATTTGTTACCCCATCATTAAAGCTACTTTCTGTTTCTGGGAAGTATACCAAACATTTAAACTAAGTATTTTACTAAATGACTTTTTTTTTTTTTTTTTAATTTTTAACGTTTTATTTATCCTTGAGAGAGAGAGAGAGAGAAAGAAAAGAGCATGAGCGAGGGAGGGGCAGAGCTAGAGAGGGACACAGCATCTGAAGCAGGCTCCAGGCTCTGAGCTGTCAGGACAGAACCTGATGCAGGGCTCAAACTCATGAACCATGAGATCACGACCTGATTCGGAGTCAGATGCCCAATGACTGAGCCGCCCAGGTGCCCCACTCTTAATTAAACTTCACTGTAAGCACATTCTCATAAACACGTGGAAGTTGGAAGATCTGGTAACTGATTTCCTTCAGAACAGTGCCTGCATCCCCATTTGAAATAGGCTAGCAGTAATCACTGTTGAAGTTTAGCAGGTAAAAACCTGATAGGGTGACTCAGTAGAGACATTAAGGAAAAAGTGTGTTTAGCTAGTCATGCTTACAAAAAGCCAATATAGACTGAACCAAGATATCACAAACTCTAGTAGAGTAAGATCCCAGGGTCAGCAAAGGAAGGTTTCAAAAACAGAAAGATGGAGGCAGGACATCTTTGAAAACAGTATTTTCTATTTAATTTTGCTGCGAACCTAAATCTGCTCTGAAAAATAGTCCATTTAAAAGGGAAAAAAACAACAGAGAAAGGGAAAACACTGATGGGGGTAGGTGGTGAGTAGTAAAGCCATTTGCAGGGAAGAAAATTGAATCTGGGTGTACAGTGAGGGCCCTCTGAGGAAGGCAGATGTGTGACTGGGTCTGAAACAATACAGTGATTGCTAAGCAGTAATGAAGACAGTTACAATTAGCATAATTTTTAAAACTGAAGGTGAACAGTGCTGGTATTTTAGCCCCAGAAAAATTGGAAAAATTCAGGAATTCTGATTTGCTGAGAGCTTATCTGAAATACCTGCCTAATTTTCATACTGGCACACCTATACAGAGAGCCCTCTAGCAGTTTCTTTCTTAAAACTTAACACTTCAACTTCTTTAAACTCTGAGAGGCGATAATATAATTTTTGAGGTGATAAAAACAAAATTTTTAATACTTCTTGGGTAACCTGTTCCATTTCTTGAGTTTTAATTATCAGCAAGCATTATTCAAAACTTTTTATTAAACTGCCCTATTAAGACCAAAACCATTCAAAAGGAATAGGAGATCAGAAAAGTTAAATTCTGTTGATTTACTCTATGGAGGGCCATTCGATGCCTGTTATTTCTGGCAGCATTGTAATAGAAACAAGGGTCAAAATGGTTCTGTATTCTAAATAGCAAGAGTAAGTTGCCATAATGTTCTCCTCTTGGAGAAAACTCAGAGTGAGCCTAATAAGGCAAATGTGTGTCTTTGGGAAAGGACAGGACAGAGAATAAACTGCCCATCTCTTTGAGATTACAATCACTGATGTACTTTCACTCTAGGACTGCCATTTTTCCTTGCTTCCCCCTCCTTTAGCACATTGATTTTTCCCTCCCCACCACCCCGATTTCAATTTAAGTATCTTTGTAGTAACATGAACTAAAGAACTGAAGAATGAACCAGAAAAGGTGAAAATCTTAAATGACTTCCCCAGCTCTTTATGTGTCTTATCCTCCCCACCACCTTTTTTGTGAAATGGTGGTAGTTACGGGTCTGTCCTTCTTAGCTCTGGCTATTATTTTGATCATCACAGGTAATGTATGAGAATATCTTCAAAACAAAAGAGTAAATCTATGTAATCATTACTCATTTACTCATTCCTTATTTCCTAAGCAGAGAGTCAAATTAATTTTTAATAATTAAAAACTAACAATTATACATACAGGGAGACAGTCATCCAAGATACTTTGGGTACTTTCTTGATAAAGGTGCAGAGATACAGCTCAGCAGTGCCATGGCCATTAAAGGATGGTTTCTTTCTACTGAGGAGCAGGGAAGATTTACCTATTTCCTTTAGGTTTTCACCTTTGCTGTTTATTCACCGTCAGAAGGTGGTAGTATTTGAATACCTCCCTTTTCCTGCACCAACTGGGAAAAATGATAGAGGTGTTTGCTCTCGCTGTGTGTACTTATATTAGCAACCTAAAAGTATCACTGGGCACTGTAAATTTGCTTAAGCTGCAAAGAATATTCACTAAGTCAGTGTCGGAGCTCGTAAAGTTTCACTATGTCTACTGCTGTTCCCATTACTTAAAATGGAAACCTGAATGTGGTTTACTTACTTAAGGATGCTATGTGCTATGTTGATCAAACTTTTACCTTTCCTTGTTTTCCTTTTCTCTCTTCTAACTTAGCAGGATAAAAACAAAATAAGTCGGTGCTTTCCTTTTGATTATGTTAAAGATAACCAAAAAATGGTACTTAATACTATCAGGCAATTAGGTCTTTTTTATTTGTGACTAAAAGAAAACATTTTCCTGGAACTCTTCATTGTTATGGCTTAAATTGCCTTTTATTTTTTATTTAGTGTTTAAGTGTATTTACTTATTTTGAGAGAAAAAGAGAGGGCACAAGAAGGGCAGAGAGAGAGAATCCCAAGCCGGATCTGCCCTGTCAGCACAAAGCCTAATGTGAGACTCCAACTCACAAACAGTGGGATCACGCTCTGAGCCAAAATTGGACACCCAACAGAATGAGCCACCCAGGTGCCCCTATATTTCCTTTACAAGGGACACCTGGGTAGCTCAGTTAAGCATCTTGATCTCTCAGTTTGTGGGTTCCAGCCCCATGTTGGGCTCTGTGCTGACAGGACAGAGCCTGCCAGCATTCTCTGTCCCCCTCTCTCTGACCCTCCCCTGCTTACATGCACACTCACACACTCTCTCAAAATACATAAATAAGCTTAAAAAAAGATACATATAAAAATAAATAAGTTCCTTAAATAACTTTCCATAAGTTAAAATTAGCATTTTCACAAATATTAGCAGAGTCACTAAATGAAATAGTAACAACAAAACAAAATACATGATTAATGAAGTTGAATGTTTTATTAAACTATTTATCTTCCTGCAAGGCTGTTGCTTCACCATATAAAAATAGCACCAGCAAGCACAGTATATTACAAAATTAAGATAATATTGTTCTTTATCTGACACTATACAACTAACAGACCTTTCTCCACTGCCATTTATTTCCAATGGACAGATCATTTAAGTATTTTGACCCCAATCCAGGGATAGATGTAAGCAAGTGAAAATTCCCAAAGGTTTAAGATGACACTGTTATCCTGGAATTACATAGTTTTTATAACTAATTTCTAACCACAGATAATTTCAGGATTCTGAATATTATAACTGGAGCCTAGCCTAAAAATCATAGGGTGTTGCAAAAAATATACATACTGTGTTCATAGGCAATGGTTAGAAAGTTAAGGGGTGTTTTCTTTTATTAACATTGTTGCAAGTAGTTTCTTTTTGCACTGGTATTGCTAGAAGTTGCCATTTTAAATCCTCTGTGCACCATTAATTTAAGACAACTATGCTAGATTAAGTTGTTTCATACTAGTTTATTTAGGGGTTCCGTTTTTACTCCTCAATAGATTTTATGTATTTCTCATATGCTTCTTCACTCATCAATTCATCCAGTTCTGAAGGATTACTGAGTGTTATCTTGATCAGCCAACCTGCAACCAAAAAACAGTTATCATATTCCAAACTATCTTTTTAAAGTGTCAAAGTCAAATGTGTTCAAAATGTAAAAATGTCTGAGTGCCTCAAAACTTAGTATTCTTGACATAAATCACTCATTATTTGTTCAAGGAGAGTTATATTTTAGTCTTAACAATTCAGTTAATATCTTTGCATATCACAACTGAAAAGAATTAAAGCTGGAATAGTTTCCACCATAATGGATTAAGGACTCAACTTCACACCTGTCAGAATGGCTAAAATCAAAAACACAAGGAACAGCAAGTGTTGGCAAGGATATGGAGAAAAAGAAACCCTCATGCACTGCTGGTGGGAGTGCGAACTCATGCAGCCACTGTGGAATACACTATGGAGGTTCCTCAAAAAATTAAAAACAGAACTACCCTATGATTCAGTAATCACACTACTGGGTATTTATCCAAATACGAAAACACGAATTTGAAAGCATACATGTACTCCCCTAGGTTTCCTGCAGCATTATTTACAATAGCCAATTATGGAGGCAGCCCAAGTGTCCATTGATAGATGAACGGACAAACTTGTGGTATATATACAATGGATTATTACTCAGCTGTAAAAAAAAAAAAAAAAAAAAAAAAAAAAATTGCCATTTGCAACAACATGGATGGAGATAGAGAGTAGAATGCTAACTGAAATAAGTCAGAGAAAGACAAATACCGTATGACTTCATTAGCATGGAATTTAAGAAAAACAAACAAACAAAGGAAAAACACAGAGGCAAACCAAGAAACAGCCTCTTAACTATAGAGAACTGATGGTTAGCAGAGGGGAGGTAGGTGGGGGAATGGATGAACCGGGAGCTGGGCATTAAGGAGTACATTTATCATGATGAGCACTGAGTAATGTATAGAATTGCTGAATCGCTATATTGTACACATGAAAGTAATATATAACACGATATATTAACAGTACTGGAATTAACATTTTTTAAATGAAAAGCGAAAAACAAAAACTTTAAGTTGTCATAACCATCAACAACTAACATTGAGGGATCCAGATACACAGACCAGGGACAGCTCTCTCTCCCAGAAGAAACACTGTAACTGCTGAGGTGAATGGCAACAGAAAGCAGTAGTTGAGTTAGAGGGGGCAGGTGACAGGCAACAGAGAACTGCAAGCTAATCCTGGTTTTCCCATTTATTAGCTGTGCGAATTAATAGATAAACCTTTGGAGCCTCAATTCACGTACAAAATGGAGAAAATTGCTGCCCCCCATACTTCCCCAGGTTACTGGGAAGATGACCGTATGAGAAAACTGGCACCTGGCACAGTGGGTGTTCCTCTGCCGCCACCCACACCACACAGGGTGACTGGGTACTTCGTGTCTGAAGAGGAAAATAAAGAGTCCCAACGGTGATACCAAGAACTCTAAAATAAGGCAGTGCTTTCAATGACAGAGATCTTAAACATAAGCTTCAATACTGAGCTAATCTGTCTTTCCCTTTTTTAAAGTAAAACATCCCTATTTACTATCAAAAAGTGCAAAAAGATGAAGTTAAAATCAGCTGAAGCTTGCTTTATAACTCTAGGTTAAATGTTAACTGTAGCAATAATCCTTTGAAAAAGTTCTAGCAACAACTTACCATCTTCATAACAAGATTTGTTGACAAGTCCTGGATTTTCTGCAAGAGCTTCATTAATTTCAGTTACTTCTCCTGATAGAGGAGAATAGAGTTCACTAGCAGCTTTCACACTTTCCAAAGCACCAAACTCCTCTAAATTGAGAAAATTAAAGAAAATATCAAATATCACAAGTCAGTAACCTGAACATATAAAATATGGAGTAGTCACCTTTAATACAGGCATGATAAAACATTCTAAATATCTTTAATTAAAAATAAAACCATAGGGGTGCCTAGGCGGCTCAGCCGGTTGAGGGTCTATTGATTCTGGCTCAAGTCATGACCCCAGGGTAGGACTGAGCCCCGCACTGGGCTCCACGCTGAGTGTGGAGCCTGCTTAAGATTCTCTCTCTCCCTCTCCCCCTCTCCCCAGCTCTCTCTCTAAAACAAAATAAAACGACAGATTTTTGTCATACTCCTGTCACCTGTGAGAAGGGTATAAATATCCTCAGTAAAGTGGATCTATCTGTTTTAGACAGAGTGACTACAAATGGTGATGTATCTGAATACCAATGTATTTATTTATTTTTTTTTTTTTTAAATTTTTTTTTCAACGTTTATTCATTTTTGGGACAGAGAGAGACAGAGCATGAACGGGGGAGGGGCAGAGAGAGAGGGAGACACAGAATCGGAAACAGGCTCCAGGCTCCGAGCCATCAGCCCAGAGCCCGACGCGGGGCTCGAACTCCCGCACCGCGAGATCGTGACCTGGCTGAAGTCGGACGCTTAACCGACTGCGCCACCCAGGCGCCCCTGAATACCAATGTATTTAATAAGTTCAGTAAAATTTTCTTTCAATTTACTGTAGCTCTGAAAAGAAAATTTAAGGAGATTCCAATAATGGTGAAGTATCTTATCAGACCAGCCTTCCTGCACATAACAATTATAAACTCTGAACAAAACATAAAACAACAATGATATGAAGGCTCTGTAGAGCGACTAAAAGAGAAGTCAGTCCTGGGGCGCCTGGGTGGCGCAGTCGGTTAAGCGTCCGACTTCAGCCAGGTCACGATCTCGCGGTCCCGGAGTTCGAGCCCCGCGTCAGGCTCCGGGCTGATGGCTCGGAGCCTGGAGCCTGTTTCCGATTCTGTGTCTCCCTCTCACTCTGCCCCTCCCCCGTTCATGCTCTGTCTCTCTCTGTCCCAAAAATAAATAAACATTGAAAAAAAAAATTTTTTTAAAAAAAAGAGAAGTCAGTCCTTAAAGGGGGCCCAAACTGGGTGTGATCCTGATTTGCATAATTTGTGCCGACAGCGTTGCCTCAAAGCGCACAGTGTAACTAGAACACAAACAGAAAACCAGTCTTAATTGCTTGAGGGATCAGAGGACAGAATGTGGGCCTGCCAAGGTGGCTGGAAATTGAGGGTTGAGATCCTTAAGAAGAGAGCCATGGTGAAGAGAAAAAGTCAACAGATCCCAAATTGACCCATAGACCCACATACTGGAATAAGCAGAGAGCCTAAAAGTAGCTATTATAAATATGTTATGTTATAAACATGTTCAGATCTTTTAAAAGTTCATCTTATGTTCATCATGAGGGAACACCTATAAAGAAATGGAATTTAAATGAACATTCTAGAACTGGAAAGTATAATAAATAAAATTAACTGGATGGCAGTAACAGAAGGGTCAGGGAATGTGAAGAAAGAGCATCTGAAATTAACCAATTAGATTGGTTATTTCAGTCTTTTGACAAATTTTTAAAGCACTGAAAAAACAGCCTCAGTCACGTGTGGGACAACATCAAGTGATCTAAAGTGAATGATAAGAATACAACATGCCCATATTTGTGGGTTATAGCTAATAGCGCTGGAAATTAATTAATATCTTTGGGTTTCATTTACAAAGAACATCTTAAAACAAATGACCTGGGTTCTAAAGATACTAGAAAAACATGAACAAAAGCAGTTAATTTACGGAAAGTAGACAACGCTTCAAAGAAGGAATACTGATTTTTTTCCAACAGCTTTTAGCCTGAAGAGAGGCACCAATCTGTGCTATGTGGGGCAGCCAAAATTCTGAAAGAAAATCTCAGTCTTAATTGGCGTTAAGGAACCAGAAGACAAGTGTTTGAGGCCACCACAGCTACTGGAAAGCGAGGTGGGAAATCCAAAAGAGAGAAACTAAAAGCCTGTGTATAAACTCTGCCCAGGTCTCTGAACTATCCCTCAGCCATGCATGCACCAGGCAGACTCCCAAGTGTCCCAGCTGAGGCCAGAAGAATTAAACTTCTATTTTAGCTGCTATCCACCACAAGGGAGACAGCATTTTACCATATGGGTAGAAAATACTTAGTAAGAAGTCAGAAAAATGAGAGCAAATTAAATCTAAGTTGAAGGAAGAAAACAAAGATAGGAGCATGAAACGGACTATAGAGGAAATTAACCATGAAAATTTGCTTCTTTCAAGATTAATACAGTTGATAAATAGCTACCAAGAATGATCAAGGGAAAAAAAAAACACAAATTACTACAAATATGAAGGAACAAAACAGGGGTTCTTAACTGTAGATCCTGCAGATATAAAAGGATAACAAATGAAAAATGAGCATTTTTGCACTGAATTTCACAACAGGAAATGGAAAAACTCCCCCCAAAACATAATAAAACCAAAGTAAGACAATGTAGAAAATATGAATAGCCTTATATCTATTTTTTTAATGTTTATTGTTTTGAGAGAGAGAGACAGAGAACACAAGTGGGGGAGGGACAGAGAGAGAGAGGGAGTCACAGAATCTGAAGTAGGCTCCATCCACGCTCTGAGCTGTCAGCACAGAGCCCGATGTGGGGCTCGAACCACTAGCCACCCACTCACACCATGAGATGATGACCTGAGCTGAAGTGGAAGCTTAACTGACTGAGCTACTCAGATGCCCCTGAATAGCTTTATACCTGTTAAAGAAATTACATTACATGTCGAAAACCTTCCGACAGTGAAATCATCTGACTCACAGTTCACTGGTTAATTCTATCATTTAAAGAATAATACCAATCTTGCAAATTCTTTCAGAAAAAGGTGGTGAGAACATTTCCAAACTTAGTCCAAACAATGTAACTAATTTCCAAAATTTGACAAATCCATTATAAAAGACCAGTATCTCTCATGAATATTAATATGAAAATCATTAATTAGCAAATCAAATCCAGTAGTGTATTTTTAAAAGACAGTTTTTGCATCATGTCTACCAGGAATGCAAGGCTAATTAAACACTTAAAAATAAATCAATCTTGGGGTGCCAAAGTGGCTTAGTCAGTTGAACATCTGATTCTGACTCAGGGTCTTGGGATCAAGCCCTGCATCTGGGTCCAGGTTGAACATGGAGCCCACTTAAGATTCTCTCTCCCTCCCTCTGACCCTCTCCCCTGCTTTCGTGCTCCCTCTTTCTAAAATAACAAATCTTATTAATCACATTAACAGAATAAAGGAGAAACCCCTATGATCACGTGAATAGATGGATAAAACAAATTTGACAAAATTCAACATCCATAAATGATAAAAACTCTCAGCAAACTAGATAGAAAGGAACCTCCTCATCTAATAATGGGCATCCATCAGAAACCCCACAGCAAACTATCATGCCTAATGATACAGTCTTCAATGCATTCTCCCAAGATTAGGAACAAGGCCAAGGCAATGATGTCTACCTTACCACTTCTATTCAACATTACACTGAGGGCTTGGTCTAGTGCAATAAGGCAAGGGGAAGAAATAAAATGCCTGAAGACTGAAAATAAGAAATAAAGCTATTTACAGATTACATTGTTTACATAGAAGATCCAAAGGAATCTACAAAACTATAAGAACAGTGAATTTAATAAGGCCTGAAAATGAAAGCAAAAAGTATTGTGAAGTTTCAAGAAAAAAAACACACAGAGTACCTTTGCAAACTTGATACATGCCAGAGTTGCTCAAACTTTCTCGGCTCCCAGTGCCCTAAGTATCTGAGTAACTTACTTTTCATTTTTAACTACAACTATTTAGTGATATGTGGCTGCTGCATGCTATACAAGTTCGCCACCACAGAATCAGCCTGAACACAACCACTGCCTTATTTGACGATCCTTGCTTATTCTCATGCAGTATTTGCTTCAAAGACACATTACCCAAGGTAACACAGTGAGATCTAATATTGGAACTGTTAATTCCATTGAGCTATCAGTTGTGTGGGGTCCAAAAGAGGTCAAAAATTTAAAATGTCCCACAGCATCCCCATGGCACTAGCGTGTATAAGATGGGAACTATGGAAACACACAAAGATTTCTTAGAGAAGATACAATGTTCTATATATAAATATTACAACTTGCACTTGTTAAAAATTAAAAGCTTTTCAAAAAAAGACACAGGAAAATTAAAAGGCAAAATCACAAAATATGACAAAATACTCACAAAAAATAGCCCTGAAAAAGGATTTGAATCTAGAATATATGGAACCCAAATAAATTTGATAAAGGCTTGACTAGAGACTAAAAAACAACAACAAAAAAAACGTGAGTGGCAAAAAGCATGTGGAAGGGTGTTCAGTAATTTGTCATTAGGGAAAGATAAATTAAAACCAGTGAGATGTGCAGTGCCTACAAACTCTCATACTGCTAGTGAGAATGTCAAATGGTACAACCACTTTATAAGAAACTGCCAGTTTCCCAAAGTTAAACATATACTTACTACGTGTAAGCCAGAAATTCCACTTCTACATATACTCACCCAAGAGAAATGAAGGCATCTACAAAAAAGACTTAAACTGGAAACAATACAGACATCTATCAACAGGGGAAAGATTAATGTGTTACACAATGGTACACTATTCAACAAAATATGAACAGTAGGTCACAATATAAATAAATCTCAAAATCATGATACTGGACAAAAGAAGCCAGACATAAACTGTGGTTCCTTTTAAATGAATAGACAACACTAATCTATGGTGATAAATCAGAGAAGAGGTTGTCTTCAGAAGGGTTTTAATGGGCAAGGTTTATAAAGTGTTTGTCAAAACTCATGGAATTGTACATACATCATGCGTTTTCACTGTATGTAAATTGTGCATTAATTTTATAAGCACCTTTAGCAGAAAGTTTAAAGAGAGCATTCATTAGTTTAGGGATACTTATGTTAATAGAAGTTTTTTTCAGCACAGAAAGCAAGTTCATGCTGCTCACTTGCTGGGAAGAGATGTTTGGAAACAGGATCTCCTGCTTGAGAGCAGCAGAGTGGATCACATTAAATAAAACACCATAAAAGAAAATAACAACTGCTCTCATGTATTGAACGAAGAAAAATGGACAAAGATTATCAATCACAAGGGTCTTATTATGATATCGGAAAAGGTTCCTACGAAGACCTTCAAAAAGAGGGATAGGACTACTGAGAGCCAGGAAGCAGAAAAAGTTCAAGCAAGATAAATAATGGGGAAAGTTTCAGCAGAAAAACTTATGGCCAATATTGTCAAAGATATTTAGAAAAACAGATACTTCAGTTCTGTAGGGCTGTCTTCTATATGTCACAGAGCCCATAAATAATGTACCTGGTCCTACTAACATTATCAAGCACTCATCTTATGTTAAACATTATGCTTAATTTCACCTTAATCTTTAAACAACTGTGAGGTAGCTATTATTATCATCCCAACTTAAAGATGAGACTCAAATTAATTTCACCAAAATTACACAGCTGATACATTGTGGGGTCAGGATTTAGAATGAGGTTCTGACTCCTGAGCCCACTCTTTCCTGATATTCTTTACTGCCTCTAAAGAAAAACAGATTTTACCTTCTCATCCTACTTTTGGATCTGGCCATTTGAGAAAGTGATGCTTGAAGATTTTGCTGCCATTTTGTGACCTCTGACACAAAGAGGCAGAAACAGTAGGAAAAGAAGTCATGTTCTTGATGAACCTTCACTGTGCCAATAAGCCAATCCTGTATCCACCTATCTCCAGACCTCTTGAAGGAGATATAATAAACCTCAACTGTTAAATCTACTTTTAGATGAGTTTTCTGTTACTTGAGTAAAAAGCACTCTAACTGACCCTAGGTGCAAACAAGTTATTATTCAAGGTAAAGAAAACTTAAGGCATGAATCATATACCAAGATGAGTAAAATACCTTGCTTGTTCAATTTTGTCCCAACTTCAGGCAGACTACAGTAAACAACATCTCCCAAAGCTTCCTAAAACAAACAAAACAATAACCTTTAAGAAATCAAATTAAACCTCCTAGTGAATAGAAACAAGCCAAACACCAATACTCTATCATTCAGACAAGGCATATTTTACACTTGAGGGGCCGCAGTCTTTGGTTTTTCTCACAACTTTAAAAATGCAGAACTATTTTTAGCTCAGGACCTGCAAAAAAACAGGCCACCAGTTAGACTGGCCCACAGGCAGCAGTGACTCTGGTCACAACCTCCACCCCCCCATATACTAGACCTCCTCCGAGAAGAAACACACCTTGTGCTTTTTCACCTTTGCAGTTTTGCTTAGGCCATCTCCCCTCCTGTATTTGCTGAAATCCTACCTACTGATCTGCAAATCATAGTCCTCAAGCCTTGTACTCCATGAAGACCTTGACTCTGTTTGTTAAGAAGTGAGCTCCCCATCAGGTCAGTGAGTTACAACCCTGTACTATTCATGCCATCCGTCTTGTGATGCTTTGTACGTTGTCTTCCATGTAGGAGATTCCCCTCATAAACTCCAGGAGGGGAAGACGACACTTGTACAGTATTGTACACAGCACGCTGCTGTACCGGGCCTCAGGAGGTACGCAGAAATGCCAGTGAAGATACAGTTGCCATTGATTCTCAGTGCCCCCTTTCCCCTTTCAGCCCCACCCTACACACAGACCCATGGAAAAATCATGGACTCATACTGTTACTTGCCTTCTCATTTTCTTCTGCATAATTTCTCAATAAGGGATCAGTGGGAGATTAAGAGAAAAAGATTGGCTAAATAAAGGGTTCCGCCTTGGTCCAATCTGTGCCAATTTAGGTTTTCCTTCTGGAGCGTGTATTCACATGGATCATGGATCATGGATGGTCCACAGGATCTACAAAACACTGTCAACACTCTAGCCCTTGACTTGCTCTTACTCTCTCCTTAGCTACCCCAAATGGAACAAACATCTCTTTCCTGAATAAGGTATGTTTACTTTTAAGTGTTAACCTTTCAATAATCTCTTAAGACACTATATACTGCCCTAACTAAATTACATTTTTGCTTGCTTCACCTATGATTGATGTTCTTGAAAGAACTCAAAATACTAAGGGGCAGAATAAACAATTTTTAAAAGGTAGAGACAATCCAAATTAGGCAAGCACAGACTGTTTTAAGTATTTCAAGACAATCCAGTACCTGTGCAAAATTGCTGATTCCCACTGTTCCAATACCATTTTCTGTTGTTATCCATTCATGTTTGTCTGTGAATTTACGCACTAAAACAGAAGACCAGTATTTCAGAAAAGCAGTGGCACCACTTGTTAAAAAGCACTTTTCGTATCAATGCTGTCTAAAGGCAAGACTTTCCCAGTATTTGTGTTTGACTTACTGACCCTGCCTTTCAGTACACTGCCCAGGAAAAACCAGATCCTGTGAAGACAGAACATCTTCTCAACAACAGGATCATTTAGACGAAGGTGGCTCGATGTGAACACCTGGTGCATCTTTTGGAGATTTGATTATTCCAACATTAGTCTAAATCACACATATAAATGATTTTGGGGCACATTTCAAAGTATACTTATCTATTAGTGATCTGTGTTACAGAATGTAGTCTGTTCCTCTATAGACGGATGTGGGTGAGGGAACATAAATCCTTATAATACTTATAAATGCTCATAAATGACTTAACCTAAAAAAAAAAAAAAAAAAAAAAATGCCTCATTGGGTAGAGTTGACCTAAGAGGGCTTCACTGCAACTTGGTTATAAGGTGGAATCTTACAGGCATGAAAACGACTTGGATCAAATTATATAACTTGACTAAGTTCTTAAGATTTCATTTTAATTGAAATAACCTTGTCCTTGAAGAAAGTGGCTACTGTCGTTTAAAGAAACAAAATTTTTTTAAAGCATATGCTATCTTCTTAAATATATATGTCATATTCTGAGGCCAAGCATTTTTCCAAAAATAATGCATCAGAAGTTAATGGGAAAATGGTTCACTACCTCAAATCCTGTTTTAGAGTAAGCCTTGCTGGTTCACTCTTCCCCTTACCCAAAAGATAGTTGTACTTAAATTGCTTTGATTTCACAGCTCTGATATGCAGCAGAATGTAACTACTCCTTTCTTTTTCCCCTAATCATTAAAAAACTTCAATTTCGTATTCTTCACTGGAAGAAGTCGGAATCTGTCACAAAAGAACTTGCTTTGCTTCATTCCACTTCAAGTAGTTAACTGCTTCAGGTCAATCTGATCTCTCCATGTAAAGTTCATACTTGGTGCTCTGACTGCCACTCTGTCCCGGCATGGCTTTTTCTGGATTACTTCAAGTTTAGAACCTCTTTCCTGCCAGGAGCCTCTCTAGCCCTCCAAGCTTGGATTCTGGGGCCATCCAACTTACTCCCACAACACTGCACCAGTCTCCCTGAGTCCTGACCATACAAGCACAGAGCACCTGAGGAGCTACGCATACAGCCCCTTTGTCAGTTCTCCCCAGGAAGGAGACTAAGTACAAAGCAAGCAAAGCATGGTTTATCCCACTTTCACTTGTATTCCCAGTTCTAAACACCGTGCTTGGCAAACAGCACTCAGAACTTGAGGGAGTAAAATAACTTTTTAGTTTAGTTTATTAAGTAAAGGAGATTTTGAACTAAGTATCTACATAGGTATTTGGCTACAACACTCACTCCTCCCTGTTACAGCTGTAGAAACTGGCTGATTACAATACCAATTATGAGCAGTTCAAATTCCAAATACACCTTTTTAAAGTAAGGGCCTGGACAACAGATATGACTTCTCTGAGACAACTGTCTTGATTTGGCCTTGCCATCTTGCCTAATTGTAAAGATAATCTTAGGAGTAAGGCTGCCCTCACTCAGTTTAGCAATTGAGTGACCCCAGGTTTAGAGGAGAGGCAGCATTAGTAAGGTAAATGCATGAATGTCCACTTAACTTAAAAGTCCCTAAGACATTTTAGTAGACCAAGCTGTTGAGGCTAAAGACCAGAGTTGGTTTAATTCTCCTTTAACCCTTGGCCCAAAAGGGAAAAAGTGGACAAATTAGGTAAATAATTACTTTCTTACTGAGCATTTAAAAACATCGTTTTGGGCCTCAAAATGAGGTGTTTTCAGTAATTTATGTTTGCATTTTCTTCCTTTCAAAGTCACTATGTGGGGTGCCTTGCTGACTCAGTAGAGCATGATTCTTGATCTCAGGGTCACGGGTTCAAGCCACACATTGAGCATGGAGACTCCCCCCCCCCCCCAAAAGTCCCTTCTAATTCCCTAGCCAGATAACCTATATTAATATTGGCCAATTATTTTTTATTATTTGATCCTATATTTCAAAACAAGTAACATTTACCAAGGACTTACTATTTGTCAGGCTACTTGTACAGAGAGGTTTACATTTCATTTCATTTCAGCCTCCCAACAACTTTGTGTGGTAGGCATTATCATTTCCACTTTTCTAATAAGAGACTCAGAAGTTAAGTGACTGCCCCAGATCACATAGCTAATAAGAGGTAGAATCAAAATTGGAACTTGGGTCTCGGTTTTAAAAACCTTGGTGTTCAACCAGATCATGGGTGTTAATATTTTGGACAATATTTAACTAGATGTAACAGTGAATAACCAAAAAAAACCAGACTTTAAATTCAATTCTTATTGAGATATGCTTTCCTCTTGTATGCAAATCGGTAATTATTGATATGTGTCACCAACAGAACTAAAGGAATATATTAGCAACGAGAGAGTAGCAGCTTTATGTTTCAGACTGGAATAAATAAATGTTATCAACTCTTCCAGTTCCAAACAGGTTTCTGAAACAGTCAATGAGACAACAGCCATCACAGGACCTCTTCACCCTAAAGTAAGGACGCCTGCGTTCTTGCAGGTGCAGTAGTGTCTCAAGCATTTGCACACGCAGTAAGAAAACGTTTTCTGCAGCGATAATTGCGCTAAAATATAAAGTATCAGAGATGACCAAGATATTGGTGGGCAGGGCTCCTGGTTATTTCAGTTTCAAGTCCGTGTGAGGCCTCATTTCTGTCCCAACACATCCACGATTCAATAGACTTGAGCAGAATGTATGAGTCCAAAAGGCTATATCACTGTTTTTGGGAATGGCCAAATCTTCAAAGATAGGCTCGCTTTGCTGGTAAAAATCTAGCTCCCGTGCTTTAATTTCACTAAGTGCTCTTGCTTTAATTTGACTTCAAGAGTTTCTCAGTGATAGCCCACATAGCAAACTAAAGCCTACTATGTCTCCACTTTTAGGGCCCACGATACACACATATGCAAGATAACCTAAGGTCGCGAAGGAGCCAAGCGACGCTTGCCCGGTATTTCCAGCAGCGAGCGGTCGCGCGTGTGTGCCAGGCTTCCTCCTCCTGGCTCCCCAGCCCGCAGGACAAAGGCTGCGGTGTCGGCCCACGCCACTTAGGGAGCAGCATGGCACACGCAAACCGGAGATCCCAGCAGTAGAAAAGCGTGGCAGTGGTCGCCTCGCTAGACCCGGGTGGTCAGCACAGGAGAGTAGAGGTAAGCATTGACGAGGGGACGGAGGCGCCCAGCCCATTCCCCCAGCGGCCGGGCTCACCCACGTGCCCGCCCGCGCTTCCAGAAACGCACGAGCGGAGCCCGTGCGCAACGTTCCGGACGGCGCCCGCCCTCAGCCCCCAGGGCCGCGGCAGGCAGGGCGGCGGCGGCGGCGGCGGCGGCGCGCAGGCTGCATGCCGCAGACCGCATGCTCCGCACCGCTCGTAGCGCCATGTTCGCAGAGGTGCGGGGTCGCGGTGCAACGTCTCGGGAACCCCGGCCCGAAGGGGGCGGGGCGGGGCGGGGGGGCGCCCCGGACTGGAGCGAGCGGAGCGAGCCGGCTGGTCTGAGGGGCGGGGGCGGGGCCCGGGTGTGGAGGGGCGGGGCCTGGTAGGGCAGCGCGCGGGGGCGGGACTCCAGGCGGGGAGCGACCTCGGATAGGGGCGACGCTAGAAGGAGGGGCGGAGGGCCTGCGGTCGGGGCTGAGGGTCAGGGGCGGGGCCTACTGCAGCAGGCTGAGCCCTACCGGGCGGCGCCGGGGTCGCTGGCTGGGCTGGGGGGGGAATGGGCGGGGCCTAGTTCCCGGGAGTCAATTTCCCGCAGTGAAAGGCAAGGTCGCAGCTTCCAGCTTTGCTAACCATGGGGGACCCGCCCGGGCTAGTGAGAAGGGTTCCGGCAGAGGTGGCTTCGCAGGGCGGGGCGTTCTCGTGCCATTGGGTCTCTGAGGTCCTGGGAAAGATAGAGTTTCCCCATTCCCGTTAAGTATGCTCCCGTGCTTCTACAGAGGATCAAGGTCACCTAGATCGGGACTCATAGCCAGGTCTAAACAGAATCATTCTCAAAGGAACTGTCGTTGGGTATTGGCCCAGGTAGCTCTGACACATAGTTTCTGTTGACTTGAGAAATACTGGAAGCAATCCAGGACCCCACTTTATTACTTTACCGATCCCAAGAGGCCTGGGTACCCCCATTCAGGGGACAGACAGAAGCTCCTAGAGAAGCAAAGACTTGTCCAAGGGTCGGGAGTGTCTCCTTGGTGGAGACTGGATGGGAGCCAGTTAGCTAATGGAGGAGCAATCAAAGGGCAAAGTTGAAACCCAGCATGGTCAGTTCCTTGCTTAAGTAGCCAGCTCTGGGACCAAAGCCTTTTCAGAAAAACAGAAGTCCTGTCCCCCATCCAGGAGACAGAAATAATAAGTTCTGGGAAAGACTTCACCGTCAACAACAAATTTTGTGGCTGTGGGCAGGAATCAGTGAAGAAACAGTGGAGTGAAAAACACCTCCAGCTCCACATCATTATTACAGATTGTCATCTTCACATATTCCTTATTATACACACCTTAAAGCGTGTGTGTATGTGAGTGTGTGAAGGGATGTTTGAGAGACTTCCATGTTGTTGCACTGAGCTTCCACCCCACTTACAAAATGGGGCATTGTTAGCACATCTGTGCAGTGCTTGCAAGGGCTGTCATGCTCCAGTTTCCTTTTCCTTGCTATATGCCTGGGACTGTGCAAACATTACCTTTTTAATCCTCTCCAAACCCCTTTCTGATATGTATTACTTTCGTTGCATAGATAAGGAACGGGAGGCTCAGAAAAGTTAATTGACTTGCCCGGGAGTGGAATGGGGAAGGCATGTCTAGCTTTAGCAGTTGCTAGGTGGCAGTAGCAGGACTTGACCTCTAGTTGGGCTCACGGTCAACTGCTTGTAAGGTCTGGCCACTTGCCTCCCTTTGGGATGCTGACTGGCTCACAGTGGTCTACTCCAGACTGGCAGATCTTGGCTAGCTTCTCATATCAATATTCTGTTTTATTGTTGTTTTGTTATAAGCCAATATAGCACATGCAAACCATACCCTAAAATATTTATTCCCAGCTCTACTGATGTATTTGGTGGGAAGAACAAGGTCACATGTCAGTCTGTGACCTGTATCACATGCCCTTCCACCAAAACAATAGGCAGTGTGTCATTTTTTAAAATCTATAAGTATTGAGGCTAATCACATTATTTTTTTCCTAATTGATAATCATTGTACATCCATGGCTTGAGATTTAAAAGGTCATCCCACTGCACGTTTGGTACAACCACCTGAGAATTGCCTGTGATCTTTCTCTCAAGAGTGTCAGAAGGGGTCCACTCATCTCTTTAGCTTTTTTTCCTCTCATAGCAATACAGTTGAAGGAGTTGCCAGTTTGATATTTACAGTCAGAAAAGGAGTGGAGACTAGATGAATAACTTACACCTTCTCCAGATCTTAGAGCTTTTCATATTTAAAACAAATAGACTGGAGTGCCTGGATGGCTAAGTCGGTTAAGCATCTGACTCTTCATTTTAGCTCAGGTTATGGTCTCCCATTTCAGGAAAATTGAGCCCCATGTCGAGCTCTGTGCTGACAAAAGCCTGTTTGGGATTCTCTCTCCCTCTCTCTAAAAAAATAAACATTTAAAAAATAGATAGATAGATAGATAGATAGATAGATAGATAGATAGATAAAACAGACTGTGTATCTGGGTAGGTTTCTGTACCAGTGTATTGGGGCCTGTGTGTAGACCGTGCTATGGGTTGTCTGATGAGCATCCCTGCACATTTAGCTCACGTTCATGCGTGACACAATAAACAGTGGATGATGGGCTTTCAGTTGGATAGAAGATGATGAAATCCCCAAGGTTTTGTGTATGTTGCATGTTATGTGGCTCCTGTGAACGATCCTTTTTTTATATTCAGGGTAAGATCCTGATTCAGCTGTCCTAAAAAGACATTTAAGTTCTCATCCAGATACACTTGATCTTAGCCAAAAGGCCGAGAAGCGATAAGCTCTCATCCAGATAGAAGCCAGTAGTTCAGCTCCAGGGTTGATGAAGTCAGTCATCAAGCACTCATGTTCCTCTCATCTTTCTGCTCTGCTGTCTTTGGATTGTTCCCCATGGTGTCAGAGTAGCTGCACAAGTTCCTGGAGTGTTGCTCAGGCCAGACCATGTCTAGCAGCATAAGATGCTGTCTCTTTGTGTCTCTTTTTATTGGCAAGTAGACCTTTCCTGGAAGGTCCTAGAGACTTCAGTTTTCATTGGCTGGAACTGGGTCGTGTGACTACCCCAAATCCCTCATTGTCGAGGGAAATGGATTAGTTACCAATTCAGGATTTACATTGATGTGGCTACAGGGGCACTTTCCCATGGGTCTCCTGGGAAAGGAGTATATGGCTACGTGATCAAAGTTGGGTTCTGATAGCAAAGAGGAAAGCATGGAATGGATTTGAGGCAGGCAACCTAGAGGAGGTATGTGTGTGTGTGTTGGGGGCGGGAGGTGAGTGAGCTAGAGAGGATATGTGAGGTGCACTCCCCTGCACGGGGGAGGGGAAACGTTGCCCTTATCCACACAGACACCTAAACACCTTTATTGTCTAGATCCCGTGGTTTCTCAGAATTTAGGGCATGGTTAGCAAGTCTGACTGCACATTGGAATCACCTGGGGAGGCTTTAAAATTATTGATGCCTGGGGGCACCTGGGTGGCTCAGTCAGTTAAGCATCTGACTCTTTTTTTTTTTTTAATGTTTATTTATTTTTGAGAGAGAGAGAGAGAGAGTATAGGGGAAAGGAAGAGAGAGAGGGAGACCCAGAATCTGAAGCAGGCTCCTAGCTGTCAGCACAGTGCCCAACGAGGGGCTTGAACTCAGAAACTGAGAGACTAGCCAACTGAGCCACCCAGGTGCCCCAAGCATCTGACTCTTAATCTCAGCTCAGATCTTAATCTTGGGGTCTTGAGTTAAAGCCCTGTGTTGGGCTCCACACTAGGCATGGAGCCTACTTTAAAAACAAAACACAACAACAACAACAACAACTTTGATGCCTAGGTCCTAGGTCAAAGATTCTGAGATTCTGATGTTTGGGATGAAGTCTGGGGCATGCAGCCAGGCTTGAGAACCACTGATGTAGATTACCAGTTCCCAAAGTATCACCTAAGGAACACTAGCCCTGACTGAGGTGCTTCAAACTGATGCCTTGGTCAAAAGTGTTGGGAATCATTGCACACTTTAGCTTGTGTGCTCGCCTCATTCCATGAGACTCACAATGCATATTTAGCATGTTAAAAACTCTCACAGTTCCCATGCTAAAGAACTTGTGTAACATTTATAATCTAGTGTTTGTCATATTTATTTGATTCAGAAACATTTCTGGGGGAATGACATCTATTATGTTGAATTTTGTCCCCTAAAGAAATGATGTTGAAGGCCTAACCCCTACTAATCAAAATGTGATCAAATTTGGAAATAGGGGTGTTGCAGCTGTGATTAGTTAAGATGGGGTAATAATGGAGTAGGATGGGCCCTTAATTCATTGGACCAGAGGGGTGCTTGAGTGGCTCAGCAGGTTAAGTGTCTGACTTTGGCTCGGGTCATGATTTCTCTGTACAAGAGTTCAAGCCCTGCATCGGGCTCTGTGCTGATAGCTAGGAGCCTGGAGCCTGCTTCAGATTCTGTGTCTCCTTCTCTCTCTGTCCCTCCTCCACTCACACTCTCTTTCTCTCTCAAAAATAAATGAACATTACAAAAACTAAGTAGGACTAGAGATCTTATAAGAAGAAGAAAAGAAACACAGGGACAGACACACAGGGAGAAGGCCATGTGATAACATAGGCAGAAATTAGAATGATCCATCTACAGCCAAGGAATACCAAAGGACACTAGAAGTTAGAAGAAAAGACTCTTCTCCAGAGTCTTTAGAGGGAGCCTGGCCCCATTGATACTTTGATTTGGGGCTTCTATCCTCTGGGATGGAGACCATAAATTTCAATTGGTTTAAGCTACCCAGTTTATGCTACTGTGTTCCTCTCGAGAGGAAGAGAGAGAGAGAGGGAGAGCGATGGCCATTAACACCTCTTGGACACAGTTTGAGAAACCCTGAAATAGAATCATTCAGCAGCAATCCCCGACCAACCAAGAAGATGAAATAGTCCGTAGAGGTCATTTTTTCCCCCAAACTCCAGACAGTATTTGTTTTATTCTAGGAGGAAATACATTTGAACAGTCTATGACATAGTGGCAATTGAATGTACTTAAGCGTATATTTTTCTTATTTTTTTTACTTGCCAGGCTTGGTGACTTTTCTGTGGACACAGAAAAACATTGGCCTGGAGAGACTGTAGAATCACTGGGAAGCATAGGCCCAAGGCTCTGGCCTTCCCCCTCTATAGATGTTCGTGTGTGGATGAAGAGCTTAGAGCTTGGGTGCAGCTGACACAGGTACAGGGAGGCCGGACCTCTGACAGCAACTCGGGCTGTTCCCTGCCACTTCCAGGGTCCTCTCTTTTACATTTAATGCCCAGGAAACCGAGTATTTTCGCCAGCAACAAATCGGCAATCTCTCCTTCCTCCGACAGCTGTAGAGGGAAAAAGAACCATACGACATACATAGAACCATTCTCTTTGGGGGGTTTCTTCCTTCCTAAGGGGAAACCATGGTTTTATTGTTTAACTTGGTCTCTGCCAAAGTCACTGCACTGTGTAGAGTCAGTTTTCTGTTGGGATTCCCCTTCTTCTGGGAATCCCAGGGGTGTGTGCTCCCACCTTTACCCTGATGTTTCTTCTTCCCCTGTGATGAGAATGACAGTATTCCCTCTACCACCCCCAATAGGGGCTGTTAGGAATGTATGTACAAAGACCCTCATGTGTTGCTGCTGGGAACGTGAATTGGTGCATCTGCTTTGGGAAATAGCTTGCCGTCTTCTCAAAATTTAAACTTGTTACCATATGACTTGTTGAAACAAATTTCTGGGCCCAAGATGGAGCTGCTCCAGCCTGGGGTGCCGTGTCAGCAGACCGAAGCTTAGAGAAATTTTGTATCCCTGTAAATGCTTCCCTTTATCAGAATGCAGTATATCAGGTTAGCCAACCTCCAAACACCAAGCCACCTCTGAGCCCCATACTTCTTTTCTTTTCCATCTCGCCACAAACAAGATTGACTGTGTGGCCCCAGTCAGTCAGATATATTTTCATTTTTCTCTTCCTTGTTCTTTCTTCTTTTATCCTATAAAAACTTCCTGCCTTCCACCCCATTTGTACTTCTCTGAGTAGAGACTGTCCACTTCATGGAGTGTTAAGGTTTGTATCACCTAACTTGTCTGCCTTAATAACTTTTTAAAAGGTTTCAGCCTTGGCTGTATACTAAAATCACCTGAGAAGATTTCAGAAATACACGTGCTCGGCTCATTCACCCAAGGATTCTGTGTATATTGATCTCAATGCAGCAGCAGGCATCCCAAAAGCCCCCACGTGATTCTAATGTACACTCAGGGCTGAGCATCACTGGGGTCATGAACCAAGCGCCACCTTGGGAATCCGGAGACCCGATTCTAGTCTGCCCTTCATTTGTTTGTATTCTTGAGGAAGGTATTTCCTCCTTCTGGACCTATTTCCCCTCCCATGAAATGAGGGCTTTGAGCTACAGAGGTCTCTCACGCCCCCCTAATGTCTAGTGCTGCTCAGTCACTTCCTACTTCAGGGTCAATGACTGTTGAAGAATAAGCCAAAGGGACTCACCTGATCATATTTTTGCTCCTCATTGAAGGCCACCAGGATGACAGAGATGAATAGATTCAGCACCACAAATGTCATGAAAATGATGCAGGACCCAATCAGGAAGGAGCCAAGCACTGGGCTGTAGTCCAGGACCTGTCAGGAAGAAAGCCAAGAGTCACCCCCAGAAGTCCTGTGTCCTGGTAGCCACTTCCCCATAGCCATCCTCAGAGGGAAAACTGGTTCTCAGACTAGGCAGAGCCTGGAACCAGGAAGGATCCCTTTAGTCTGGCAGCTGAGAACACGGGCATTGCTCTCAAGAGCTGCCAAGAGACGGGGTGCCCGGATGGCTCAGTTGGTTAAGCAGCTGGCTTTGGCTCATGATCATGATCTCACAGTTCGTGAGTTTGAGCCCTGAACCTGGCTTTGCACTGACAGTGCAGATTCTCGATTCTCTCCCTCTCCCTCTCCCTCTCCCTTTCTCTGCCCCTCCCCGCTCTCTCTCTTTCTCTCTCTCTCTGTCTCTCTCTCTCTCTAAGTAAACAGAACAAAACAAAACAAGCTGCCAGGAAAAGAAAAAGATAGCACACCCCTACTCCCTACTGCCACCATTTCCAAATATAGGCACCATTTCTGGCTAGGGCTGGGAGCGTTCCCTTCTAGAGACCTCCCAGCCCAGTCCTCTCCTAAGTACCAGTGCATGATGTTCTCCTGTAAGCAGGGGTTCCCAGGCAAACTATGGGCCCTAGTATGGGGCTGTCTGCCTAGAAGAAGGGGACTGTTTATTTGTCCAAAGTTGCCTTGTGCTTGCCAGGCCATGGACCCAAGGGTGCATCCATTCAGGGAGAGACATTTGAGGAGGGTGCTTTTTCTCATTTTCATAAAGGCTTGGTGTAGATGGCCGTGTCCATGTTCCCCGACCCCACCCCATTACCTCCTCGTAGTTAAAGATTCCTAGCTGAAGGCTGATCATTGTTTCTGCTGCATCGAAGAGGGTTTTGTAGGAACGGAGTTTCCAACCAAATATTAAGTTTGACTGTAATGGAAAGAGTCCTCATGAACAGGAAAAGAAACCAAGTGACCTCCCCACCCCCCCACCCCCAAAGCCTGTTGTTTGACAGAGTCTCTGTTCTGGGTCAGCCTTATCCTTGGCCCCCGCAAAAACCGTACCTATGGGGGCTTGCAAGTGAGTGTGTGTGTACCTACCCAGTTCTGTAAGGAATGCGTATCCCCTTCTGGGGCTCAGCACCACCCACTAGGCCACTACTGTGTTCACTCAGATGGCTGCAGTTCACTCAGGTGACTCAGTGATGAAACTGGGCTCTCTGAGGCCCCAGCCTCTTTGCTTTGGGGGAGTTGGGTTGGATGGCAACAGGCTTCTGCCTGGGCAGGGCCTCCCCTATACTTCCTCCTCACCACAGCACGCTTCCCTCCAAAGATTGCCGCTCTTATGTCAGGGAGGCCCAGCACTCCCTTTGCTCTGAATTGGTGACTTCTCATCTCCGGACACGGCCAGTGTCCCTGTAGCTCCTATACTGCAGATGGAGGACTGAATAAATCCATGTGAATTAAGGGGTCCAGTGAAGTACTTGTGATAAAACCACACTCCAGCTTTTAGCATACACCCCCCATCGCTCCATCAGTGCTCCTTACCCCATTTCTGAGGGGGGGAGAGGGAGAGGCAGTAGTTAGGTAGTGGGGAGTCAGGGTGGAGGTGATAGGGACAGGAAAAGGATGGCTAAGGATGGGGAGAGGGTTAGAGAGAGAGTGGTAACTAGGATAAGAGAGACCACTGTGTGGTGTGCAGCTCAGGGATGGTGGAAGGTAAGACTGGATGGGGCCAAGGCAAGGACTGGGAGAGGGGCTGGGGTGGAGAGTGAGTCAGGATTGGGTAAAGGGGCACGGAGGAGTGAGAGCTGTGGTATTATGGGGAACGTGGACTTGGAGGCGATGGGGGTTATATTTAGATGGAGAGCAAGATGTGGCAGAGGGTCTTTGTTTCCCACATAATTGGTAATAAAAGAGTTGGCAGTATTTTTTTTTTCATTCGCAAAAGAGACGTGACTGCCAAAATGCTCTCAGTGTCAAGGGGCTGAATGAAATGATTTTTGGCCCTGTTAAGTTCATGCCTAGTGTAGGGCACCAAGCAGTGACATAGCCTACCCATATGTAGGCTAATCTCTGCCCAATTCATCTCCAGCCCCTCCCCTCCACCTCCCCCCCCTACCCCCCCTTAGCACAGAGCGAATGCTCTATGCGTGTCTGAGCATGTGGAGTGTCAGGAGAAGTGGCGTTTCCAGGCAGGGTCCAGGTACAGAAAGGAATCCTTTATTGGAGGTAGTTGGCCCTCTTGCTCTTAGAGATTATACCTCCTTGCTCTTATCCAGCCGATGTCTCCACCCTTGCCATTTGGGGTGGCCAGTTTATGAGCCCCCAGCTGCAAAGCCCTGGACTCAGAATATCCACCGTCTCCCCCAGGTTCCAAAGTCTTAACGCTAACCCTCAGTGCATGTGCCCCTCCACCCCCCCTCCCCCCAACGACCACCACCACTGAGAAGCCTTTGCTTCCAAGGAGACCAGCCCCGAAGGTTTAACCAAAGGAACCACTCACTGCAATGGAGTAAGCCAGAAGCATGATAAGGAGGACGATGATAAATCCTGAAATGTCCCCCCAAGCACGGCGCAGGGCAGATGTGATCATGTTCATTTTGGGGTTCAACCTGAGCAGATGCCAGAGCTTCACTGTGGACAGCAGTACCAGGAAGGCAATGATGTAGCCGAGGGCAGCATCAGCTGCTGCTGTCTCACTGAAACTGATCCCCCTGTAGGACCAAAAGGGAGGGTGAGTCTCAGAGACGGTGAGAAGCTCAGCCAGAGCTCATTCTGAGCTGTCAGGATGCTGGATCCTCAGCCAGGATGCAGGATAGATTTATCATGATCTCAGAGCCCATCACTTCCCACAACAGATCTGGGAGATATAAGGCTAGTCCAGTTCCCCAGCTATGTAATGATGAGACGGGGATGACAGAGATGGAGATGAGAGTAGCGATGGTGATGGTGGTGGGGATGATGGTTATGATACGGGATGACGACAATGATGGTGATGGAGGCGATGTGGTAGGGACGATGATGGTGGTGGAGAGGGTGATGGTGATCGTGGTGGGGATGATGGTTATGATAGGGATGACAACGACAATGACGATGGAGGTGATGTGGTAGCATGTTGATGGTGGTGGTGAGGGTAATGGTGATGATGGTAGTGATGTGGTAGTGATGGGGGTCATGGGACCATTACCTACCAGTTTTGGTTAATGGCTGCAGAGCTATGGAAGAATGGCAAAGGACGAATCCTCCCAGGGTCAAGAAGATGGAACTGAGGGAGTTCTGTGAGCCTCCCCTCCTGGTCTGGGGTTACTAGATGCCACTTCCTCCCTCATATTTGTCTGAGTGTATGTCCACATTACCCTTACATTTGAAGGAAGGATGGAAGTATCATTCAGTTTCTGTGCTGAGGGCCTGATGAACCTCAGCTGTGTTTGGCCTTCGAGACCACTGGCTGAGGCAAGTGTTTCTGTCTTTGTTTCATGGATGAGGACGAGGAAGAGTTGGCACCAGGTCACCCAGCTAGTAACATAGCGATACAACTCGTGGTGGAAGAAAAAGAGTTGGATCCAGGCCTGACTCCAAAGTCTGGTTCTTCCCGCCATCCCACCCTGCCCTTAATTCCCCTCCGTGCCTTTGTGCTTTAAATTCAGTCTTAATATTGGTGTGTCGTTCAAATGGTGTAGACCGTTATCCAGTGACATGGATGGAGCACAGGTTAAAGAACAAAATTATATGATCTCAGGTTTTAAATGCATTTAATATACATATATAACGCCTGAGTGAAAGCTGTCCTTTTCCCTAATCTCCTGCCCTCCAGAATCTTCCTTCCCTTTGAGCATATGGGGCCGCTGGTATAGATGGCAGCTTCCTCCTTTGGTTCCCGCAGCATCTTCTTCCTGTCTCTCTTAAAACACCTAACCCTCTCTTGTGCCATTTAATTGCTCATATGCGTGGAAAAGTAACTACATAAGCCCTCTTTTGTGATGACGGCTCTAATTAAAGCATGGTTCTCAGCCTTGGCTGCAGGTTAGAATAACCAGGGAGACCATGAAAATACTAGAGCGGGGCTTGTCCCCAGCACTGACCTAGTAGGTCTGGGATGTGGCCTGGGCATCAGGGTTTGATCATCTCCCTGGGCAATTCTGCTGAGGAGCCAGGCCTGGGAAGCACTGGGTTGAAAGGAGACTATGAAGCAAATCACTTGGTCTTAAAAAATACTTTGAAGGGGCGCCTGGGTGGCTCAGTCGGTTAAGCGGCCGACTTCAGCTCAGGTCATGATCTCACGGTCCGTGAGTTCGAGCCCCGCGTCGGGCTCTGTGCTGACAGCTCAGAGCTGGAGCCTGTTTCAGATTCTGTGTCTCCCTCTCTCTCTGACCCTCCCCTGCTCATGCTCTGTCTCTCTCTGTCTCAAAAATAAATAAACGTTAAAAAAAAATTAAAAAAAAAATACTTTGAAAATTCAGGATCTGGTTATAGAATGACTTATCTATTCCAACAAGCAAACGAAGCTTACAAGTTTCTGAAATTAACACAAAACTTTGGTTAATTGATTAACCAATGCAACTGAGGGTTTCATGTAATTCCACATTTTACTCTGGTTTCTGTCAAAAGTGGCAGATTTATATTTCTGACACTCAGTGTGAAGAGAACCCTCTTACTATAAGATGTTTTATAACCCATCTGAGTAAAAACCCTGTCTATGTGGATATTGAGAACCAAATATGTTTTAGGTCACGGTGAGGAATTATAAAGCGTGGTTAATGTAGGGGACAGTGATGATTTACCAAATCACACTGGCTGTTAATGGTCTTAATCATGTTAACCTAAAACTCACCACTGTTTCTTCCTAGAACTCAGGATTTGTTCTCTAAGCAGGAGTTTTCTGCAAAGGGTCAGATGGTATGTATTTGAGGCTCTGTGGGCCAGATAGTTTCTGTCCCAGTAACTCCCGTTGACAGTTGTTATCAGGAAAGCAGCCATGGACAGTATGTAAGGAACAGGTGATGATGCAGTGTTCCATTAAAACTTAATTACAAAACAGGTGGCGGGCTGGATTTGGACCCCAGGTCATCTTTTGCAGATCCCTTCAAGAGTTCAAACACCTTTAAGTTTTAGAAATGCTGTTCTGCATAAGATTTACAACCAGCTTAAGTAAAAATAAAAGCACTTCTGATAATTTCTGAACTCAAAGAACTCAACTGATATGGAGACCTTTCTGTGGAAGGGTGCCTGGAGAGAGGGTGGAACTTTTGTCCTAGACTTGGCTGGCGCCATGGGCGTGGTACAGAGAAGAGCTCAGTGAGGGTTTGTGAGTTGAATGAGACCATCTAGGGTGGAGGTTAGGAATGCAGAGTTCTTATAGGCCCTGCATTTCCGTTTCCAAATTCTGTGACCTTGCACAGACATCTTTTCTGAGCCTCAGTTTCCTTATCTGTAAAAAGGGATGTTGATAGTATTATCTTTAGAAGTTTTAGGAAGATTAAAGTAGATGAGATAATCCTTTTAAAGTGCTGTTTTTATAACAGTATATGGCATCCAACAATAAATAAGTGTTAGCTATATCAATAAAATCACTGAGTCAAGAAACACAGTGGTTTGATGTAAGGATTGGGATCCTGGAGACTTACAAGCTAGGTTTCTTGTTGTTGTTGTTGTTTCCTTTTTAATATATTTCCTCAACACTTTACTTTTAAGCAATCTCTACATCCAACGTGTGGGGCTCAAACTCATGACCCTGAGATTAAGAGTTGCAAGCTCTACCAAATGAGCCAGCCAGGCACCCCTTCAACATTTTAAAACAGTTATTTATTTAAAACTTTTTTAGAGAGAGCTAGCAGGGGAGGACCAGAGAGAGAATCTTAAGCAGGCTCAGCACTGGGCATGCATGGAGCCCAAGATTTATTTTTATGTAATCTCTGTACCCAAAATGAAGCTTGAATTTACAACCCCAAAGTCAAGAGTTGTGTGCTCTAGTGACTGAACCTCTCACACAAGGTAGGTTTAAATTACTTCTCTGCCACTTTAAATGTAGGGCTTGAAACTCACAACCCTGACTGAGATCAAGACCTGAACTGAGATCAGAGTCAGATGCTTAACTGATTGAGCCACCCAGGTGGCCCCAGGCATAGCTTTCCTGACCTCAGAAGTCATTTCAGGCCCTCTGCCATCTTGTGAATGAATGTACGGACAAAACAGCCATTATCAGGCCAGGAGGTAATTCGATCCTATGAAGGACAATCAACAATGATAAAGTGAAGACTGACCTGGCGCGCATTTCTTGAGTTATCTTTGCAGGATCTAAACCCCCTTGAGTACTCAGATACCAGACCAACTAAAAGCCAGAGAATTGACAATGCTGACCTTTGCCAGTCCTAGTGACTTTGACTTGGACTCAGCTACACTAAGATGACTTCTGCCCCGATTCCCGCTGTATTCTCCATTGCGTAGCCCCTTGAAGAATATGTATTCACCCTTCCCTTAAACTTCCCCGTTTTTGTTATTTGGAGAGACCACTTTGGGAAAGATCCTTGATGTTCTCCTTTATTGCAAGTAAATGCTTCCTTTCCTATTCTTTGGTTTGGTCATGTCTTTTGGCTGGATGGTTCCCAAGAGGCGAACCTACTTTTGGGTAATAATAACATCTACCACCTTGGGTTCTTATGAGGATCTGGTGGGTTAGTACATCCTGCCTAACAGAGTGGACCCTTTGTAAATGATGTAGGACACTTTGTAGCAGATGTAGGTTGACTGGCCTTCTGCTACAGCTTTTGGGCAGGGACCTTACCACGGTGTCACAAGGTCTTTTGTTTTGGTAGGATTTGCAAAAGTAAGCTTTGTTCCATTTTGTCATAAAAGAGCCCTCTCCAACTGTGTATGCTTCAGGCCCTAAAACCTGAATTAAGTGGTAGCTTTAGTTACTTTTTAAAGAGTGACCCGTGATCCGTGATCCTCTGAGGATCAACAGGATTTCAAAAGCCTTCCTCTGGGGGCGCCTGGGTGGCTCAGTCTGTTGAGCGTCCAACTTTGGCTCAGGTCGTTTCAACCCGTGTGGGGCTCTGTCCTGACCGCTGGGAGCCCGGAGCCCACTTTGGATTCTGTGTCTCCCTCTCTCTCTGCCCCTCCCCCACTCATGGTCTGTCTCTCTCTGTCTCTCAAAAATAAATAAATGTTAAAAAAAAATTTGTTCAAAAGCCTCCCTCTGACCCTGGGAACACAGAGCTGGAGGAAGCAGATCTAGTGTGGGAGTTGGGAGCTGAGGCAGAGCCACTTACTCCTTCCCATGGTTCCGGTAGCGCTGGATGTCACGTTCTGCCAGGACAGCCCTCTTCACAAACATCGCCAGGGCGCTCCAGCTGGCCAGGATGATGGTCAGCTCCAGAAGATTCCACTTGCTATGGAAATAGCGCCACCCTCTGTTTCCTCATGAGCTTGCCCTGAGAAAGGAGCTGGAGGTTGTACCAAATGCTGTGGCCAGAATTGTGGCTCCCCACCCCTTCCACCAAAGCTCTCCCAGCCACCCAAGATGACCCTCCAGCAGGGGTCTACTGTATCCTGGAGAGGCTCCTTAAAGCCCTGGCCCCACGTGCGTAGAGTGCCTGGTGCCTCTCCCCAGCACTATGCACAGACCCATCTGCCCCATCACCAACTTGGGCTGCGGAATTTGGAAGGCACGGAAGAGTAAATACAGCAAAAATAAGAAAAACATTTAATTCTCTCTGATGCAAAAATTGGGGAAGGAGACAGACCTCCCACCCTTTCACAGGGTATTTACTTCAGAAAACTTGTAATTGTGAATTCTTTCTCTGCCCGTTTGAGGTGCGTGTCAATCTTTTTAAAAGTTCAGCTAGCCTCAAGAATGTTTTTCTAAAGGACCTGGGAGCTTTCTGTCTGACATGTGATCATGAAGGAAGGTAGTGCCCTTCACTCCCAGTTTCCCCAGGAGGGTAGGAGCCAAATGGCAGGCACCTGGCTCCAAATTACAAAATTACCTCCTGCTGTGAATATATATGTTTATTTTTACTTTTTTTTTTTTAATGTTTATTCATTTGTGAGAGAGTGTCAGCGGGGGAGGGCAGAGAGAAGGGGACAGAGGCTCTGAAGCCGGCTCTGTGCTGACAACAGAGAGCTCGATATGGGGCTCCAACTCATGAACTGTGAGATCATGACCTGAGCCGAAGTCAGACACTCAGCAAACTGAGCCACCCGGGTGCCCCTATTTTTCTTTTGCTAAAGATAGTTAGCAAACACAAGTGGCCACCCCAATTACCAGGTGAATTTAGAGTGGACTAGTGGGATAGATATGCCATAAATCCTCTTGAGGATTAATTAGTGTTTATCTTAAGAAGGAGTATGTAATGGGTCCTATCTGCCCAGCAATATGCAAGGGTGAGATTCCTTTCTGTTTTTGGAATCTCTTAGTGGATTGCCTGGGATTGTTCCTAACTTCTAGTTTAATGCTTATTCAGTAAGAAAAGTTGTTTCTTCGAGGGAAGTGGACAGTTATTGTTTAATAGATACAGTTTCAATTTGCAGGAGGAAAAAAGTTATGGAAGGATGGATGGATGGATGGTACTGATGGTTTTTGCACAACAACGTGAGTGTCCTTAATGCCACTGAGTTGTACATTTAAAAGTGGTTAAGCGGTAAACTTTGTTATATATTATATATACGTGTTTTTATGTATATATAATACGTAAGATATAAAATATACACAATTAAAATAACATATAATATAACATAGAACATACACAATGGTATACATAATCTACCACAATTAGAAATAAATGAATAGATTAGAAATAACAAATAATAATAAAATAAATAAATTAGAAATAAATAATTTTGTTAGTTTTTTTTTTTTTTTTCCCTTGACCTTTGTGCCTTTGTGGAGAGGTTTTCTAGATTGGCCAGAGACTTTGTTTTTAATTCTGTTTCCTCATCAGGTGTTGCAAGTCAAAAGGAATTGTGCTGTGTAAGTTCTAGGCCTCCCCCACTATCCCCCCCCCGCAACCCCCACTAAAGAGAATCTTCTATTGTCTGTTCTATTTCCCTCCTCCTACTCACTCTTATGGAGGAAGGACTCCTGTTTGGCTAAGTACACCTCCATCATAAAGGGACGGAGAGAGATTTTAAAAATTGCTTAAGCGGGGCGCCTGGGTGGCACAGTCGGTTAAGCGTCCGACTTCAGCCAGGTCACGATCTCACGGTCTGTGAGTTCGAGCCCCGCGTCGGGCTCTGGGCTGATGGCTCGGAGCCTGGAGCCTGTTTCCGATTCTGTGTCTCCCTCTCTCTCTGCCCCTCCCCCGTTCATGCTCTGACTCTCTCTGTCCCAAGAATAAATAAACGTTGAAAAAAAAAATTAAAAAAAAAATAAAATAAAATAAAAATTGCTAAGCAGTATTTTGAGAAAGATATGAGGGTTTTTGGAAAGAAGCATTCTGAAGCAGCTGCAGGCAGAGGGTGAGGGCAGCCCAGAGGTGGGTAGGCAGATGGGCCTCCTTTGATGTTCTAGAAAAATGCAAAGACTTAGGTTGTTCTTTGGTAACTGTTCCCTGTTTGGTTTGAACTGGCGATGTTCAGAGACCCTGTGAGATCCAGGTTTATGAGCCTCATGGTGAGGCAGAGTGTCAAGTTCAGGGGTTAGACTCTCTGGGTTCAATTTTGGCCTTGGATAAATTACTTAATGTCTCTGGACTTCAGCTTCCTACTCTGTGAAATGGAGCCAATAGAACCTTTCTCTTGGTATTATAGGAGAAAATCCATGCAGCATTCTTAGCGCAACGCAAATCACGTGGTAGGCACTCAAGGTATCATCCTTATTTTCAAGCGTTTGTCGTGGCTGTTGAGCAGGGGTTGGGGATGTCCTTTTAAGAGACCTGATTTGCATTTTTGGTGGGGGAAGGGGCAGGCCATATCCCAAGCTTCAAATGAGCTCCCCGCCTCCTCAAATCCCCATCATTATCAATGTCTGTACCTTCATTTTGCAACATGGTTGTAAAAGTGGCAAAGGGGATTTTTTCCTAATTCCCAGGGACCACAGGTGAACCAGACCACAGGGAGCACAGTCACCTGTCTCTGTCTCCCACCTATGACATTTTTGGAAGGTCTCAGTTCCTCTCCCTTCCCCATCTGGGAAGGACCAGCCTCTGAATCTTAGTTCCTGAGAGGTGCTGAAAGTTGGTCCTTGAGCTGGGTGGGTCCTCATGACTACAGAAGGACCGGAAAGTTGCCATGGCAAACAGGCAGACAGAACCTTTCCCTCTCCCTTCCACTGGCCTCATTCCAGGGAAGGTGTGTGAGATGGGACAGGCGCACTGCCACCTCCAGCCCAGGGAGCCCTAGTCTACCCCTCACCTGCACAATCATGTAGTAGAGAAGGAACAGGAGGTAGATGACCTCTGCTGCTACCACGAAGGGGTGCCAGCCATCAGTGAAGGGGTACAGGCGCAGGCTTTGCAGGTTCGCATGTGCAAAGAAGGTTCCTGGGAAGAAAAACACGTTCTGCTCATTACTGGTCACCTGCCTGCTCAGAGCCACCGCTTCTGACCGGAAGTCATCTGTGCCATGATGCAATCTCAGGCCCTTCTTAGGACTGGCCAGGGCAGAAGAGAAGATAAAGGTCGTTCAGACCCAAAAACCCAAGGGACTGGACAGGGACACATGGGGGATGCCAACGACAATGCACTTGTCAAAAAGGTTGCCGGGAGCTGCACGGGGAGAGCCGCCCCCTACCCTCTGCATCTGGTAGCCTCCATTTGTGCCCTCAGTCACCTCCAGCCAGAGCATAACTGCCCACTTAACATTAATCTGCTCCAGGCTGGCTCACTTTTTTTTTTTTTTAACTTTTTAAGTTTATTTATTTTGAGAGAGACAGTGTGAGTGAGGGAGGGGCAGAGAGAGAGGGAGACCAAGAATCCCAAGCAAGCTCTGTGCTGTCAGCACAGAGCCTGACACGGGGCTCGAACCCACGAAACCGTGAGATGATGGCCTGAGCTGAAACCAAGAGCCAGATGCTTAACCAACTGAGCCACCCAGTTGCCCCAAGGCTGGCTCACTTAAAGCCAATTCACCTAAAAAGAGTTCACTAAAGACCGATTCATCTATTGACCAATATGCCTAAAATTCAACCTTCTTTTGAATCACCTTTCATCCATTTGTGTATCTTTTCTTTTTGGCAGATATTGTAATGATATTTTAGTTATCTTTTAAGAAAAAAACCAATCTGACTAATAAGGCTACTGCCTCTGAAGACAAAGCCAACCCCAAGAATGGCAGAATGGAGAGACACAAACAACCTGAGTCCTTGCCGACATCGGTGGACTGCTTGAACCAACCAGACCTGACAACCACCCCTCACTTTTCATCTTTTAGAAACATGTAATTTAATCAGGTGTGTTTGGGAACAAACTGTTTAATTGGTCCTAAGAGCTGCAAAGGTGGCAAAAAGAAATAGAATATAAGTATACAAATAACCATCCCCCCCATAAGGATTTGATAGAAGTGCTTGACGATGTTGTCAGTGGCCAGTGATCATAGAAGTTGAAGGCCTTTTGCTTTTCACTTTACACAGTTCTGAAATTTAAAGAACTATAGACATGTATTAGTTTTATTAAAAATGTAATTTGATACTAAAAATCATTTAATTTTTAAAGGAGAGGTGGTTGAATTTTAGGAAAATTGATTTATTAGCTGAAGAGGCTTTAGGGCCGCATTTTCAGTAGATTTTGAAAGCGTTAAAAGAGGGAGGAGGGCAGGTAATGGGGAAAAAGATCAGGGCACAGTACATCTAGTTCAGGGAAATGTTTTTGAAGCTCTTGTGTCTTACGTGTATTTGTGTGTCTGTGTGTGTTGGAATATGATGTAAAATGTACTTCATGCTGTAGGTTGAGGTACAGAGTAGTAAAGTATTATCTTAGATGAAATTATCTGTTCCCAGGTTGCACCCTCCCCAGCTCTTCCCTGCCAGCCCCTCAACCTGCCTCCCCCAGATTGGGAAGCTCAAGAATATGAGATGCTTTCAAACCCCAACTGCGTTCCCTTAGAGTGTCTTGGGAGACAGGCCAGAGAGAAGTGAGGGCAACTAGGAATAAGGCTGGTGCAGCCCTGGAGCCTGGCCTTTGGGTGCCTGGGGACAACCAAGACCCGCCCCGAATCTCCCAAACAACCATTTGCCCTGGAGCTCTGGCCCTGGGGCACCAAGGCCCAGCCTGGTCAGGAGCCCTGGCCCAGAGGGAGGGGCGTCTGTCTTGCAGAACGCAAGTGGGGTCACAGGCGAGGCTGCCCACCCAGGGCGCCGGTCTCCAGGGTCAGAGTGATGATGCAGAACAGATTGACATTGGCGTTGTAGACCGTGAACTCCACAAAAACGGCTCTGGTCAGGCTGTCCAGCCAGGTGTTGTCAAACAGGTACTGGAGAATTCTGTAGGAAGAGGAGTATTTAGAGACATCTCCATCTGCAGTGGCTCCCTACCCGCTCTGCCCCGGGAGAAAGCCAGGGCTTCCTGTGGAAAATTTTCCCTCTGACTCAGCTCCGCACCCTGGGCCACAGGGCCTTGGGACTGCTCCTGGGAGTGATCACAGTTTCCCACCCATGGTGCAGTGTCTTGGCACCCATGGTCTCCTGGCTGTCAGAGCAGAGGTCCTCCAAGTGTGGTCCCCGTACTGCATCCGCCTCTTGTGGAAACTTGTTAGAAATGCAGATTGCCAGGCCCCACCCCAGATCTCCCAGAACAGAAACTCTGGGGGCAGAGCCTGGGGATTTGTGCTTTGATGAGCCCTTCCTTGGATTGTGATGCTTTTTTTTTTTTTTTTTTTTATTGTGATTCTTTTTAAAGTTCGAGGATCACCGAGTAAGAGGAAGTGCATAGAAAATCAGGAGCTTAGGTAGTCAGCCGCCGCTGTTGAAATCTCTCTTGGGCTGGCAGTTCACATAAGACCAGTTTCTGGAGGCCTGCCCACTGCTGTTGCGGAAAGAGCATGTACTACATGGACCTGGGTTCAAACCCTGACTGCCTTGCAGGCAAACTAATAACCTCTCCATGACTCAGTTTCCTCCTCTACAATGGTGTTGACACCAGCTTGTCAGGAACATTGTGAAGAGAAAGTGTGTGTGTGTGTGTGTGTGTGTGTGTGTGTGTGTGTGACAGCAATAACGATGGACCTATTTTTAAATATTTTAAAACATGCCCTGTCTCCAGTGGGTCTGTATCCTGCTTGGTGTACAGAAGAAAGAGTATCAGTTGTTCCAAGTGGCAGGAAAACACCTTTTGTGCCGAAAGAAACTATCCCTGACCTGTCCTTAATCCCAGGGGTCCCCTGCCAGTTGTTCTCCTTGGGGATTTGTTACCAGTGTTCCTCGGTTTTGTAAGAATACAGGGAGGAGACTGAGGTTCACGTGGATTCACTAACTTGCCTGGGTCTGCAAAGTTAACAGGAAACTGTGCCAGGGTTTAACACCTCTGACGCTCGAACCCTCGAGTGTGCCGGGAGAGGTGGTCTGCATGTGCCCTGCGTGTCCTTGCACCACCATGTTGGGTGTTCCAGGAGTGCAGGGTCCTCTCTGGGCTTTACCCAAGCCATTTCTCGAGGCTGTGTTTATAGTGAGCAACCTCAGGAGACGAAGGTGAGATGGCATCCTTCAGACAAAGAGCAGGCTTGCTTCTGCTACCGTAAAAACAGTGAATGCTCCAAACTCTGTGTTATTCTCTGGTCCTGTAATTCACTGTGCATAGCAGAATTCTGGGTAAGGTGAAGAGCCTTAATCGCTTCCCGTCTGCCTGGTGGTGGACAGCTTTGTGTGGTTGGTGGAATTCCCCATCCCTACACTGGCTCCAGCCGAGGCCACCGGACTCAGCCCACGAGCCTGAGGGTGCTGGAGAGGGACCTCCCCTCCACCTGGGAGACTGCAGTGTCCAGGGGCCTGGAAATCCCATCTGCATACTTCAGAGGCCCCCAGTCTCTCCCCATAGCAGCGTGAATGGACTTGGCTACACCCCCCAATCAGACCTGGACTCTAGCACCTGGCTTTCCTTGGCCACATGTGAATCAAGTGAGTCTTACCTCGATGTGCTTCTGCGATCGGTCCCCAGGGGGGCCACGTAACCGCCTCCCCGGTACATGGTTAGTTTGCCCCAGAAGGGATACCCTCGGCGCTGGCTCTGGCTCTCGTACTGCCAAGCCCGGGAGAGGCCGCTGCTGTTGTTGAGGGCGGAGGCATTCCAGCCTTCCCCATAGTCTGACAGGTCTTCAACATCCAGGGAGTAGGGTGCACGGCACCCATGACGAGAAGCCTGCATCTGTGGGGCACGAGAGCAAGAGCTTTCCCGGACCCTCACTTGGCGAATGTGGGCACTGCCAACCAGCCTGGAGTTGCCATCAGTGACAAAGCCTGGAGATGAAAATCCAGTAGGTCAGTGTGGCCATCAAAATCATTTTCGCGCATTCCAAGTTCCCCGGCCTGGACGCTAACATGAACTTCAGTGTAGCCGTCGTGAAATAGTCAAGAGTAGTTCATGGCCAACCATAGGACACATTCACCACCATCTCCCTACTTAGGCGTCATCCAGTTCCCACATAACTTCTCTTGAGGAATGGTACGGCCCCCATCCAGTCATCACCTTGGAGACCCTTTGTGCCCTTTCCCTCACTGCGCACATCCCAATCGTCAACAAGGCCCGTCAACTCTCCGTCTTCAGTGTTGTCTGCAGCCATGCCCCTCTCTCCGTCACCCTAGCCCATCACTCCTGCATCAGCCCCATCATTTCTCCCTAGCATCCTAACTACTCTCTGCTTCAACTTCCACATGATTCCAGAATGATCCTTCTTAAACACAGAGTTGGTTGTTATTCTCTCGTGGAGAAACTGTCAGTGGCTTCCTGTTTGCCTAGGCATAAACTGTGGACTTCTGAGGCCCTTCATGATCTTGCCCCTGTTTCTGTCTCCTGCTTTGCTTCTCACTGGTCCTCAACTCCTAGCCTACACCCAGTGCTTTATAATTCCAGGAATGTGCTGTGGCGTTTCAGGCTTGCCTTTTCTCATGTTACCCCTTCTGCCTGGGTTCTGCCTCCGTGTAGCCAATTCGTGCTTGGTTGTCTCTCGTTCAGGAAGTCCTCCACTCTGCACCCAGGGAGCTTTAGGGCTCCCGTCTTGTGCACACACAGCCCTCTGAGGGTCGCTCCTTCAAAGCATATCGCCCTGTGGTTATCGGTTGTCTGTAATGCTGATGGTGACAGTGACCCGTGCCTGTTCTCGGGAATATGCACAAGGGGGCTGACACACGTCCTGGGAGAGGGGAGAGTACCTGGGTAGTGACTGTACAGGTTGCTCACGAGGGTGGTGTTGGCCCATGTGAAGAACTCCTGGAAGCCCAGCACGGCCGAAAAGCCTTGGGTGAAGCTGTGCTCGAGGTGTCTGTTGAAGTGGTAGGTGCTAGGGTCCCTCTGCCCGTAGGCGACCAGCAGCAGCATCCACAGGAAACCCAGATATGCTGGGAAGGGAGGCATAGCCCTGGTCACACAGGGGCCCCAGTCCCAAGCCCAAGGCAGGAAATAGAATGGCGTATAGCAAGGCCTTGTAGACCAGCTACTCGCCAGCCCCCCCGCCTCCCCCCAGTGACAGTGGAACCAATCCGTAGACAGCAGAAAGGAGTAAAGTCCACAGACCAGAAGCCTCCTGCCTGGGTTCCAATCCTGGCTGCGCCACTTCCTATCCATGTGACTTTCACAAGTGACTTACCCCTCTGCCTTACTCTCCTTGTCTGTGAAATGGGGACAGTTCTATTCACAGGGTTGTGATGAGGGAGTCAATAAATTAATATTTATAAACCACTTAAAAATAGTGCCTGCACAGAATTTATGCTCCATAAATGTTTCTTAAAAAGAGTCTTTTAAAAATGGGCCTCTGCCATGTTGCAATGCTGAGGACAGAGCAATGAAAATGACCGTTGTGTTCCCTGCCCTCAGGGAGGTTACCTGTAGACAGGTGAGCGTGATGTAAGGGCCCTTTAGGTACAAAGATTTCGTTTAGGATGCCACATATCAAAATCTTAGGGGGATGCAGAGCCTTACTGATCCAGAATCTCTGGGTCCAGAGCCTAGGAATATACATTCCAGCAGCCCCTGCCTGGGATGAATTGGGACTCCGCCCGTACCCCTTTGCTCTCTTTATTCCGTACATGCTGCTACTTCTATGCAAGCTTCCCTGCTCTCCATTTGTCTGGCCGTAATGTGCTCAGCCAGTGGGAAGGCAGGCTGGGAGTGCTGCAGGGTCAGTGTCCTCCCTGGAAGCAGCCCTCACCAGTGACCTGCGAGTGCCAACTTGGGGCCGTGTACTACATACTCCCACAGAGGTCCCAAGCAGGACTGAGCTCCAGTTCCCACATGGAACCCACTCGTCACCACATCTTCTGTTGCCCGCCTTCTCTCTTCTGTACTTTCCTTTTCTCTGCCAGTGGTTCCCGGGATCACCTCCCCAACCAACTGCTTGTACCCAAATCTGCTTATGGGAGAACCCAGACTAAGATATACAGAAGCTCCTGGTCAACAGGAGCTTGGGGAGCTTTTCTGAAGACACCCACTCTTTGGGCTGAGAATAAAAGAATAAGGAATTAGCCAGAAGGAAAGGTAGGGAGGAGGGGAGGCACATTCCAGGCAGGTTAGATTAGCCTGTGCCAAGGCCTGGGGTCTGCAGAGGGCAAGGAGTCCCAGGAGCTGTAGAACACGGTGTGACAGAGCTCAGGGCACACGGGCCAAAAGAGGTGACCCAGGGTGGGCAGAGCCACAGTAGGGAGCTCAGATTTTACCCTAAGCTTCATGTGAGGCCACCAAAGGATTTTCAGCAGGGGGAAGAAGCTGGGGCGAGTTGATATTTAGGAAAACAGGCCCAGAGGCAGTGTGGGTCTGTCAAAGATTGCACCGTTGGCTGTTCAAGTCTTTGCTGACAACCAGCAAGTGGGGAGACTGCTTGTGGGTGACCTTGCTGCCTACCCAAGATTTCTCTGATGAAGGCAAATGCCTTCTGTTCCTTGAGGTGTGTAGTTTTCATCTTCTCGATGTCAGTAGCCAGAGGTGGCTGGTAGATGTCCTTTCTGCTGCACCTTCGTGCTCGGAACAAGGCAGAGGGGTCTGTGAAAGCAAGGACACAAGGACTGTCCCCCAGGGGGCGGTGGAGCTGCCCTCTGCTTTTGCAGCCAGGAGCCATTTCCCAACACTGCCCTCCACGCCTCCGCCCCTCCATCCCCACACCCAGAATTCTGCCCCTTCTCCTTCCACGGAGAATTCTCCTCGTACTGAAAGCACAACACTCCCCCCGCCCCCCACCCCGTGCTCTTGGACTCTGAGATAGATCCCAGTGCTCTGAAATTTTGATGGATGGAAGAAGGAGGGTAACTAATATTTCCAAGTCCTGTCATGTCTAACTAAGTATCTTCTTTTTCCAAGCCACTTTACTAAGCTGTAATTTTCGTAAATATTCCCATTGGAAGTCTACAATTCAGTGATTTTAGTAGATTTATAGAGTTGTACAACCATCACCACAACCTCATTGTACAACATTTTCATCAACCCAGAAGGTTCCCTCATATCCCCGTGAAGTCAGTCCCCACTCCCACCCTCAGCCCCATTAATTTGCTTTCTGTCTCTATAGATTTTGTTCCTGGGTATTTCATATAAATGGAATCATGCAGTGCATTGTTTCTGGTGTCTGGTTTCTTTCACTTAGCATAATGGATTGGAGTCCATCCATGTTGTTGTGTAATTAGTATTTAGTTCCTTTTTTTGGTATGGATATACTCCTGTATGTTTTTATCCACTCATGTCTGGATTTTTCCTAGTTTTGCCTATTATGAATAATGCTGCTATGAACGTTCATGTACAGGTGTTGGTATGGACGTATATTTTCATTTCTCTTGGTAGATTCCTAGGAATGGCCATTTGGCTGTTTCAAATGAACCCGCTGTGGACATGTAGCTACAAATTCCTGCATGAAAATAAGTCTTCATGTCTCTGGGATAAATGCCCAAAAATGTAATCGCTGGGGCATACGGTAAGACCGTTTTTAGATTTGAAAGGAACTGCCAAACTCTTTTCCAGAGTGACTGTACCATTTTACATTCCCAGAAGCACTGTGTGAATGGTCCAGTTTCTCTGCATCCTTTTCAGCATTTGCTATTATCACCGTTTGTCACTTGAGCTATCCTGATAGGGGTGTATTGTCCCCACTGTCTTTTGAATCTATGCCTTTCTTTCCACCCCCACTACCAGTACCTATAATCTGTTGTCTGGACCTTTCCAGTAGTCTTTTGTTCATTTGACCCAACACTTCTGGTCTCCTAAAAGCAGTTATAGTAATGTTTCTCAAACCACAAGATAGATCATGCCTCTCGTATTTAGCCCTCCAAAACCCCAGCATTGACCCAGGTGCTACAAGGCCCTGCTCCCCACCCACCTCTCTGCCCTCATTTTGTTTTTTCCTCCCTCCCTTCTTCGTTCCTTTCTTAGAGAGAGTGCACACAAGAGAGTGTGCGGGGCAGAGGAAGAAAGAGAATCTCAAGCAGGCTCCATGCTTGGCACAGAGCCAATTAGAGGCTCGATCTCACAACTGTGAGATCATAACCTGAGCCGAAGTCGTAGGCTTAACCGACTGAGCCACCCAGGTGTCTCTGCCCTCATTTTGAACCATTCTCCCCCTAATTCCCTATGCTTTGGCTACACTGTCAGTAGTCCTACAAAATGACAAGCCCTGTCCCACCTCAGGGCCTTTGCACGTGCCCAATGTGCAGTCCCTCCCTGCACCAGGCTCCAGGAACCAACGGAGGCACCACCTCAGCAGAGAGGCCTGCACTCTCCCGTTCTCTCCATAAGTTCTCACATTGCACACTTGCATGTCTGCTTGTGTTGTTTACTTGTTTAATGCGTCTCCCCCAGTGGGCTGTGCTTTCCAAGGGCAAGCTGCTCCATCCAGTGCTGTGTTGCTTGGGGTGGGAGCAGGGATTGGCTTCAAATTGTCAAGAGGAAACCTTTTCAGGGTCATGAAGCTGCTCCAAATCTGAATTGAGATGATGGTTGCACAGCTCTATACATTTACTAAAATCAGTGAATTACACACTTACAGTGAGTGGATTTTATGTAAATCATGTTCCTGAGCCATCGAACTGCCTGGCACACAGCAAGTACTCCCTGAGTAGCTGCCAAAGGAATGACTAAATGAATATTTAATTGTTCTGGAAGCTGGTGTCTCCTTGGACAAAAATTACTCTTTTATCTTGGGGAGAAGATTTTAATGGACCTTTTGGATCTGCAGAGCCAAAACCAAGAGAAAAACAAACGCAAACCCTACCCCAGAGTGGAAGGATACTCTAGGAGGTAACCCCGCTGTATAATAACATCTGTACAAGAATGTAGCTATGTCTTTGGTTGATTTGTTTGTGTTTTCTTTTCCCTGAAAGTCAGAGTCTCTGCGTGGGACTATTAGAGTGTTGATCCTGTTCTGTTTGCTTGTTTTGTGTGATGGTCTTGTTGTAGGCATTCTCTGGAGTGTGGGTTGGGAAGTGAGATATCAGGTTGCAGGGAAAGGTGCTGCTCCGTGGCCCTCCTCCCACAAGGGTCAGCATGGCTCTGTTCCAATAAAACTTTGTTTACCAAAACAAGCAGTGGGCTCCATTTGTGCCCTGGGCTGTAGCTTGCAGACCCTTGTCCTGGAACTCTTTGCAGCCCATCTGCAAGCGTGTTCTGTTTTGGTTTTCATTCTAAAGGCCAGGGGCCTGGGCCTTGGGGGAGAAAGCTGCTTTCTTGGGATTACACAGAGAAGATGGCCATGCAGAGCACGGCCCCCAAGGGGCCTCTTTTGGCAAAGGGGTCCTGCTTGGGCGTAAGAGAGAGGGCTGGGGTAGAGAAGAAACAAGGTTGCCCTGGAGACAGGGAAGGAGTCATTTGTTTTTGGATGGGTCAGGGGTACTTCCCCAATCAGGGGTGAAGGAATGTTGGAGCAAGAAGGTCAGCGGCTGGGCCCTGTAGGGCTCAGCCTCATCAGTTTCCAGGTCCCTGCCTCTACCTGTGCACCATTACCTGGGCCAGACGGATGTCCTGGGAGGGAGGCCACGGGCTCGTCCTCATCCTCCACTTTCTTTAAAACCAACGCGAAGAAGGCAGCAAAGCCCAGCACCTGGGAAACACCCATTGTGAATCCCAGGCCCGAGCTGGCACCTATCAAGTCCTGATCTGGGAGGAGTCAGGATCCGGGTCAAATCTGTAGAAACCTTGCTCTGGGGAAGTCAAGTGGGAACCAGCCCATCCTGTGCCAGGAGGGGGCGCGGCTATGAGGCGCGGCTATGAGGCGCGGGGCGGAGGGGGGTGGCAGCACCTGGCCACCAAGCAGGCAGAGATAGTGAATCTTGGGCTTTCCGTACTTTTCAGACCAAAGCCTTTCCGCCTGCGCCCTGCTGCTGCCAGAGCTCTCTCTTATCTCTCCTACTACCTCAAGTACTGAGTTACATCTTCCTCCTCCCTCCACCCCTCCCTCCTTCCTCCTGCATTGATTCACGGGCACATGCAGGGGAGGGGCAGAGAGAGGGAGAGAGAAAGAGAATGTCAGCACAGAGCCCCACTCGGGGCACGAACCCACGAACCGTGAGATACTGACCTGAGCCAAAATCAGGAGTCAGACACTTAATGGACTAGGCCACCCCAGGGAACCCTATATCTTCTGATAAAGGCTATTTGGGGCAGAACTGGGGACTAACTGGTAAAATGGGGATGAGGGATTTGGCAAATCTTGTAAGTATAAAGAATCACTGTAAATGTCCCCTCCTTTTGCAGGTGCCCCACCTCCCCCGACACACACAGCATTCCTCCTCCCTGACTCTGTCCAGCGGGAGCTGTGGCTCCACGCTCCAGGCCGGGGCTCAGTATTTCTCCAACTCTGGTAGTAACTTTACATTTCAGAAATAGGAGTGCATCTTCCAATTGATGCACACATTTAATGACTTGGTATTTTTCTTTTCTGAAGGTAAAGTTCTTGTAAATTGCTAGCCTGTCTCACAGTTAAAAGGATCTTAGAACTGAGGAAATACGGTTTTATTCATATTTTACACATGTGCCCTAGGGCAGGATTTTGTGACCTTACCTTCCTAACCTTGGGTTCTCATAAAACGGAGGCAAGGACCCTCCTGAGGGTGACTGTGACGGGGACGTACCACATCTTGGTAAGCCTCTAGGCCTGGCCTAGAGTCTCAGTCCCAGAGCCTCTGTCCCCAAACTCGGATTGTCTTGGCAGTTAATGTCATCATTGCCAACCAGGTGCTGTGTAAACTTGTAATGAATAGATAAAGGGATGGTAGAAGCCTAAGGACAGGTCAGCTGGCAGGAGGGAAAGCGTCGGCACAGGGGACCGGGACAGCCTGACCTTCAGAGGCTGGGTGACAAACACACTCTCCACGAAGGAGACGGCCACGGAGATGAGCCATTTGAGGGAGCTGGCCCGCCCGTAGTGCAGGCCGTAGAGCATGGTGAAGAAGGCTGCCACGCCGCTGGTGGCCGCCACCAGGAGCCAGCCCCCCAGGAGACACCACCAGGGCAGGCCGCGAGGAGGCTTGCTCGCCATCGGGGAGCTGAAAAGGAGGGGGGTATGATCAGGGTGGCGCACCTACCAGGCTCAGGTTCACATGTCACTTCACCCCACCAGCTGCATGACTGTGGCTGAGCTCCTTGACCTCTGAGACCTCAGTTTTCTCCTCTGTATCTTGTACCCGCCTCAAAGGGCTTCATTCTACATTCCATCCGGTTTACATACTTTTATTCTACTGAGGTCACGTTTATTCGGTGCTTTACACAGATTTGCTCCCATTACTCACGGGAAGCCTAGATGGCTGGTACTATATAATTTTTTAAACTTTTCTTTAATGTTTATTTATCTTAGAGAGACAGGGGGACAGAAGATCCAAAGCAGGCTCCGTGCCTTCATTGCAGAGCCTGACATGGGGCTCCATCCCATGAGCCGTGAGATCATGACTTAAGCTGAAGTCTGACGCTGAACCAACTGAGCCACCCAGGTGCCCCGCACGTTTTTTTATTATGAAAATTTCTCATCCTACAAAAATCAGTTAGCACTACAAACCCTGAACAATTAGTTTCAACAGCCAAGGGATGGCTGTTAGACTCATTTCATCTACCTTCTCTTTCTCTCTCTCTCTCTCTCCCTCCTCTCCTCTCTGTCTCTGTCTCTCTCTCTCTCTCTCTCTCTGGGATATTTAAAAATAAATTCCAGACCTAATATAAAAGCATCCCTAATTACTTCAGAATATTTCTAAAAAATGGTCATTTTCTTACTGAATCACAGTAATAAATTTTCACACCTTTCAAAATTACCAATTCCTTAATGTTGTCTAATAACCTGTCTATATTCACATTTCACTGATTATCTTTAAAAATGTATTTTAGGGCGCCTGGGTGGCGCATTCGGTTAAGCATCCGACTTCAGCTCAGGTCACGATCTCATGGTTTGTGAGTTCGAGCCCCGCGTCGGGCTCTGGGCTGACGGCTCAGAGCCTGGAGCCTGGTTCCGATTCTGTGTCTCCCTCTCTCTCTGCGCCTCCCCCGTTCATGCTCTGTCTCTCTCTGTCCCACAAATAAATAAACGTTGAAAAAAAATAAAAATGTATTTTAAAAATGTTTTATCTTTGAGAGAGAGTGTGTGCACACGTGAGCAGGATAGGGGCAGAGAGAAAGGGACAGAGAAAATCCCAAGCAGGATCTGCACTTCCAGCAAAGAGCACAATGGGAGGCTTGATCCCACGAACATGAGAGTTGGACGCTTAACTGACTGAGCCATCCAAGCACCCCTAAAAATGTATTTTAAGTTTGACTTAGGAGATAGGAATTATCATTCCCATTTTACAGATGAGAAAACCGAAGCGCAGAGAAGTTGAGGGACTTGTCCAAGGGTGCACAGTTAGGAAACTGCCCACATGAATATGGCTATCCACTGTGAGGTGCTCTACCAAGGGCTGAAAACTGCCTTTTGGCAAACTGCCCTGTTCAAAGCCTTCCTCCCTGAATTTGTGCAGGAATCCTGAATCCCTTCTGCCTGCGAAGATCTGGGTGAACATCCTTCCAAGGTTGCCTGGGCTGCCTTCTCTCTGCAGGCCCCTTCTCTGGTGCCCACTCAGCACCTGGGGGGAGTGGATTACCTGGCGTGTGCCTGGGGTGGGGTGCCCAGCCGGTCCGCAAGGCGGCCCTTCAGGGTCTGCAGCTGGCTGAGGGCCCGGGCGTGGCTCTGGCACTGGGAGAGGCCGCAGGGCCCCACCAACTGAAGCTCTTGCTCCATATGCTCCAGCTGAAGGTAGAGACACCGCCTGTAGGCATTGTCCTTCCGAGGGTCACTTGGGCGTGGCACCTGTTCTGGAGGACGAGGGAGAGAAAGCGCCTCAGTTGGTGCCGAAGGACAGAGCGGACAGCCCGCGTTAGTGACGGCTTTCTTGTGTCGAGCGCTTGCTGTGTGCCATGCCGTGAGAGACCTGGGCTCAGAAAGATGGGGAGAGGTACCAGGCTCCCATGGCCAGTTAGCACGCGTAGGCTGCTCTTAACCTTTTAGCAAGGGCGCTCTCAAAGCTTCCTTCCCCATGGGCAGAAGAGAACAGAATGAATGCCCATCACTTGCTGCCACAAGAGCCAACCGTGGGCTAATCTTGTTCTGTCTCTGCCCCGCCCCCCAACGTCCCCCACTTTTTTCTTCTTCTGGAATACTTTAGAGCAAATCCTCGACATGGTGGTGTCTCATCAGCAAATATTTTGATATATACACGATTTGCCTCCTGCCAAGATTTGCCTGGTGTCGGTCTTAGCCTTTTGTTTTCAACTTTTTTTTTTTTTTTTAATCATGAAAAGGGTCCAGCCTACAAAAGCAGAGAGTGTGAGGACATGACCCTGTACACACCCACGGCTCAGGATTACCAACTCGTGGCCACTCATGCTTCACCTGCACCCAGCCCGCCCTCTCTCCACAGGGATGATTTTGAAGCAAATTCCAAGGCCCAGGTCATGTCCCTAAATATCTCAGTATGCTTCTCCATGTGCTTCTACGATGTGCTATAATGCTACAGCGTGCTTCTAAAAATAAAACCACGGTGTCACTGTCAGCCTTTGAAACGAGTGATGATAATCCCTTAATAGCACAGAATAGCCAGTCACTGGCCAAATTCCCTTGATAATCTCATGAATGTTTTCCCACAGTTGGCTTGTTCACATTTCGGCTTCCTAAAAAGTCAAACAAACAAAAAACCCATAAAGATGTTTTTTGTTTTAAATGACTCATTGCAAGAAAGAAACAACGTTGACATTTCCACTGTTGTCCATGTATTTAAGGGACGCATGGCCTCTTCCAGCGGAACCAGGTCTGGGTCTCTGACCCTGAGCTGGGAGGCGGACACCCGGGGGCACCTCCTCCTGGGACAGTAAAGAGCGCAGGTCGACTGGACCAGCGTTTGTCTTTGCAAGGGGTACGTGAAGCCAGATGTGGGAGGTGACAGGAGAGAACACCCCTGCCCCACGGCTCCCCGGCAGTCACCAGTGAGAAGTGAGCGGGAAGGTAACCTGCCGTGTGAAGAAAGGTGCAGCAGGGCTCGGGCTAGATGCAGGGGAAGGTCTGGGGCAATGTCGACTCTGTCTCCCTGACTCAGGTCTCCTCCCTCACCCTCCTTCCTGGGTCTGCCTAGCCGAGGCCACAGCTACGGGTTCTGACATCAACAGCCTTCAGGTTGCAAGCCCTCAGGCAGTGTTTCTGGAAGATACCATCACTCCCTATCAATCATAACACCACTGAAGACCTGCTTTATATCAGGCTGAGCACGTGTCTTGTGACCTCATTCAGTCCTTGAAATGAGCCAAGAGGCTAGATGGATCAATCCTCCTGTTTCATAGGGGAGGAAGCCAAGTCACAGGTTGAGCAACTTGCCCAAAGTTGCACAATTGCTGGTGCGGCTGTGAGAGCCCCGGGACCTGGCTGGCTCCAGAGTCCATGTTCTGAGGCCTCTGCTAGGAAGACCAAGCCCCAGACTCAAGGCCAGATGTCTAGTGCAGGCATCAGCGGAGCTCCTGCAGGGTCAGCCTTCATAGGCAGCCCAAACCCAGCTCTCTGGAGCATGGGCGTCAAGGTGGGGCTGACCGTGGGGTCAGCGTGGGCCCGGCCATGAGGGCTGTAAGTGTTAACAGTGAGGAGTTGGGATCTTGTCTTGAGGGCACTGACTCTCCACACTCGAAGTGTGCTTGAAAGTTGCCTAAGTGACTAGTTAAAATGCAGATTCTGGCCTCAGCCAGAAGCTAATTCACTATATCAGTGGTGGGACCAAGAGTTTATGAATTCAAATTCCCCATTCTGTAGACTCCGTGTCTGTATTCTAAACAAGATTTACACAGTGATCAGCCTTGTGTGTTAAAAATGGCAGCATTCTTAGCCCACACTATCCAGTATGATAGCCACTGGCCCCATCAATTAAATTAAAATTAATTAAAATTACCATTAAAAAATTCAGTTCCTTAGTCACACTAGCCACATTTCAAGTGCTCAGGAGCTAAATGGGGCCAGTGGCTGTCATACCGGATGGCACTGATACAGAGCATTTCCAGCACTGTGAGAAGTTCTATTGGACAGCCTGTTCCAAACACTGGCAACATCGATGTGGGTGGAAGATGAACAGAAAAGGGGCAAGTGGGGAGTCAGAGAGAGTAGTCCAAACCAGAATAATGTGCCTTATATAGAACTCAATAAAAATGAAATGATGTTACTAAATTTTAGCGGAATACTGTTTCAAAAAGCTCTGAGTTTGAGACCTGCTGTTTTTCTGCCAGAGAATTAACCCAGTATTAAAAGGGTGTTAAAGACACACAAGTACCAAACGGAGATTTGCTCCCAGAAGGGTTGGAAGAGAATGGAGGAGTGACTTCTCACGCTGCCACTCCGTGTTCTTTACTGTCTTTCTACTGCCCTGTCCACCATCTTGTGCCCTGCCCCTTACATTTGGAAATGGGTCTGGTTTGACTTTGAACCCCCCAGCACTTCACAGAAAGGAAACTGAGGCGTGGAGAATTGAAGTAACCTGCCCCACATCCCACAGTCCGTTAATCGCAGAGCCAATACCCAGAGTTGTCAGGGTGGCCAATGCTCCCCTTAACACATAGGAAAGAACATGCCTTTCTGCTTTGTGCATTCCATCGTGACCTGCTGTGCTGACGTCATCCCACTCACGTTCGTTGTGTGCTTTCTATGTGTTGCATGGGGTCAGGCATGAGACAGATGGAGACAGGACAGGGACAGGCTCCCACCTCACAGAGCTCACGCTCCAGCAAGGTTGCTGTAGATTTTAAATAGCTCTTCACACAAGTCACGATGTGGCAGCAGGCACTGTCAGAGCGACGCAAGAGAAGCTTAGGGGCTAAAGGGTATGTGTCTGGAGGCCCCGTTGTGGCACTGGGGGTGGGGCTGCTCCCCTGAGGAAGGAGTGCTTAAACCAAGACTAAGGCCTGATTGGGAATTAGCTAAGAGAGGAGAAAACACATTCTAGATGAAAGGACAAACACACATGAAGGCCTTTAGCGGGAAGGCAGCTTGGCGTTGTGAAGAAAGGGGTTGCCTGTGTACAGAGAGGGAGGTGACGGCAGGTGGTTGCAGGGGAGGTCGGTGGGAGATACTGCATAGGACTTCTCGACTCCCTAGTGATTCAGATGCAGCCCAAAGTCCTGTCTCCACCCGGTCCCCTTTCCCAGATCAGAAACATCAGGACTTACCTTCCGCTTGTACAGACCCAAGAGTGAGTGTCAAAGAGTCCTCTCTCTGCTTGGCTTCCTCCCAGGACTCCTGCCCTACCATGTTCTGCACACAGATGACGTCTTCCACCAAGGCCAACAGTTGGTTGATGTCCATCAAGGTCACTGACTCCCAGCCAGAGGCAGGTGCTGGCACCTTCAGAGCTTTAAACAGGGAGCTGACGAGTCTCCACATATCCTGCAAGTGAGCCCAGGTTGGGTAAGGGGAACGTGAGCTATAGGTGATGGGGCAGTATAGTGGTGAAGAGAATTCACCCCAGGGCTTGGCAGTCTGGCTTTGAATCCCAGCTTTGCCCACTGAGATGTGACGTTGGACCACCCTGAGCTTCCATTTTGTCACCTGTAGAGTCCCTCTTCTAGGATTTGAACTGATACATTCCAGGCTGTATTTCTCAAAGTGTGGCATGTAGTAGGTGCTCAGTAAATGTTTATTGGTGCATGAATGCAGAAGGAGTCCCTTCCATGGGTTTCTATGATAAAGGTGTAATATTTTGTACACACAGGGTTCCCAGAAATTGTAGGTGCATACATGTAGGTGTTTTTGTGTATGTTTGTGTGCACGTGTGTGTACATATACATGTGTGCAAGTGTATGTATATGTTTGTTTATGTCTTTGTATATGTACATGCACACGTGTACATGTCTGTAGGTGTGTGCGTGTATACATGTGCACCTGCGTGATGCCTATACATGTGTATACACGCACACGTGGTGTACATGTGTGTGCACGTGTGCACATGTAAACATGCATGCACGTGCACACATGTGTGTGTAGGTGATGAATCTTGGTGACTGATGCTGTCAGACAACATGGGGTCGCCAGGCCTCAGGCCTCAGTTCTCCCTCCGCCATTTCTGCCCAGGCTAGAACACCCCTCCACCGCCAAGGTTGAAGACATGCCTTGGTCACCACTTCAAGTGTCAGAAGGCCATCCTCCATGGACTGCAGTGAGGGGGCCAGGCTGGGGGAGCCCCTGTCCCATTTCCCAGCATTCTGCTCCTTAGTGACCCGAGGACGAGTGTTTCGAAAGATCTGAACGATCAGGAGGTTGATGGGGAACATGAGGAGAGAGCTCTCCAGTCCAATCATCACTTCCTGCCAAGTGAATTCAATTTTACCTAGGACAGAAGAGGGAAGGGGTCAGTGGGAGACTCTCCACCACCACTTCCAGAAGGTGGCTGTGCGGTAAGGACTCACATTGCCCACAGAGACGTCTGGCCCCAGAGTGGCTCCTGGGAGGTGACCTCTAAGCTCTTGGGTTGTTCTGCCCGGTAGGTACACCTTTGTTTACCTGGGGTCTTGGGCCACACTCTATAGTCTATGATAACAGTGATTAGCGGTGAGGGCCTTGGCCACACAGCATCACCTCAGCCTCTGGAGGGGCCGGAGGCTAAGGTCAGCCATGTGGGGGTCAGCTGTGTCTGTGTGAGCAAGCCCCAAAAAAACTCTGGATACCAGGGCTCAGGGGAGTGTCCCTGGTTGGCAGTATTCCATGTGTGTTGTCACACATCATTGTCAGGAGGAGTGAGCATGGTCACAGATCGCCTGTGGGGAGAAGACAACTGGAAGCTGTGTACCTGCTCTCCCCCTGCCCCAGCCCCACGCACCTCTTTCCTTTCCTGATTTTGACCCGTATCCTTCCTCTGTAATGAGTGTAACGGTGTTTCTGATGTACTTGTTGAATTATTGAATCGGAGGGTGGTCGTGGGACCTCGGGAATGGTATGGCACTATCCCTGACCGTCATGACAGTGCGAGTTACCCAAGTCCATCTTTTGCTCAGCTGGGTCCTTGGGAACACCCCAGAACATGATGCTGGTCAGCATGGTGCAGAGGAGCATGGAGAAGCAGCAGGACACCCTCTGGACGCGGGTAAAGTTGCTCCGAGCTGAGCAGCCGAAGACAGAATACCAGATGTGTCCATCCTGGAAGCCTGTGGAGGTCTTCATGAGAAACAGGTGGCTGTGAAGAGGCAGGGAGAGAGGGACAGGGATTGGAGAAGGCTGGTCTCTTCAGGGCAGTCCTGGGATGCGAGGGAAGGGCTTGTTTCCAAGATTTATCCTCTACTGTCTCTAGTGTGGGAGACATACGGCACCTTAGCATCATTCAGAGTTAATGGTGGGGGCTCTGCACAGAGTGAGTTGCAATCCTAGATGGCCCTGCTGCTCGTCGTGTGTCCTCAGGCAAGTTACTTTACTCTTTCCACATCAGTTTACTAGTCTGTAAAATGGGGATAATAACATAATCTGCCTAATGGGACTGTTGAAAGGTTTGTGATCATTTTTGTCAAGCATTTGGTAAAGTAGCTGGCATGTATGTGAGTGTTCATCAGTGTTAGCAAATTATTTTTGTTATAATTTTTTTAATGTTTATTTTTGAGAGAGAGGGGCAGAGAGAGAGAGAGAGAGAGAGAGAGAGGGAGAATCGGAAGCAGGATCCAGGCTCTGAGCTGTCAGCACAGAGCCCGATGCCAGGCTCAAACCCACAAACCATGAGGTCATGACCTGAGCTGAAGTCAGATGCTTATCCAACTGAGCCACCCGGGTGCCCCTAGCAATTATTTTTGTTATAATTTTCATACAGTAGTTAGCTATACTATTAGGTTTATTATAATTAGTGCATTGGAGGATACTGGTTAAAAATTCCAGGCTATAGGTTCAGGCTCAGTTTGAGAGAATAAAAATTGCAAGACAGGGTTTCTGGAAATGGCACCATATTCTCCTTAAGAATCTGTGTTATTTCCCTGTGAGCAGAATGTAGTCTAATCAGGGGCCCTGCTTCTCCTGAGTGTGCAGAACTGATGCTCCCAGCTGGCGCGCATTCTGGTGGCCAGTGCCAGCACCCCTCAGAGTTGTACTTTCACTGTCATTCTGTAATTCGTGAGTGGCCTAGACTCAGAGTAAAGGTGCATAAAGAGATAGGTCAGCTGCCAACAACAGTGATTTTCCACGTGGTTGTTCTGCCCATAGTTCTATTGACAATTCACCAAATATTTGGTGAGCCTCGTGCTGTGTGCCACGTGCTCTGCTGGGCACCAGGATTCATGGGGAAGTGACACAGTCCTGCCTTCAGACGCCCCTTTGTCTCATTTCCAGGCATCGCACGTTTGATGATCTGCTCCTGTGACCGAGCACTTACTCTGAGCGCTCGCCGTGCTAAGTTTGCTCCCCACATCATTTCACAGGACGCGCACGGGTCCCCGTGGGGTAGGCACACCAAACAACTCCTTTTTCAGATGTGGAAGCTGAGACCTGGAGAGGTGCAGTGACTCTTCCAAGGTCGTGCAGCAAGTCAGTAGCAGCATGTGGAACTGTGCAGTGTGCCCACATCTGTGTTACACTTCTCCTGGGGCCCAAGTCTCTCGGACTCAGACTTTTTCCCTTTGCAGGCCGGGCTGTTCAGAGTGGCAGCTAGGAGGGAAAGTCACCTTTCAGTAAATGCACTGGAAACAGACTTTGTTTTTGAACCTAACTCAGAAGCCATTTAAAGTAGAGGTCACGGGGCGCCTGGGTGGCTCAGTCAGTTAAGTGTCTGACTCTTGACTTCAGCTAAGGTCATGATCCCAGGGTTGTGGGATCGAGCCCTGCATCAGGCTCTGCACTGAACATAGAGCCCAGTTAAGATTCATTCCCCGTCCCCCACTCGTGCGCTCACTCATTCCCTCTCTCTCTCTCTCTCTCTCAAAAATAAAACAAAAATAAAGTAGAGGTGACAAATTCACATACCTAAAGGGACCTGGGTAGACACAAACAAATGAAGTAAACGAGTGAAGTGGGTTGGGAGTAAGATAATAGGGAGTGGGTGGGGATTGTGGCAAAACAGAGTGTACATGGCCTGTATAAGAGGAAAGCTGGTCCCCAGCTCTAGCAGATGGGTGCCATGCAGGAACATACTTGCCGCATTTTCATACTTGCCGGGTTTTTGTGGAGTCTCTTGATTTTCTAATATTGGTTGGGAACAGACTGAGGGTCCATCAATAGGAGGATGGCTGAATTAGCTGTGGGACATCCAGTCTGTGGATTATCATGCAGCCAATAAGGAAGAGTTTGACCCAACCACACTGTCTTGGAAGGATGTTCATGGTGTACCATCAAAGAAAAAGGGTGACATAGTAGGAGTGGTTCCATTTTAAAAGACATGAAATAAACGGTCTGTGGTGTTGTATGTGTGCACACGAGTGTGTGTGTGTGTGTGTGTGTGTGTGTGTGTACATTTGTATCTGCGTTGATGTGTTTGGGCAGATGTGGAAAGAAGGAAGTAAAGCTAAGGGAGACACGTGCTGAAACACCCGTGTGGAGTAAAACAGCATGAAGAAGGAGCCCCAGATGGCCAGACATGGAATTGCCTTTCAAAATCAGGCTGTTCAGTCACATAAAACATATTATTGTACGACACATGTAAAGAAATACGGATAACCGTTCTAACCGTTCTCACCACGTCAAAGATCATTCTGTGTCAGAGGGTCCATGTCCCTCCAGGGCCCCTCAGTCCCGGCAAGAAAAACTGATTGGTCATTAACGTCACACATTTGAAGCTATGCAGTCCCGATAGCTGAAACATGCTTTTGTTTTGCTTCACCTGGATTGCAGTGCACCTTCCCTAAAGATGAAAGAATAAGGTGAACAGCATTTGCTTGAAAAGAAGAAAGTACCTGAATTGTTTCCTGTCCTGCTCTGTGGCCACCGGAAATTCTTTGTCAAGGACACAGTCTCCGACATCAATGGACAGCCACGAGTTGCAGAGGAAATACCACTTCCGGTTCGTTGCCAGGTCATGCACCAGCACCCGGCTCACGTACCTGCAGAAGGGACCCGTGCTTTTGAGGACAAGGTTGGGAGGTGAGGCTTCTTTGGATACCACGAAGGTAACACCTTTGCAAACCTGAGCCCAAGAACAAGAGCTCCTGAAAAGAGAAACTGTATTTTTCTTCATTTTCCTTGGTGCCTTGACCAAAATGCCCCGATCAGCGGGTGAGTTTGGCCTCACGTGGGGAGCTCACGGAGATGCTGCTGCAAGAGGGTACCTTCTGAAACTATTAACCCTAGTGCAGGGCAGCAGGCCCAGGGCCAGCATCCAGATGCAAGTGAGGAAAGCCACGTTGTCTAAATTGTGTGCATTCAGGGAGGTGCAGACTCGGGCGCACAAAACCTCGTCTTCCTGCCGGCTTCCACCCAGAGAACGAGCCGTCTATTTTGGACTCAGGACTTCATGGGTATCAATCATCTAACCTGATTTAGGTCTTTGAGGCCCGCGTAAGGAGTGAGATCATCTCGCCTCTGCTGGGATGGGAGATGCCGGAGCAGCCATTTCCCCTGTTGCCTTATGGCCAGTAAGAATAGTGACAGTATCAATAGCCACTCTCTGCTGAGCATTTACTGTGTAATGCAGACGATGCTCGGAGGCTCTGGACACGCGTCTTCTCACTTCCAGGAGGACAGCCCTGTCAGGCATGCAAGAGCCTCCTCTGTTGAGGTCACACAGCCTCCGGGGGAGGCCAACATCCAGTGACTGATGGGTGCAGTGCCTGGGTGTGGTCAAGACCTGGGCATCTCAGCCCGACTCGGAACACTCCAGAGCTCCCTGTGGGGGTCAGCCACGCTGTTGTGCTGCATCAGAGCTCTGCCCCCTCTGCTCCTCCTGCTTCCTTCTCTCCCTGCCCAGGGGCTGGTCCCAGGCACCCTGCATTTTCAACTCTATCTCCGAGTCCAATGTACAGCCCTTGAAGTAGTAATGTGTAATCCCTTAGGTAAATTAAAGACAGCAATGTAAGTGCTGTGTTTTTCTAAAGTTGCAAGCCTCTGATGGGGGGGTCAGGCTGGAAATGACTCATCTAGGTGACTCGTTTTGGCCTCACACAGAAGGGGCAGATTCTTGGCTCTGAGCTTGCCAGCTGTGTGACCTTGGGCAAGTCACTTACCTTCCCTGGGCTTGGATTTTTCCACCTGCAAAACAAGGATGAGGGTACTTGTCCCTGAATGAGAGTACTTGGTCATTGTTGAGGAGCCGGTGAAAAAAGGCACAGAAACAGGAAGGCTTAGTCTAGTGCTTAGCAGGGGCGGCTGTTCCTGCCTCTTCCACTAAAGAATCAGCCCAGTGTCTCCTTAGTCCCCTCTTATTGGGCAAGGTTTGTCTTCACAGCGGGTACCTATCCCCATTTTACAGATGGGGAGCTGGGGGCTCAATGACAGGTTGATGCTGCAATGTGCCAAGGGTGGAGCTAACACTGGACGCCAGGGTTGCAACTTCCAGTCCTTGTAGCTACTAATCCCATCTGTGTGGCTCATGGATGGGTGGGCCTCTCCCGCCCTCACTGTCCTTATCGGTGAAGTAGGGATCCATTCTATGTGTTTGCGGAGGCTTGTGTGGATCAGCCGGGTGGCACGTGCACAGCCCTGGGCTGGCACTTAGGGGGTTCTCGTGGTGTGCCGCCCCCCCCCCCCCGCCCCGTGACTTACCAGGATGGACGGTCCCCTGAGTTGTCATGCCACAGCCGCAGACTCCTCAGCTCCCCCAGGGGGAACAGGGTGGAGAGTAAGAAGACATCTACTCCTCCTCGCTCAAAAACTGGGATGTCAGGATCTGACAGGTGGTGGGGTTCACTCTCTCCATCCAGGCCATATAGGGTGACAGTCACCTGAAATCCAGAGACTAGGAGAGGCCGACTCCCCCTGGTAACCAGGCCCTGCTGGCCGTGTTTCCTTGGAAGTGTCCAAAAACCAGTGAAAACCAACATAGCACGGCCCCTTCATTCTCTCTTCTCCCGTCTTGGGCCTACTGAATTATTTTTCAGGTGTATGAAGATTTGGGGTCACACTATCTGCATTTATGTATTCAGCGTGAGTTATAAAACGCTTCCTGGTAACTTTTTAAAACTTCCCGTGTACTTATTTGTAAGGGCTTTAGGGTAGGAACTGATTTCTCCCTCTAACAGTTATATTCCCAGTGTCTCCCAGAGTACCTGGCCCTGAGATGTGAATGCATGAGTGCCCATTGTCTTGAAAATGCATATTCCTAGGCCCCCCCTCCAGACCGCCCAACTGAAAATCCTGGGGCCAGGGCCCAGGAATCTGTTTTTCTGCAGCTGTCCAGGTGATACTGATGGCTGATTTCCTGAGCAGAAACAGCCACCATACTGCCATCTGTGTTCTGCCCACGTCTGTCAGCCTCACCACTGCAGCATCCCTGCCAGCAGCTGTCTCTTTCCTGGGGTTTCTTGGGCTGTTAGAACAGAGACTGGAAGTGCCAGAGAATTAATGGCGATACATGCTGTTCTCCACCAGTGACTGATGGGATTCGTGGGTAAGTGACCCAGTTCCCCCAGCCATCAGTGGGGTGATTTTGAGGCCCATGTTGCTTACCATTTTGCCAAGTTCCATAGTGGGTTTAGGCTCCAGCTGCCCAGAGAGGTAACGGATTTGATAATGCACCCCTTATCAGTTCTTTCTCTTCCCTATCAGCTTCCCAGTCCCCTACTGGGGTGTCCTAGGGTCCCCCTCTCAAGGCAACTACTTATGCTTCCACAGCAGGGTTCATCCACTATAGACATCCTGGGCCGGATGATTCCTTGCTCTGGGGGCTTTCCTGTGCATTGTAGGATGTTTAACAGCATCCCTGGCCTCTACTAACCATCCAAACTAAGACAATATCAAACGGACATGTGGCCCAACTCTCCAGAAAGAGAAATGGCCTGTGGATCGTAGGTTTTCACGTTTTTCCTATAAGGTAGTCTCTTTAGTGTCAAACAGAAATAAGGTAAATGTTTCATTCGATGGATGAAATTAATTCCTACGTTTATTCAGTGAACAGTTACCGAGCTCTTACTCTATGTTAGCCACCTGGTTGAGGACCTAAGACACAGCAATAAATAAAAATAAAACAGATGCAAACATAAATGAAAATAAGATTTAAAAAGTAACAGACAAATGCCCCGCTGTAATGAAGCTCGATATCATTTTTGAAAAAACAATGGAGCTTCCTCTGAGATAGTAGACACAGTGCCAGTGGTTCTCAAAGTGTGTTCCATTGAGCCCTCAGTTTGAGTAAAGGAACCTTGGAGGCTGCTGTCAAGATAGTGTATCGAGATGAGGAACATCGCACAGGCCAGACTTAACTCAGGATGCCGAAGCATTACAGGGACAACCTGCTGTATGCTCCACAGCCAAGTGTTCACGAACCTCAGAGAATTGATAAGTAAGTGAAATAATTTCTTTACTACCTCTCGTCAGCCTGCTCCGGGACAGATGGCTCAGCCTGACCTTTTAGCTAGATGCCAGCTAATCAGTTTACCCCCAAAAATCTAAGACTCCTTGTTTTCAAATGGGAGGCACCGTTCCTTTCTTTCCTTTCTCCCTTCTCTCTGAAGAGTTTTGTTTTCTCTCTACCCATTGATAACAGTTTGCTGACTCTTCTTATGCGAGCAAATTTGCATGCAGGTTACTGTCTGAGTTATTCTTTGATAGGGATAAGGGAGATGACCAGTGTCATAGTGCTAGGCCCCATCTCTCCCTTAACAAGTTCCTACTTTATCTTTTTAAATATTGGGGCTTGGGGTGATGTTTTGTTTGCCAAAAAGATTCTTTCCTGTAAAAAAATGAGAAGAGAAAAAAAAAAAATCCTACAATACCGTATTCACTATGCTAACGTGACTCAACAATGGGCCAGCAAGGGCTTTGCTGGGAGGGACACACTGATCAACCGGGGCGGGGGGGGGGGGGGGAGTCTTGCGTGGACAGGTACCTTCGAGGAAGTGGCTGCCCCTCTCCGGTTTCCAGTGTAGACTGTCACCAGGTAGTGGTACTGGGCAAAGGGATCGTTGTCCTCCAGCACCGTGACCTTCACCTGGACAGAAGGATGGCGTTAGGAGGGCCCTGTTCAGTGGGTTCATGCACTACACAGCAGCCAAGAGCGAGCTGGGCATTCATGACAAGGGAAGAGAGCAAAATTGTGTATGTTATTTATTCATTCCATTGGGTGAGAACAAGTGAAATAAAAAACTTTTAAAATAAAATAGTACAAAATGCATTTCATATTAAATATGACTCAAAGTAGTCAAACTGGAAATGAACTTGGTATTAAGGTGAGAACGTTCAGTGTTTGATCTGGTGAATGATACCAACTCTGTTTATCTAGAATTTCTAACATTGGTGACCAGATTGGGACTCTAAGGGAATTTAAAAGGAAGGAAGGCTAAGGTGGTTTAGCAGCAAAACAAAACAAAGCTGGAGTAGAGGTTGCAGTGGGCTCTGTGGTGAGCCATCCAGATCTCCCAGCAGTGGACGGTTGTCTGCTCCAGTTGTCTGGGATGTGACAGCCACCTCTACTGAGGTCATATGCCCTCCTGGGGAGGCTGACGTGCGATGGCAGATTGATGTGGTATCTGGGCATGCTCAAGACCTGGGCATCTCGACCCAACGCAGGGCATCTCTGGAGCTCCCAGCCCAGCTTCCCTTTCTCTCTCTCTCTCTTTCTTTCTTCCTTCCTTCCTTCCTTCCTTTTTACTTTTATTGTTTTAATTTACATCCAAATTAGTTAGCATATAGTGCAACAATGATTTCAGGAGTAGATTCCTTAGTGCCCCTTCCCCATTTAGCCCATCCCCCCTCCCACCTCCCCTCCAGCAACCCTCTGTTTGTTCTCCATACTTAAGAGTCTCTTCTGTTTTGTCCCCCTCCCTGTTTTTATGTTATTTTTGCTTCCCTTCCCTTGTGTTCATCTGTTCTGTGTCTTCAAGTCCTCATGAGTGAAGTCCTATGGTATTTGTCTTTCTCTGACTCATTTCGCTTAGCATCATACCCTCCAGTTCCATCCACGTAGCTGCAAATGGCGAGATTTCCTTCTTTTTCATTGCCGAGTGATACTCCATTGTCCTTACACACCGCATCTTCTTTGTCCATTCATCCTTCGGTGGACACTTGGGCTCTTTCCGTACTTGGGCTGTTGTGGACAGTGCTGCTTCTCTTTCTGCTCGTCCTGCCTCCTTCCCTCCCTTTCCAGGGCTGAGCGCAGGCACTCCTTGTGAAACGCCCTGCACACTCAGCTCCGCTGCAGAGTCTCTTTCTTGGGAACCAAGCAACACGGGAGGCGCTTAAAGTATTAATGTTGAATCCCTCGTGTGAATTGAAGACAGCGGTATAAATGCTGTAACTATGAGCTTATTAAGCTTTGTGCCACCTTCACATCCTGAGAGGTGTTGCTGTGTGTGTGGGGAGGGCGGGAAATGGAGAATATTTCAGAACTTTGTGACAGTGCATCCTTGCAAGCATTTATGTGCTCACTCAGACACTCAGAATTTTACTGAAGGCTCCTTAAATGTCAGATACGGTGCACATATTAGAAAAGTAATCAGAACTTTGTTGTTGGCAATTTGTTTTTCTCGTTTCTATCCTCAGACCTGTTTTATGGTCAGGCAGATCTGGGTCTGAATTCTGGCTTCTTGGAGGTGACTTTAGATCAGTTAGTTGCCCTCCCTGATCTTTGGTCTTTTCCTCTGTAAGGTGATAGAGGCACCGTCCGGTTAAGGGTGGACTCAGAAGGCCCGGGTTGTCCATACCCTGCACATTTCAAAGAAAGACCTGGATCTTGGCCAGCTCTTGAAAGATAACCCCTGAGTGCTTGGAATCTCCTGCATGATGAGTGTCTTTTCTTTTTTTTTTTTTAAACGTTTATTTATTATTGAGAGATGGAGAGACACAGAGCATGAGCAGGGGAGGGGTAGAGAGAGGGGGAGACACAGAATCCGAAGCAGGCTCCAGGCTCTGAGCTGTCAGCACAGAGCCTGACGCGGGGCTCGAACTCACGAGCTGTGAGATCATGACCGGAGCCACAGTCGGTCGCTTAACCAACTGAGCCACCCAGGCGCCCCAAGTGATGAGTGTCTTTGAATACCTTGGTCCACACCAAGTAGTCTCTGCTAACAGTCTGATTTATGATGAGGGCTTTGGGCCATGCTGTATCAGTCTGACCTCTGGGTGGTGGTGGTGATGATAGGTGATTTGTTGGAGACTGAGTGACTGACCTCAGTTACTCAGTGGGCACTCCATATGTCTGTGGCTGACCCCCCATTAAACCCTGGACCCCAGGGCTCAGGTGAGCTTCGTATGAACTGTCACACGCCATTGCTAGAGAATGCCGTCTGTCCATACAGCTCTCCTGGGGGAGTAGTCGGAAGCTCTGGCCAGATCTCTCCTGAACTCTTCCCTTTTCTGATTTTCATCTGCATCCTTCATTGCAATAAACCATAATCATGAGTATCACAGCTTTTCTGAATTCTGAGAGTCTTCCCAGCAAATCGCTGAACTTGAGGTTGGTCTTGGGGCCTCTCAATCTTCTTCTTACAGGTGAAGTGAGCATTAAATGGGATAATCACTGGCATTTAGTAAATCCTCAATAAATGGTCAGTAGAATAATCCTCCTGACAATTTGATGAGAATGGACATTTTAAATTTTTTTTTTTTCAATGTTTATTTTTTGGGACAGAGAGAGACAGAGCATGAACGGGGGAGGGGCAGAGAGAGAGGGAGACACAGCATCGGAAACAGGCTCCAGGCTCCGAGCCGTCAGCCCAGAGCCCGACGCGGGGCTCGAACTCACGGACCGCGAGATCGTGACCTGGCTGAAGTCGGACGCTTAACCGACTGCGCCACCCAGGCGCCCCGAGAATGGACATTTTATATATAATGAGGCTGAGAAGCTGGCTTGCCTGGGATGACCTGGCTTTGCTGCTGGCCCTTTGGCTCCCCACCTGAGCTCCATCCCCTGAAGTTCCTGCAAGGGAACACCCCCTGCTCCTTCCTCCCATTCCTGCAGACCACGCAACCTCACCTTGGCCTGATCCTGAGCATCCTTCCTCCTTGCCCAGATCACCACCAGCACGTAGGCCACGCAGAGGCAGCCCACGGTAGTCACAACCACGGGGTTATCTTCAAAGGTGGCAAAGAGCTCGGTGGTCTGGCGGACGTCGATGGCATTGGGCGTCACCAGGAACGTGCTTCCAAAGAAGGTGAGGTGGTTGCAGAGGCAGTGTGTCTGGGAGGGGGTGGTCCGTGGCCCCACCTGCAACCCCAAAGAGGCCCCGGTAGGAATGCCAGCACGTCTCTGGCTCACTAAAGCCCAAGGGAGGTGGAAAGTTCCCTGAGGAGGCCTGGGGAGACCAGCTCTAGGATTCTCTTGAGATTTTTTAGTTAGCTAAAAATCTTTAAATGTCAACAATATTATCTATAACAAGTATCTTTGTACCTGTCATTCTCAGTGGGCACCTGTGTATCTCATGAGTCATCTTTGCCCTTTTAAAGAACTATTACGGGTGAAGGCGAAGTTCCCTCTATCCCCCACCTTCCATTAGCAGCCATTGTCACAACTTTGGTGCACATGATTCCATTACATTCTCCGCCCGATGCTCACTCGTTGGACAGATATGTATTGAGTGCAAAATCTATGCCAGGCAATAGGCTAGGTGCTGAGAGGCCATCCAGGGTAATCAGCTCATCTCAGGTTTCCAGGGACTTATCTATTTCTAAAAAGGAAAGGCCCAAGTCCTGGGACTCGCTAGGGTGGTCAGTCATCTCACACTGAAGATAAAAAACAAACACAAAAAAAAAAAAACCAAAAAAACTGATACTGGGGAATCATGTAAAGAAAAGGGAAGGACAAATGTTTAAATCCTGAACTGGTGTCTTAGCACCAGGAATGCGCTCCCTAAATTTCACCCTCTTAGGTTTAGGCACCAGGGGCCCCTCGCCTGGGCTCATGCTTTGAGTGCGTGCTGCTCTAGCTATCCTCAGGCAGCACCTGTCTGCACAAGACAGGGAGTCAGGGGGCCCCAGGGACGTGCCCACCACAGCACATAGCACTCACCGTGTCTAGGGAAAGGCTCTAGGTGACCCTGAGGATGAAGCCCTCCTTAAATTTTGCACCATAGATGTCTCACTTGTTTTACCCTAGTCCTGGCCCTGGGATTCCCCCTTCTAGACTATGGTTTGGGGACGTGGACCTGGAATCCCTTGCTTCTAGGGCCTGCACAGCCCTGTTCCTCAGGATCACTCTTCTCTGGTGGACTGGCCACCGGTGTGCCCACCCTCGGGCATGAGGGAAGCAGGATGTGGCTATGGGGGGCAAGGTGTGTGGGTGGAGCTTGGGCACATGGTCCCCTGTGGTACAGGACCATAACATTGAGGCCAGGGGTGGGGGTGGAGACAGGAATGGACCAGGGCTGGGGACCCCCATCTGTGTTCTTAATTCACACCTTGCACTTAAGTCCTTTCCTAAATCCTTCTGTCAACTTTCAGTTACCCCCCCCCCCCCCCCGGGCCATTTGGTGGGCAGAGATTATGTTCAACCCCACAACTCAGTGCCACTTTTCACTTCAGGGTCTACCAGGAGGTGGTGAGGTGGGAGGGGTAGGGAGCAGGAGACCCTGGCATGCAGAAAGTTCTCCGCTCAGCTCAGCGCATGAGGAAGGACCTGCTGCAGCCCAAACTGCCCCAGCAGGTAACTCTTGTCTCTTTTCCTTAACAAGCCACCCAGCAGAGGGGTCACATGGGCATGACACCAAGTGTTTATTGACAGATTTCACATGGCCCTTAGTTCCGTGTTTGCTTCATTGTTTTTCTCACTGTTTCCCAATCCTGCTCAGCGCTTGTCATGCAGCTGTGGGCCTTAGGGGAACGCCTGAGGCACTCGGAAGGAGTGGAGATGGTTTCAGAGAAGAAACCAAGCAGGTGCCAGTGACAAGACCATCTCAGTGCTGGGTGCCCAGGGACCAGGCTTTTTATGCCTACATCTTTGTCCTCCCGGGCTTTCCCAACCCTTCCAGCGTGAGAGTCTCTTGAACTCCGGGAATAAATCTGCGCATACCCTTGCTAAAGTAGTTGCAACTTTAGTGACCTTTGAGAAAATACTTAAGCAGGAATACAGATTCTCAGCCCCCTTGCAATAATTCTGCTTTTACCCCTTGAGAAGGTCTGCGGTCTACAGACTTGGAGCTTTCTTTAGCCATTTAGAGAATTTGGTGCTGTCTTTCCACCCATTTACTTATTTATGGCTCCCCAGGGATCTTTATCTATAGCTATAGCTATAGCTATCTGTATCTGCTTCTATATAACGAGCATCGCGTATTTATTGGATTCATATAACTTTTCGTCCACAACACACTCCCACATCTGACTTTTGTATGTCCCGCATTCATGTACGCATGTATTAGTAGGTGTATATTTTCAATAACATAATAAGTCCTGAGAACCCCCTACCCTACTCGAAAGCTAGGAACTTTCCAATAACTTACAGTTAGATAAGTAGTCCTCCCCTGGGCTGTCCTCATGCTCCCTCAACCCAACCGCCACCCAAGTCCCATGTTCATTGTCCCCTTGATTTCCATTTTATATATAGTTTTGTCTTCTCCGTGTTCAGATTGTTCAACACAACAACCATTTGACTCTGTGGAGCACTCACTTGTGCCAGACCCCACACTAACTACTTGATCCCCCTATTCCTGTCCAGGCCCCGCCCCAACTGTAAGTGGTAACCAGCTTGTATCCCCATTTTCAGATGGGAAAGCTGAGAGAGGTGCGGCAACCTGCCCAAAGTTACCTGCCCAGTCCTGATGAAGTGGGATTGGACCCAAGTCTGTCCAACAGCAGAGCCCACGCCCCCATCGGCTACACCATCCCTCTTTCTGAGCCTCGGGCCTCTGAGGACAGCCTGCCGGGCACTCCAGGCCAGCAGCGTGGGCATCAAACAGCTGCCGGGAGTGAGGACTCTGGGAAGGTCGCAACACACCCAGGGCCTTGTTCACGAGGTACAAAGGGCTCTATTGCGGGCACGGGGAACATGTTGTCTCTTGGACGTCGCGATGCACCCGTTTCTTCCTGGCACTTTGGGGAACTCCCTCTGTGTGGTGGCCAGAAGCCAGGGCAGGAGTTGACAAGGGAGCTGAAGTTATAGCAGAAACAAAGCCGGAAGGAGCTTGGGTCTGAGTCCCCTTCTGTGGCTCTGCTGGGGCCTGGCTTCTTATACTACTTGTGACCATTGTCATTTGATTATGTGTGGCATTTGCTTCTTGGCTGTGTCCTCTGCTGGACCTAGAGCTCACTGGTTTTTCTAACCATTATATCCCCACTGCCTTGCGCACGGCAAATATTTGTTAAATAAATGAAAGAAGGTACGGTCTATTAGATGGAGACAGGTATGTGATAAATTTCAGCTAGATGTGGAGGTTGCTGTTTGGGGGAGAGTATGAAATGCTGTGGAAGTCCAGAAAGGGAGAGTCCCGATGTCTGGATGCTTCCAAGAAGGTGACATTGGAGTGGGAGATGGAAGGGTGAATAGCACAGGAGTTTTCCATGCAGGGTAGGTATAAAGGGCCTTTGGCCCAGGGAGAGAACAGCAGATCAAAGGCAGGGAAGGCGGAAGAGGAACACTGATGCATGAAAGATGGCCTCTGATGACCTCAGAGCTAATGTCTGGACACTGTCATGGGCAGAGCTGAGCTGACTTGAGACAGGGATTTGATTGCAATTAATAGAGCCATGTGCCATCCAGGGGCTTGGCGAGACTGGGTGGGGGGCTGGGCAAGCAGTGCTGCATCTCACAGAAGGCTCCTGCGCTGGAGACAGATGGGCTTGGGTCTGAGTTCCAGCTCTCCCACCTACTAGGCAAGGGATCTGGGGGTAAATTTGTTGACTTTCCTGAGCCTTTGTTTTACCACCTTAGAATGGGAATTCCTACTCTCTTAGAGGGTTATTGTGGAGGTCTGATGAGGTAATACAAGTAAAGCACGGAACACAGCACCTGGCATGGAATAAAGGACTCTGAGTTCAGTTCCTTGGCGATGAATGTCCATTCATTCAATGGTCATTTGTTCTCAATGGTGAGCATAGCACACTGTTCCTGACTAAAGGGGCTCCTGGTGCACTGAGGGAACAGACATCATCCCAGTGACCTCCTGAGTAGATATGAAATGGCTTAGTGCTGTGTTTAGTGCTATGGAGGAATGGATGTATGTACTGGGAGAGCTTACAGCAGAAAATCCGACTTGCCCGGGGGTTAAGAACAGTTTTCTCAAGGAAGTGATACTGGAGGCAGGGTCTAGTTAACCATACTGGGGGAGGAGGGGCATTCCAGGCCTAGGGAACAGCATATGCAAAGACACTGTAGAGGGGTGCAGAACAGCCACGAGAGGCACTGAAAGGGGACCCCAAATGAGTTGGACACACCCAACCAAGCTTGCTGTGTCTTCTTCTTTGTGTCCTCTCCTTACCTGGCACCCAGAGTTGTCCCAAGTCCCCTGGACCTCATCCCAGAACACACAGTGGGACAGGAAGGTGGTGATGCCAACTGTGAGGTCCCTGGTGGGGGTTAACTCCAGGTCAGACTCGGGGACCACAGTCAGATAGTAGATGCCTTCTCCAAAATGCAGGTCCTCTGGGTTCAGAATCCACGTGGACAGTCCATCTGCAAGAGAGAGGGCTCCAGGTCAGCCCGAAGCCTTGTGGAGACTGGGGCTAATGTCATGGGAGAGAAAGACCAAGGTGACTGGGCAGGGGAGCTGACGGTCTCCCTGATATCCTAAGAAAGCCCTCTTCCCTTGAGGTCTGGAGCAGAGAATAGGAGGCACTCCCAAGTCAGCACAACTGCCAAGTAAGGTAGATGAGGGCTCAAATTCTGACTCTGTCCCTTCTTGGCTGTGTGACTTTGTACCAGTTAACCTCTCTGTTCTTATCTGGCAAGAGGAAATGTCCATAGTACCCATCCCAAGGGTTGTAATGAGGATTGCAGTGAAGTTAGTTCTATAAGTGCGTATCAGTTCAGGGTGTTTAGTAGGTGCTCACTTAATGTTGCCAGATAATAATACTGATGATAACAGTAGTAGTAGTAGTAGTAATAACACCAAAAAATAGGCGTTTAATGTAACAAAAAAAGTTTTTTTTCCCCATGGCTTCTGATTCTCAAGTTTTAAGTTGGTTACCCTCTCCCCACTGCCCAAGAAGCTGGCCCAGTTGATGGATTACCTGCAGCAGCCGTTGGCGGAAGGTGAACTTTGGCGTCATAGCTGGTCTCATTGGGGTGGTAGCCGTAGCCCAGGCTGAGCATGAGTGGGATATCAGGCCTCCAGTGCAGCTGGATCCCCAAAGCTGCGCCATCTGTAGTCAGGTTCACCCACAAAGCTTCAGGACTGGTCAAGTTTAACACAGTTGGCTCACTGTGTCCTTTTGAAAGCCGGGGCAGCAGGATCTGTCATCAGAAACAGTCACATCAGGGGTGTGCCGGGATGGGAGTGCCAGTAAGCATCAGGGCTGCTGTGCAGAGCAGGGCAGGGTGAGTGCCCGGGGAACCCAGATCCACTCTGCTGTGCTCATCTTATCAGCTTCCTGGGGCTGCTTGTCTTGGTGCTTATGATACCACAGATCTGCCGTCTTACAGTTCTGGAGGCCAGGAGTCCAGAATCAGTTCCGCAGGGCTAAGGTTGGCTGGCTGATGCCGTCTGGAGGCTCTAGGAGAGAACCTTGCCTTTTCCAGCTTCTGAGGGTGCCGTGTCCCTTGGCTCAGGGCCCCTCCTTACATCACCCCAACCTCTTGCTTTTGTCATCGGATCAGCCTTTTGTCTTCTGTAGTTAACTCTCCCTGTCTCTGCCTCTTGTAAGGAGCTGGCATGACACTGGGCCCACCCACATCATCCAGGGTCATCTCTCTATCAAGATCCTTAACTTAATCATACCTGCAAAGTCGCTTGGCCATGTAAGGCGGCAAATCCACAGGCTCAGGGATGAGAATATGGACATCCCGGGGGGCTGTTATTCACCCACCACACTCATCAAACTGCATACCAAGGACTGGGCTGCATCCGTACAGAAAGAGGACACACTTTTTCTCATTCTCTCAAGTGTGCTGTGTGAACTATGGTCATGCTGACGATGGTGTGAAGCAAGTGAAGTGTCTAAGTTAGGAGCACAGGCCAGAGAGGCAGAGAGACCTCTGTTTGGATCTTGGCTCTGTCCTATATCAGCTGTGGGACCTCCAGCCAGTTAACAGGCCACTCGGAGCCTCTGCTTCCTTGTCATCAGTAGACCACGTAGACTCATTCAGGGTATTAAAAATAGTATCGCATACATGGGGCGCCTGGCTGGCTCAGTCGGTGGAGCTCGTGACTCTTGATCTCAGGGTTGTGAGTTCAGGCCACACGTTGGGTGTAGATATTACTTAAAAATAAAATATTTTGGGGGTGCCTGGGTGGCCCGTTAAGCATCCGACTCTTGGTTTTGGCTCAGGTCACGATCTCATGGTTTGTGGGTTCAAGCCCCACGTCGGGCTCTGTGTTGGAAGCATGGAGCCTGCCTGGGATTCTCTCTCCCCATCTCTCTCTTTGCCCCTCCCCCACCCCCAAATAAATAAATAAAAAAACATTTAGTACAAAAAAATCTTTTAAAAAATGATATCACATATTAAAAAAAAATTTTTTTTTAAAGCGGGGGGGTGGGGCGCACCTGGGTGGCTCAGTCGGTTCAGTGTCCGACTTCAACTCACATCATGATCTTGCAGTTGGTGAGTTTGAGCCCTGCATTGGGCTCTGTGCTAACAGCTCAGAGCCTGGAGCCTGCTTTGGATTCTGTGTCTCCCTCACTTTCTGCCCCTCCCCCACTTGTGCGCGCGTGCGCTCTCTCTCTGTCTCTCTTTCAAAAACAAATAAACATTAAAAAATTTTTAATGATATTACATACAAAATACTTAGCCAAGTGCCAGATACAGAGTAATACTAAAAAGTTAGCAGCTATCATTATTCTATTACTAATATGTTAGAAGTTCTCATAACCATTTTCCATTAACTGATGCTCTGTGTTCCCTTCTTAAAACAGACTGATTGATGCCCACTGTGCACTCTTATTTCTGGTGGTCTTCTGTGTTAGACATGGGCATGGTCCACCATGTGCCCCCTTCCAGGAAGGGCCTGCTCCCCACTCACAGACAGGCTCCAGCTGTCAGCTCCTTCAGGGTCTGTCCCAGCTGCAGAGCTCCACCTCGTCTGAGGCACACCCTCCCTGGGGCCACCTGCATCCAGGGGGCGAAGAAGGGGTATGAGGCCAAGACTTAGCAGCCTGCTGTGGGACATCTGTCTCATTTGTACGTGAGGGATTTTAATTTATGGAGGCGACTGCTGATATGGAGGGGCCAGTGCCATTGAAAAAATCTGTGACTTACATTTCCTAAGAGGAGGGGACTACCATGCCATGCAGGGCCACAGGGGTCAGGAGGCAGGGGCAGGCACAGGGGAAAGCTCAGGTCAGGGCCGTTATTGGGATCTCCATGGGAAAGGCCTGGCAGGACAGAGTAAGCCATTTTCAGATAGGCCCATTTGGATGATTTCAGCAGGGTTGGGACTATAGGAATGGTCTCATCTGGTGGCCTGGTACCTGGCCTCGGGATGGTTTAGGACAGGGGAAATGTTGACTTGGTGTGTGAGTCAGATAAAGGGGCTTGTTGGGGGTATGGACTTGGGGTTGGTTAGTCTACATATGAAAGGTGTAGACTTCTTCCTCACCAGCGAGATTTTTAAGATATCAAAACATCAAAACATACAAAAAATAATAAGCCTGATTATTATCATTCTAATGGCTGGTACTTGTTAAGGCACACCCCCTTGAGTTGACCGGGGCTTTGTGATGTCTGGGTTGCGATCTGACTCCTCCTTCTGCCCGGTCCTGCTGTCCTTCCTCCCTCTTTGCAGGTGTGGGTCTCAGCAAACATCTAGCACCCCAAGCTCTTTCTCAGCACCTGCTTCCAGAGAACCCAGCCTATGACAGCTCTCTCCTGCCAGTCAAGGTGTGAGCTCACCAGTGGGCACATGTGTTTATCCCAAAGCTGCTTATGTCCACATGTGTTTGTAAAGGTCAATTGAAAAAAAAATTTTTTTTCTAATGTTTATTTCTTTTTGAGACAGAGAAAGACAGAGCATGAACGAGGGAGGGTCAGAGAGAGAGAGAGACACACAGAATCTGAAGCAGGCTCCAGGCTCTGAGCTGTCAGCACAGAATCTGACGCGGGGCTTGAACTCATGGAGTGTGAGATCATGACCTGAGCCGAAGTCAGATGCTTAACTGACTGAGCCACCCAGGCGCCCCTGTAAAGGTCAATTTTAATGAGATATTCCACAGAGTGACATAAAGTGACAGAGTACTAGTGTGAAAAGAATTATTTGCATAAAAACAAGCTGAATGCTTTGAGGAGATACAGGAAAGATGAATTGCTAAACATTGGTATTGAATTAGTCATTGATGAGAAAACTAGATTAGGAAAAAACTCACTAAAATCTCAAGAGATCCTCAAGAGGATCTGATCTTGTATTGCACCGTGGTGTGCTTATATTTTTGCTTCATTTTAATGTTTTTATTTATTTTTGAGCGAGCGAGAGGGGTGGGGTGGGGGGGGACAGAAGATCCAAAGCAGGCTCTGGGCTGACAGCAGAGATCCTGATGTAGGGCTCGAACTCACAAACCCTGAGATCATGACCTGAGCCAAAGTCAGATGCTTAACCAACTGAGCCACCCAGGCGCCCTGATGTTTTTGCTTCATTTTAGAGAAAATTGGACATTTCAGAGCCTGCAATGTAAGGGTGGTTAATGTAATGAAAATGATTAAAATTCCAATCAACAGATTGAAAGAAATGTTTCAATTGTACACCCCAAGATTGACAATGATATACATTTATAGTTTTAAGTTAAAATACAACGTGTAAGACAGGGTATGGACCATTCTTAATGATTCTCCTCTTTAATCAACTGTTGGTCCCAACCAAGTTGAAGAAGAAAACAGAAGTGACACCTGACTTCTGAAAGCACCCCCAAGTTCTACCTCGATGTTCTCCGACAGATTCCTCACGGGTATGAGATGTCCACTGGGGCTGGTCAGACAGAGGCCACCAACAGTTCCACTGACATCAAAGTGACTTCGGGCTGGGAAAGGGCTCGTTGGGAAACTCATCATCTGAAACCAAGAACACAGAGTGCTGGCCAAGGCCCCTGAAGGCTGGAAGGTGACTGCGTCCCTGTGTGAATGACAGGGTTTCCCAAGATGGGATGGACAAGTGGCCCTTGCTCTATGGGGTGAATGGGGGACCCTGTTGTTAGCTAGCTGTGTCTGGCTTTCTGGGTGTGTGTCTGCCTTTCAAGGCTGAGGACCTGCTCAGACCCGCTAGAGTTGTGCAGTTGCTGGACTGTAAAACCATCTGAGCCTTTTTTCTTGGCAAAGCCAGCGAGTCCCCAAGAGAAAGATATTTGTCTTTGTTGGGGCTGAAGGAACAGAGAGATGTGCCCTAACTTGGGAGTGAAAAGAGCCCTGGGCTTGCCGTTTCCTAGTTATGGAACGAAGTCCGAAGAACTTTACTTCCAGGAACTAATTGAACCGAGGCTGCCGGGGAAGTTCCACCACACAGTGGAAGAAGGATGGATTTGGGAGTCTGCATCCCAGCCCTGCCATTTTGCTTGTGGCCTCGGGCAGGTCACTGAGCCTCATCTGTAAAATGGGCATAGTAATATGTGTAATTGAAAGGGTCGTCTTCAACATAACTGAGCAAACACGCATGCGAGTGCAAATGCCATAGAAGCTGTAAAGGGCTGCTCCCGAGGAGGGCATTACTGTTGTTACCCTGATGTCCACAGGCTCCTGGCTGGCCTCCATGGAGCCAAGGGAGGAGGCCGCGGGCAGGGTGAAGGTCGCAGAGTGAGTGGCAGCGGTGTGCACAGAGGAGCCCCGCCAGTTCCAGGGCTGTATTCTGGCCACAAGGCGAGAGCAGAGGTGCCAGGAGAGAGAGAGGAAAGTCAGTGTCAGAGGAAGAGTTCTTGCTCTGCCGGGAGCCCCAGTATCGCCATGAGAGCAGGCGGCTCTGCTTCAGTCCCCAAAGGCGGTTCTGTACGCTCGTGTCAATGGAACAGCATGGAAGGTAGCCGACAACCCCCCCCCACACACACACACACACTGTGAGGACAGGGCTTTAGCCAGCTTTGTTTAAGGCCGCACCCCCACCCCCACCCCATGCCAACAAGAGTGCCTGGCACACAGTGGGGGTCAACACATCCTTTGCTGAATGAATAAGTGAGCTTTGATGTGAGCATTTCTCCAGGCCTAGCTCCCCTACCTACTTGATCTCTGATATCATGGGTTCCCAGCCCCATCTTCTCTGGCCCTTGCCATTGTCCTGTCTGATTAGACTGGGGACCTGGTTTCAGACCCTAGCTCTGGTCAGAGTGCTGCTTCAGGAAATTGCCCCTGGGACCCAGGAGGGTAACCCTGGCATGGAGAATTGGAGAAGGGTGCTCACTGCGGGTGTCCCAGCAGGGCCTGCAGTGTGGTCCAGCCCTTGCTTGTCAGGGGGAGGAATGCAGGGTGGAGGGCATCCTCAGGTCCACGAACTCCCAAGGCAAGTGCTCTTGAATCCATCCCACAGCTCTGGGGAGCACCGGGCTTGGCCAGGCACACCCCAGATGTGGTTAAAGGTGGGCAGGCCCCCTTCATTCAGCCTCCCTGCCTGCATGGCTCCCACATGACCCAACTCTCAGGACTTGTGGGTGGCTCCAAGACGGGGTGTGCACTCAGCCGTTGCCCTCCTACGCTGCACAAGCACCCAACGTGGGGACCTTCTCTCGGTGAAAAGCCATCCCACTTCCAAGGCTGGCTGCCTGGGCTCTGCCTGTCACAGGGTCTCGGGCTGTGGCTATGGAACGAGCCAGGTCAGGGGACAGGCTGTCTTGGGGATGCCAGTGCTGCTGGTTACCTGTTCGTGTACACGGAGATGGAAGGGGCAGCCAGAGTGGCCGGGAGGCCCCCAGGCAGTGTCCCCAGCAGGAGGGCAGCCTGCACTCGCTCCACAACATCCAGCAGCTGGGGCACGGTGGCCATCTGGAAGAGGAAGCAGGGGATGCTGCTGTGACCCGTGTCCATATGCCACCTTTGCTCACTGTCACCAGGCTAGTGTGGGGCCTTCAGCAGGGACTGGGCAGGGGGTGGGGGGTGCGCAGAGGAGTGAGCAAGGGACAACACTGCCGTTCATTGAGCGCCGGGCTCTGTAGGGAATGAAGAGTAACAACTGCACGGATTCCAGCGCTTATGTGAACCCTTTTCATCCTCACGACAACTCTGTGAGGCAGGTGCTCTCACTTACCCATTTGGCAGACAGGGAAACAAAGGCACGTAAAGGATGAGTGACTTGTGGAGGTCACATATGGAAAAAGGCAAGTTCCAGGACTCAACGGTGAGGTGGAGAGGCATCTGGCTCCTGAGTCCGTGCGCTAGGCTGTCACGCTCTGTGCCTCTCTGTGCTGCTCTGTCCGACCCTGCCGTCCACCCACAGCCCACATCTTATTTGTGGGGAAATGGAAAGCCACAGGCAGAGCCATTTTACAGGGTCACCTGGGCTTGGACTGCTGCTCACCCCACCCAAACCCCCAGATGAGGATGTGGGCTCACTGAGGTCAAGGACCCGGGAAGGGCTGGACGTTTGCAAAGAGTTCCTATTGGGGCACAGATTACACGTGTGCGTGTATGTGTGTGTGCGCACGCATGTGCGTGCATGTGTGTGTGTGAGAGAGAGGATATGACTGAGTGGATGTGAACGTATGTATTTAAGGGTGACGTGAATATAAAGACTTAAGTGTGTATGTATTTGTGAGTATATGTGTGATTGTCTGCGTACGAATGTGTGTTTGAGGGTATGTGTAAGTATTGGAACATAAACATGTGTGTGTGTGTGTGTGTGTGTGTGTGTGTGCTCCTGAGTAGACGTGACACAGCCCCACCTGGTGAAAGTGATGGGCCTTCAGCTCCATCGTGAGGCCATCCTGGGAGGCCCTTCCCCTGGTGGCCCGTCAGGGCGCTGGGGCCGCATGAGACAGTGCCACGTCCGTTCTCACTCCAGAGGCTGCCTCTGTTCTAACAGCGTTCTGTGTTTTGAGAACCGGGAGGGTGGACGTGTGATCTCACCAGTTGGTGGCTTATCTGGGAGGTGGCGGGTTGCCTCAGTTTACAGATGAGGAATGAGGCCGAGAGTCGTCATGCACCCAGCCCAAGTCTCAAGGTTTGAAAGTGACAGAGGCAGCATGTGAACTCAGGCTGCCTCGCTCCAAAGCCTGTGCTCTGCCTAGTATACCACACTGGCTCCCAGAAGCTCTGGTCTCTGGAACTTTTCTTCCAGTTCCCTAGAGAGGACTTTAACCTCTGTGTCTCAGTTTCCTTATCTGCAAGATGAAGAGAAAGACCCATCTAGAAAGGCTGGTGTGAGTGGAGCATGTGGTAGCTGGGAGGCCTGCATCTGGGCTGAAACACCTACCTGGCTGCCGTTGGCCCCGGTAGGGTTTTCCGGTCCATCCCTCAGGGAAGCTGCCAGCACACTGCCCACGGCCTGAAACAGGTCCTTGGTGGCCGCCTGGCGCCTCTGGTCCTCAGGATGGGCCTTAGAGCTCGCTGCCAGCAGAGCTTCACTGGCATCCTGCAGAACCCAGGTGGCCTCCCGCTGGGCTCACCCAAAGGGGAAGGGAAAGCAACGTGAGCCCCTCCTGAGCCAGACCAGCCCCTGCACCATTCCAAGGACAAGGGCTGCAATAGAGGGGAGCAGGGCGGGGAGATAAACTAGGGAAAATCTGGGCCCATTGCACAGGCTGCCCGTATCACTCACTTGAGGTCAGCTTCTCCTTCCCACAATGTGCTAAGTTCCTTCAGGAGAGTACCCTAGTCCATCTCTGAGTTTTTCCAGAGTGCCTTGCACACGCCTAGCTCATAGCAGTAAACATTCCCTAACTGGGGGGGATGGATGGAAGGATGGATGGAAGGATGGATGGATGGATGGGTGGTGGCTGGATAGATGAATGGACAAGACACTTATTCCTGTTTTGTGGTTCTGTGTGTATTTGTGTAAATTCTTGCTGCCCCAGTAGTCTGAAAATGCCGCAAGGGTAGAAGCTATGTCTGTGTGACTTGCTGAATTCTCAGTGCCTGGTGTGTGCACAGTACCTGGTATATACTAGGCACTCGGGAAGCATTTGTTGAATGAATGAGTAAATTAGTGCCTGGATAAGCGAGTGGAAGGATGGAGGGGCGGATGTACACAGGTACCGAATCAATGCGTGCGTATGGAACGGATGGATGAGCAAATGGGTGTGTAAATGGCAAGTGTGATGTTAAAAGCATCGTGGCCTCAGAAATAAAGGTCAGCCTTGCTGGCTCCCGGCTGGAGAATGTGAGGGGCTCCACCTCCTGACAGTAGGTGAAGCACAGCCAGGGTAGCTCTCCCCTCCCTGCTTAGGGCTCCATTTTGAACCCTTGGCTACCATTTCACTGGGAGCATGGTGATTTCATTTGAGTTCTCCAAGAGGCAGACCCTGAGGCAAGGATTGAAGGTGTGGGCAGGCAGAGTGGGCTGGTGGGGCGGGCGTCGAAGAAGAAAGAAGGGCAGGAGCTGGCAGCTGGACGTCAGTGGTGTATTTTCGGGGAACATGGGTGGGTTAGCAGCAGGATCTGGGCACACACTTGAGTGTCCCCCAGTGATTAGAGTCAGCTGCTCCCTTGGGGTGCCACTGGCAGGTCGCGGAGTGGGGTGTGTGAGCACCCCGGCTGGGACACCAGAATGAGACACAGGGGCTGCGGGAGGACGTCTTCTCTTTCTGGGCGCCACCCATGCAGGACCCTTGGAAACCAAATGGTGGGAGCTTTGGTGGCTCCGTGACTGAGGGACCGTCGACCTGAGGAGCGTCGTCAGTGACCCACTGCAGAGGTGTGTGTCCCATGGCTCGGCCCTGGTCAGCAGGGGGCCTCACTCACCTGGGCCGTGGGTGTGAGCTCCTCACTGCGGTGGGTCACCTCTCTCAGAACCTGGGCCAGCCCTTGCACCTTCTGCATGTCCCCCAGGGTGGCGGTGACCGCAGACAGTGACCCCAGCATGTGCTCTCTGACCTGATGCAGAGGGAGGAAGAAGAAATATAATTTCTGTCTCAGAAAGATTTGGGGTCACAGCAAGTGACCAGGCTCATCTGAGGTTTTCCAAAGCCCGCAGACCTCTGTTTGCTTCATAGGTTGTGTGGTGGGCAGAAGAATGGCCTCCCAAAGATGTCCACATCCTAATCTCTGAAACCTGTCAGTATGTCACGTCACATGGCAAAAGGGACTTTGGCAAAATCGCTTTGGAGTTTTAATTAAGTGAGAGGTTCTGAGATGGGAGCATATCTGGATTAACCAGGTGGGGCCACTGCCATCACAGGGATCTTTGTAAGAGGGAGGTAGGAGGGTCAGAGAGAAGGAGATGTGTGGGTGGAGGCAGAGGTGGAGAATAGGGTCGGGGAGGAAGGAAAAGGAAGTGAGGAGGGGAAATTTGGGGAGGGAGGGAGGAGGGAATGAAGGGTCTGAAGATGTTGAGGTGCTGGCTTTGAAGTTGGAGGGAGGAGTGGAGAGGCTTCTGGGGACTGTGTTTCCTAAGCCACAGAGCCCTTACAGGGGCCAGGGGCCGGCCTTGATAGCTACACACAAGAACTAAGAATATAATTTCAGCACTTGTCCCATAGAACTTTCTGCATTGATGGAAGGTCCTGTCTCTGCACCATCCACTCACCGAATGCAACTACTGAGCCCTTGAAACATGACCAGTGCAGCTGGAGAACTGAATTTTAAACTTTGTTTCATTTTAATTCATCTCAGTTTTTCTCTTTTCTTTTTCTTTCTTTCTTTTTTTTATTTTATTTTAGAGAGAGCATGAGCAGGGGAGAGGGGCAGAGGAAGGGAGAGAGAGAGAGAGAGAGAGAGAGAGAGAGAGAGAGAGAGACACGGAGGGAGGGAGGGAGGGAGAATCTTAAGCAGGCTTCCTGCTCAGTACAGAGTTCCCACAACCCCTGGGATCATGACCTGAGCCAAAATCAAGAATCAGATGCTCAAGTGACTGAGCCACCCAGGCGCCCCATTTTAATCCATTTAATTTAGCTGTGAGTTCCTAGATAAGCGAGCGGCAACCACTTGGCACAGCCCGGATCTGAGTGAATAGTCCTCTGTGGCCTGCTTCTCACGGCTCACTCAGCCTACCTGTCTGATGGCCCTTCATGGCAGCTGCAGAGTTTGAACCTGTCTGCTATTAAGTCAGGATGCATCCAGGCTATGGCTTGGGTGGAGGAAAGAAAAGGCCAGTATATGAGGAGACTCTTGTCAGATGTTCTGGAAGGTTAAGTCATGTTTGCCTCTGTGGATCTTCCCTCCTTCCTTGGTCACTGTCCTGGAGGCAGCTTCCATGGAGATGCCCCTGGCTCCTGACTCTCTGTCGGTGGACTCATGCAGCAGGAGATGAGAGGGCTGGAGGAGAGAGAGCTAGAAGCTATACTCCGGTGCCTCCCTGCCAGTCTACTGTGGTTGGTCAACGGCCTCATTCTTCAGAAGCCACTGCTTGTCCCAGGGAGCCCCTCCACGTGCAGCGGCTCCCTCTGCATTCTGTTCACTTCAGGCCGAGCCCCAACTTTTATCAACAGAGCCCTTCTTAAATTCTTCTCAGTTACCCCATGAGAGTTTTACACCTGCCTGCTGCCGGGACCCCACTTTTTCATGAGGAGACCCTGGGTCGGGCTGCCTAGTCTGTGTGCTCAGGGGACCACAGGACATCCAAATGCAAGTCTACCATGGGTAATGTTCAGAGTGAAAGCAACCGAGATTGAGAACCAGGTGGTGGGTTGTGGGGGTGTATGGAGGTACTAATGTGAACTCAGGGAAGGGGTGAGAGGCTTGGGAGGGCGGGAGGTAGACTGGGGAAGAGCCAGTCTGCGTTGGAACCCCGTCTTCACCACCTACTTAGAAATGTGGGCCTGGGCAAGCTGTTCAAATTCTCTTACTCTGTTTCCTCTTCTGTAACATGGATGGGGATCTCACCATTTACCTTGTAGGGTTTTAACGAGGATTACATATCCATGAAGCTCTTGGGGCTGGCAGCACCTAGTAGGTGCTCAATAAACGTCATTTATCTATAAGTAATCACTATGACAACCACCACTTCTTTGTATTAAGTCCTTACCATGTGTCCTGCACCATGCTAAGTACTTTTCTTGCAAACCCTTCAGGGAACCAGAAAAGTCTTTCTTTTCTTCTTCATGCCCAGCAGGTGTATGTGCTACTGTGCATGTGTATGCGTGTGCGTGCACGTGCACCTGTGTGTACCTGCACCCACACGTGCCTGCACTCATATAGCAGGCACCAGGAGTAGAGGTAATCGTATGTTCTACAATAGTTGTTTATCGTGTCAGGTTGTAACACACGGAATGGCCATTTTGTGGGTTAAAAATGGTTGAATGTTGGTAATTTCAAATGGTTTGACCTAACCTTATCAGGTAAACACTATTTATCATCCCCATTTTCCAGTGGCGAACCTGAGGCTTAAAGAAGTTCATTCACCAGCCTGTGACAATATAGATGGAAAGTGACAGAAGTGGGATGACGTCTAACGTCTGACCCCGACCCATTAACCATATGACTGGGGCCAGGCCACTTTTCTCCTCTGGCCTCGGTTTTGTCGCCTTTGACAGGAGGGATTGGAGCAAGACTCTTAAATTCCTTCCTCCCCTAGAAGGCTTTGACTCCAGGAAGAGCAAGGAAAGCAGGTTTCCATCACTTCAGGTCACTTAGTGAAAGGACCAGAAGAGGGAGGTGACATCAACAGCTCAGGAGATGCCAAAGTCTTCTCCACAGCTCCATAAATTCCACTCCCCACCCCAGACTCCGGGGCCCCAGTGGACAGTGTAAAAGGGGCCCATCTTGAGCACCTTCTGTCTGACGTCCACGTTCAGCAGCTGCCTGCAGCCCCGCCCCTGGCACTCCTGGTCCAGCACCGATGCCACGGCCCTGGCCAGCTGGAAGAGCCGCTCGGGGTCCCGTTCGCCTCGCAGAGCGGTGGTGATGTTCTCCACCACTGCAGCCTGGAATGCCACATTCTCAACGTGGGTGTGTCCAAGTCCCACCTGACCGGGAAACAGGAAACATGCTCAGCGCAGGGAAGCCCTGAACTCACCACTCCTTGTTCCAGAATCCGGAGCCTGAAGTCGCAGTCTCCACAAGGCAGGCCAGAGCAAGACGGGAAGGCTTTGCACGTGGCCGGGGGTCTCTCCCGAGGCTGAGGGCAGCCGGGCCCGCTTGTAGCAGGCATCCAGCGGCCACTGAAACCGAGCCTTGGGCAAGTCGCTGCTTCCCCCTCACTGCCCTCCTCATAGTTCCCCCAGTCCCTTCCTGCTCCTCCTGGCCTCTCACCCTTGAAATTCACCCGGATTTAATCCAGTCTCTGCCATGTAGCCCTGATGGCTGATTTTGGCCCTCCTTCCTTTGGACTCTAATGGCACTGGTCTGACTCATCTCTGGGTCCTCCTGCTCCAAGCCTCCAGGGCATTACTCCAGGGCACTGTTCTGGCCACTGAGATGTAAGATCTACAAAGGTAGTGGCCATGTTCACATCTGTGTCCCCAGGGCCTGGCACAGAGCAGGTGCTCTGAAAATACTAGTTGAAGGAATGAATGGATCAGTGATTCATATGGTCATGCCCTTAGCTCCCTTCAACCCAGCCACCCTCTTGGGGAAGTTCAGTTGGGTAACAAGTTTTCTCAGGAAAGAAACAAAGGCTGCTGCCACCTACCTTCACCAGTGCATGGGCCTGTTGTTTGTCCCCTGCCCGATTGGACACAAAAATGACCACTGTCAGCATGAAGTCATTGTTTACTTTTCCAAGTGGCAGATAAACTGACTGGAGGGCAGGTTCAGAGCCACAGTGTAGACAAGAACCTGGTAAATGGAAACTGAACAGTTAGAGCGGCATCTCTAGGCCCTGGGGAGACAGGAAACCCACCAAGGTAGAGCCTGATGACAAGGACACAGAAGCCACAGCTCATAAAGATGTGGCAAGCACTCAACGACTCTGTGCTTTCAGAGAGACGACAGCCATCTATACTGATCCCCTAGTCTCCGTAGGTAATTGCGTGCTGCTATGAGTTTGGAATAATTTTACTAGAATCCATAAAAAATTCAAAAAAAAATTCCTCTTTACAGGTTTACAAAGAAATTCAAGAGGTCAACCAAGTTACAAAAAGGAGGAGGAAGAAGAAGAGGGCAGGAGGCGATCTTAAAAATTATCTCAAAACATCGAAGCTCACTCAAAAGTCACTTCCTGTACAAAGGCCTTCCCAGGTTGGTGTATCTAAACAGCGCCCCTGTCCTATGTCTTTATTTACCAACAGTCTCCACCACTAATTGTAACACAGGGAGGTCAGGGACTTGGCCTGTGGAGTTTACTACTATGTATCTAGCGCCTGGAAGAGCCTGACGTGTAATAAATATTTATTGTTGAATGAATGAATAAATGAATGAATGAATGAATGCATATCTTTCCTATCCTTAAAGGATACCCCCCCCCTCAGTGAAATCACTAATCATTGTAATGTGCAGACAATCATGAAGTTACTGAATTATAACTCACAGCTGAGTTTTACATGGTTTCACTTCCCTGCCCCTTTGCTCACCTGTGTGAGCAACCAGTTGGAACAACCAGTTGAAATTAGAGCAGCTAGCCGGCCTCCATCTGGGGGGGATGCAGGTTTGACATGGAACCTACTTTCCTTCCGTGAATTGACTCCCTCCAGGTTCAGACCCAGTCACAGCCATCTGAACATCCCTGCATTCCACATCTGCTTAACTGGCGTCCCATGAAAACCACCCTCCTCTGGGTCTCAGGATTGCTTGTGTCCACCTTTCTCTAGTCGAGGCCTTCAGTGGTCACACCTCTGCATATTCTCATCCATTTAACCCTCTCCACGTCTTTTATGCCAGGTCAGAGGTCATTTTGGCCTCTATAGCCATTGAGGAGATATCGATGGGGCCAGCTTCGCCTCTCCCTGGGCGTGTGACTGGGTCAGTGTGCCTGGGGTGGGGCTAAGGTGTAGTTGGGGGAGGTCTTCATTCTGCAAACGTCTCTCACACATGGAACATACTTTTTGCAGCTCCCAGAGGGAGACAGGCCCCTGTTCTGGGAGAAACAGAGCCTAGCAGCTCAGGGGAGAGCACAGCCCTGGGGCAGTACCTGACTCCAGGCAGAAGCAGTACTCCAGGGGGCCCAGGGCCGAGGATGTGTCGCAGAAGATGGCGAAGCTTGTCAGAACCGTACCCTCCTCCGGAGTGATGGTGCAGGTGAGCACCTCGGGGGGAGACACAGAGCCGATCACATAGGTGTCCTCCCCATAGGCATGCCCCGTCACTGCTGGGGAGTGAAGACAGAGGGTGTTTGGGGGGTTGTGTGAGTCAACCGAACTCCCCCATGCTTCAGGATCACCCCGGGAGCTTGTTAAACATGCAGGTTCCCAGGCTCCTCTCCTGACCCCCAGCCTCAGACCTCTCTGGAGGTTCTGGGGTGGGGCCCAGCAATCTGCACATCTGACAACTCCCCCTAATGCAGGTATCCTGGGGTCTCACTTTTGTGGGACTCTTTTTTTTTTCTTTAATGTTTACTTATTTTTGAGAGAGAGAGAGAGAGAGAGAGAGAGAGAGAGAGAGAGAGAGAGGACAAGAGGGGGAGGGGCAGAGAGAGAAGGAGACACAGAATCCAAAGCAGGTTCCAGGCTCTGAGCCATTCAGCGCAGAGCCCAATGTGGGGCTCGAACTCAAGAACCGTGACGTGAGATCGTGACCTGAGCCAAATCGAACACTTAACCGCCCGAGCCACCCAGGCACCCCAGGATCTCACATTTTGAGAGTCAGTTTTTCATCTGTAAAACAGGGCTAATATTAGCAGCTTCCTTGCAGTTGTGGTGATGAGGAAGTATATTGGGAAATGAAAGGATTTGCTCAAGATCACGGAGCTAGTAGGAAGGGCCATAGCCAGAATCTAGAAACGGGCTGACCCCACAAAGCCACGCTCTTTCCAGGCCTCCACAGCACCGCGAAGAGCCCACAGTTACCTGCACCAGCATCCCTCACCACCTGATACTTCAAAAAGAGTACGTGCCTGGAAGAGCTGGGCACGAAGAGAATTTTCTTCAGTTAAAATGAATTCCTTAGCCTAGACCTAACTCAGAAAGTTTGGGGCAAGCCTTGGAGTGTGCGTTTTAAACCAGTATCCCTGGTTGTCCCAGTGTGGGTGGTCCGTGGGCCACTTTGAGAAAAACCGAACCAACTGAATCCATCTGGAAGAGTAATCCCCTATTGTTTGTCTTTCTGAGAATCTACCTTTCCCACCGCACTGGCTTGTTCAAGGTGAGAACGACCTGGCAGGACACGCAGACCGCACCAGAGTGATCTGTCTCATCCACCCTGCATAGTGCAGTTCGGAGGCGGGAAATGGAGGCACCGAGAGTTTAAATGCCTTGCCGCCAGCTAGAAAGTGGTGGGATGGGGCTGACACCAGATTCTGCATGTGGTCCTTGACCCTGCACTGATGTCCCACATTTCTGGGTTTCTGAGTTTGCCTTGGTTCGCTTTCGGCAGACAGGCGGAACCCGTGCCGGGGCCTGCAGGGAGCCTTCCGCACCTGTGGCTCTGATTCGGAGGGCCTGGCCCCAGGTCTGCAGGAAGGAGCTGTTCAGCCGCAGCGTGGACGTGTTGCTCTGAAGGAGGATTAAAGCCCTGGGCCAAAATCCTCGAAGTCTGCAGGCGGGTGGGAGAGGCTCCGCCTGAAAGAGAACACCACCCAGAGCCCCCGAGGCTGCAGCCAGGCTGCTGGACCTCCACAGGGCAGTGGCTCCTTACCCTGGGGAGGCCTTCCAGATCTGTCTCTGCTGCAAAGGCACCACCCGCTTCCCCAAGTCAGCCCAGAGACCCAATTTCCAGCCTTGCTTAGGTCATTGTCTGAGGTCAGTTTCCCTTGAAGGAGAACCTGAGATGGGGATTCACCGGCAGCTCATTTCCTGCGGGAGGGCCCTTGGGAGAACCAGAGGGGAGAGGGAAGCAGAGTAGGGCACAGAATGAACTAGGCAGGGAAGTGATTTCAGGAGGTGTCCAGCCAGCCTCAGCCCGATCCCACAGGAAGTGACGGCCACACCACAGAGGTTGTCAGAGGCAAGGGGCCTGGGCCATTAGACACCCCCAGCCATCAGTTATTGGCCAGTGGTCACTCCACAGCAGCTGGGGACCATGCATCAGCCTAGTAAGAGGGACCGGGCTGCGGCACCCGTAGCATCTGCTGTGATGTTTCTCCATTGTTTTTGCTCCCTTGCATCCATTCTCCCTTCTGACCAATGCCCTGGGTTTCCTCTGGGGAACACCCCCAACCCCCACCCTCCGGGTGCTCAGTACTGGGCATGCGACACAGGTCTGGTCAGTCAGAGTGGGTGATTGCCAGTGTCCTCACCTTCTCCAGCGAGGTGTCATCTAAATACCAGTTGAACACGGCCCCTGGAGAGCCGTCCCCCATGGTGACTCTGAGCACAGTGTCTTCCCTGGGGTTCCCAGGTCTGCAGTTCTCCTCGCAGCTGAAAGGGAGACAGAACGCAGTGAGGAAGCTCACTCAGGCCTCCTGGGCTGGTCTTTTGTCCGGTTCTTCTCAAGTCCTTTGAGAAGGTGGCACAGGGCCTTTCTTCTGGTGGAAGATGGAATAAAGGCAACCCCTGCCCCAACCCAAACCAGGACCTATAACATTGGTCAAGGAGAGGACTTGTGCCTGACTGAATTCCCACTTCATTCAGTGTGCAGGACAGTGGTGTGGAAAGTGCATGAAGTCCAGGGTCCTCAGATACTGTCCTTGCCTCTTGTGAATGGTCACCTTGTATGAGTCACTTAAACTCTCTGAGCCTGTTTCCTCACCTGCAAAATGGGGAGTTAAGAACGATTTCTGTGACTCCCTCTAGCTCCAATAATAAAGGAATACTGTGGTTTTATTGCCTGCGTGCCACAGGTTATAAATGATTTGCATCGTTACTCCCTCATCCAGTGCTTACCACAACCCTAGGAGCCACATGTTAGAATCCCCTTGTCAGAGCCAGAAAACCTGGCTCACAGAGCTGGCGTGATTTGTTCCCGGGTCACACGACTCCTGAGTGGGGGAGGGCAACACAAACCAGCATGTCTAGGTTCGATTCCAGGGCCTTCTCTATAGCATCCCGCTCCCTCCCCTGAGCCAGTGAGAGAGCCCTTTGGCACCTGCCGTGGGTCCAGCCCATCCCCGGGACCTCTCAGTTGTAACTGCATAGCAGCTGGCAGTCTCCCTCCTGTCTTCATGTCTGTCCTAACACCGATGTGCTGGACATTCTCTATTTGTCCCCACAGCCTGCTCTCCATCAACTCTGTGGCCCTGGGCACTAGGAGGCTAATCTCTGTGGACTGTGTCACCCACATTCCTGTGCCGGCTGGCTTCTACTTGGGTCCAGCAATGGGAGGCATTGGCTGGGGATCAGAAGGTAACAATGGGAGGGCGGGAGGGTATTTCTTCACCACGGTCCCTGCCCCTTGGCAGGTGGGCTGCTGTTGGCAAGTGGCTGTGCTCCTCCAACCAAGCCCACAGCTCCTGTTGGGGGCCGCCTCCCCTACAGCTGCAGCTCCCAGGGTTCCCGGGACACCATCCCCCTGCTTACCTCTGTAGTCCTCAGAGGGAGAGTGGCTTCCTCCTGTTGTAGTCCTGCACTGTCATCCCTGGCTTGTTCCCTTATCCCTGCCCACGTCTCTCTGTCTGGGCCCCACCCGATAGACCAAGCCTCCTTCAACCTTCACTTTGATGCAAGAGCTCAAGCAATCTCCCTGAGCCCACTCTTGCCCTCCTCCAGCCTGCTCTCCACCCTGCTGCCACAGCGTTCTGTACTAGGACAGATCATGTCCCCAGCTTGCTTGCAACCCTTGGGTGGCTTTCCAGAACCCTTCAGAATCATGTCTTTATTTATAACCCACGCGGTCCCACCAGAGCCAGGCCCTGCCTGTTCTCCTCGTTTCTTCTTGCTCCCCTGTCCCCCTCCATATGAGCCACACCAGCCTCTTTCACTTCTGGCTTATTCTGTGCTCCTCCCTTTGTCACCCATATTCCCTCTCCAGCCCCCCTTTTGCTGCCAAGTTAATTCCTCTTCCCTCTTCACATCTGGGCTGAGGGAAGCCTTCCCTGCCCTGGCTCTTCGGTAAACGGTGGCCGAAGGGACATCATTGCTGCGGGAGTTTGCTCTCGTGCCCCCACCTGACTCGAGGCCTGAGTTCCAGGGGTGCAGACACGTAGAGACACTGCTCCTCCCGGTTCTCCAGCTCCCCGCCCCTCCAGGTGGCCAGGCGCAGGGTGACAGCGGAGCTGGGTGGTGGCAGGCAGGACGGAGGAAGCACCAGCTCCCCCTGGTCCACACGGAACAGCTGCCTCTCAAGACAGTAGCTCCACTGGGCCCAGCAACGTCCTGAGAAAGAGGGGCAAAGGCTATGATCATCCAAGGACGCTTCCGGTCTGGGTTTTTAGAAGAAAAGAGTCATAGATAAGAAAAGCAGCTCCAAAGAGTTTGATTTTTAATAACACTCTCACTTGCAGGGTGAGAGGATGACGCCGCAGAAGGATGCTTCTGGGGAAATGAGCCGCCCTTCACCCTGACCCTGAGCAGACCCGCAGGGTCTGTCTGCTTCTTGGGCATCAGCGACCTGCACTGAGGACAGGCAGGCATATAGTAGGGGAGGGGGGCGGGGATATACAGCTCTGCCTGGGGGAGCATCCAGGACAGCTTCCTGTCCCTCGTGTACCTCTCATACCACGTGGAAACAACTGTCCTCAACTGTGTGTCCCTGTGGGTACACTGGGGATCCGGTGGGCCGTTCTCCCCATCTGGGAGGACACACGCCATCTCCTGCTTTATGATACTGGCTCAGTAAGTCTCTATCCCTCGCCCTTCATCTGTGTTGATCGATGTTTACCCATCAGTCACCTTGCTCCCCCTGCTCCGAAGTTTGGTAGTCATTCACGGGACGTGACCTAGGGTCGGGCCATCAGCTCAACCACCCAAACTGTATACCTGTATCCTCTGTGAATTCAGATAGTGAAAACTACTATTCCAAAGAATGTCCTGAGCACCTGCCAGTGGACATCAAAAGGCTCTACATTTTATATGACTTGACCCAGTTATTCCATTTCTTGAAATTTATTTTTTATTCTCAAAACTTACTTCTGAAGGCAACCACAGATGCAGATAAAGGCAGAACTACAAGGATGTTTATTACAATGTTGTTTATATACAGGCAAATAATTCTGAATAACCTACGTGTCCAAAAACAGGGTACCAGTAAGTAAATGACCTTACATCAACTTTGACAGTCTATTATGCACTTACTCTCTTATGAAATCAAGATAGAGAAGATACCATGGCATTAAAATATGCAGGATGTATTGTTCAAAGGAAAAAAAATCATAAAAATAGTAAGTGTGATATGGATGGCATTCATTTCCGAAAGAATGTGTACGTAGCTAGGATGTATCCCTATAAAGCAGGACAACCATTTCTAAGAAGTGGGTACTGGTGCTGTCCTCTTGGTTTGTCAGAAAATGCTTCCTCACTTCTAGACTCTCCCAGTGACATACCCAGCAAGGGCAAGGAGGTGACAGGAGGGATCCACCCAAAAGGGAGGAGTTGTTTTGTTTTGTTTTGCTTTGTTTTTAGCACTGATGTTGTTTGTGGGGAAAATAAAGCCTATTGACTTTTAGGGTTAATCCTCTCAATGCATCTCTGTGTTGCTGCCTTTAGGGCTCCCTCTGCCTTGGTTTGCCACTGCTTTCCCCCAACCCCACCCCACCGCCCCCACCCCACACCCGCCACCTCCCATTTCCATGGGATTTTCAATCTCTGGCACATGCAAAGCACACAAAATGTCAAGGATAAGTAATGCCTGTGTGAAGATTAAAAAAAAAAAAAAAGCAAAGCGGACCTCTATCCATTACTTTGTGGTGAGATAGGACAGTTCCAGAGCTCTAAGGCCACCTACCGCATGACCACTGGAAACGTAAATCCTTGTCCCTGTCTGGCCAGCCCAGAGTCACGGTCGTGAAAGGATCCACATACTGGCCAGGCTCCACGTACACCTGCCTGTCCCCTTTCTCTCTCTGCAGAAAAAGCAGCTGGCTGGTGAGATGCCCCTCCACAATTGGTACCCTACCTTCTTCCCCACAGCAGTCTGTGCCAAGGGTAGTCGCACCATAAGGCACAGAATGGAGACAGACCCTATCTGATCCACCTGGCTCTCCTCTGGAGGTGGGTCACTGGGTAAGTAACTTTAGTCTGAACATGGGCTCAGTGCTGAGTGTCCATCATGCTTCCAACTGTTACCAGGGCCTGCTCTGGGCCAGGCCCCATGCTTGATGCCTAGAGATACAAGAATAGAGACCTGGGCCTTGCTCTTCAGTCTAGGAGGGAAGATGGACAGAGAAACTGATGACTAAAACACAGAATTCTAGCTGCTACAGGAGAGGGGGGCCCAGAGAATTACGAGAACGTGTAAGAGGGAGGCAGTAGGTTGAGAACATCTGCTCCTCTGAAGAAGGTTTGATAGCATTTGATGCCTGGGTTGCTGCGGTTTGAGAGAAGCTAGTGATGTCCTTCCTCTTTCGTCTGGTGCAGAGGAGGACACAGAGCTGTGACCTCTGTAAGGGGGGCAGCCAGTGTCAGGACAAGCTTCCCCAGAGAAAAAGACTACAGAGCTGTTGTGAAAGAGGAGGAGTGAGGGTGAGCTGGGCAATAATGGAGTCTGTGGGTTCTAGGAGGAGGGATTGGCAGGCATATGGTGTGTTCCTGGAGTAAGTTCTGGCAGGACCTATCAAACAGCTGGGCCTAAAGGGCTTAGTCTGGTGTAACAAGAGGCTACATGGCAAAACTCAACCCCTTGTAGTCTCCCAAGCCTAAGAATAAAACCCAAACCCCTGTCTTGGCACCTAAGACCTCATGTGATCGGGCTTCTGTCCATCTCTCTGTAATCTCCTATATGCTCTCCCTCCCCGCCCACAGGCCTCAGGACACTTCTAGCCTCGGGGCTTTCATATCTGTGCACCCAGAAAGCTCTTGTTCCGCTTTCCAGCAAGGCTGACCGTCTTATCTTCAGGTCTCCACCTGAATGTCCCATTCTATGAGGCCTCATCCGATCACATTTGCTAGGCCATGCTGTGTTGGTTGTCACTGCACCCTGTTGCTTGTAGTTAAACACTTACCACAATTCCTAATTACATGCTAATTTGTTTGGTAATTTCACCCACTAAGCCCCAAGAAGGCAGGGGCCACAGCTGTTTATTCACCTTTGTGTCCCTAGTCCCTAACACCAAGCCTTGACATTGTAAACGCATAGTCTTTGTTATTGAATAAAGTATGTGCATGGACAATGTCAACAGCAACGAGTCGGGCCTTAGTCCTGCTGTAAAAACTGAGGAACATGGGCCTGCTTTCTCATTTAAGCATTAGCAGCTATAAATTTCCCTCTGAACATTGCTTTAGCTGCATCCCACAAATTTGGATAGGTTATTTTGTCATTAACACTCAAATATATTTTAATTTTCCTTGTGAATTTTTTTTTGATCCTGATTTTTTTTAAGTGTGCTCTTTAATTTCCGAGATGTCTAAAAGGTATGTACGTATCCCAGATATCTTATTACTGATTCATTATATAACACTGTTCTGGTTGGAGAACATGCTTTCTGTGATTTCAGTCCTTCTGGATCTCTTTTCAAATGGAAGAAACCTCCATGCTTCCTAGTACTCTGGGTATTAGCACCAATAAGCCAAAACTCAAAACTAAAGCAGAGTTTTCAGACATCTTTTTCTCGTGAGGTTAAGTGTTTAAAAAACAGAACAAAACAACTCACATTCTTTCTCTTGGCATTTGTTCCAGACGGTTCTCGCACACTGGAAGGAGCTGTGAACACAATGAGAACAGGCGTCAGACTTTGGTAGGTGTTTATAAGGTTACCAGAGGGCAGAGTCAGAGGGTGTGCTGAAGATGCCCTGGGGAGATCCACCTGTCTTGGAAATGAGTTAGGGAAATTTGGCAAGCATTCAGGTCATCAACATGGGTAAACACCCAAACCATCATGTCCACCACTGGACTGAAGACACGTCTTCGGTTGTTAAGAAAGAGTCAGGCAGTTGCCAGTGCAAATAAAACACGACATTTAGAGACCAGCATGTGGCTGTATGCTGTTAATGTTTAACTACCAGTTAAAGGGTGGGGAGTGGGGAGCCCTGATTTGTACCATTTACTACTTCCGGTGGTGTTTGTGTTCCCACGAAGGCAGATTTCAGGCTACCGAGCTGACCTCGGTGATTATAGAGCAAGAGATGCACAGAACCAGCTCTGGCAAGCTGCTAGGGGCCGGCCTCAGCACACCACAGTGCATTTCTGGGTCTTCCTGTTGGCCTCTTACTGGCTGTGTGAGCCCAGGCAGGTTAGTTATTCTTTCTGAGTCTTAGGTTCCTCACCCACGACAAAAGGCAATCCCTATCCTCAAGGCTCCAGGAGAGCTGACTGTTGTGTTTCTATACCATTGCATTGTAATCTGTGTACGTCTATAAAGAGAGTTAGTATAGCAAGGTAAAAGAAAATGGAACATGTACACTCAGTTGATATGCCCTGAAAAATCATGGCAATGTGAATATGGTAACGTCTAGTTAAAGTGTAATGATTAAGACAGGAATGTATTTCATCTGCACTGGCAGATCCGTGGGAGTCATTAGGCTCTCGTGTCCTGGTTAACATCTGGGTACTGTTGATCTTTACAAAATTCTCTCCCAGTGAATTCTCATTCTGAGAACTCTCACTTCGAAGCTCTATAAAATTATGTAAAGCAAAGCTAAGATGCCAGACACAGAGATTCCTTCTTAATCTTAAGGCAGATGGGCCAATAACCCGGAAGAAAGAAATCAAGAGACGTAATTGCTGCCTCTGATCCTGCCATGAATTAGCTGAGTGACTTTTGGAAAGCCACTTCACCTCTCTGGGCCTCACATTCCGTAAGTGGAAAAGGAGGGCTGTGGACAATTGCACAGACATCTGATGGTTTTGTCCCCCAGCCAGGCATCCGTGCCCCCTTGTTTTGGTAACAGCACTTACGGGCGATTCTTTCCCCTGGGAAACATCCCTCCCCTGCTCTCAGTCCTTGGTTTGGGTGACGCCACCCCTACAGCATGTTCCAGGTGGGCATGTGATCCTGGTCTCCCCAAACTGAATACCACTTTCCCCTGGTCTCAGTACTGGGTCCAGGAGGGAACATGAACCAAGCTTGGACCAGTAAAGGGGGCCTCAGGACTTGGGCTAGAAATGTCAGCAAAGAGGGACTCCTTCTCCTCTAGGGTTAAGTAAGGATTGAAGCCTGGGGCCATCTTGCTACTGATGGGAAGAGGGAATCAGAATAAAGCCAACATAGAACCAAGAGATGGGAAGAGGCAGATTTCTGACAATATTGAGTGACTGGATCTAGCTGTGCCTAAACCCTGGACTTTGCCTTTTCGTTTCTTTCTTTCTTTCTTTCTTTCTTTCTTTCTTTCTTTCTTTCTTTCTATTTTTTTAATTTTTTGATGTTTACTTATTTTTGAGAGAGTGAGACACCGAGTGTAAGCGGGGGGAGGGGCAGAGAGAGAGGGACACAGAATCTGAAGCAGGCTGCAGGCTCTGAGGTGTCAGCACAGAGCCCTACGTGGGGCTTGAATTCACAAACTGCAAGATCATGACCTGAGCCAAAGTCAGACGCTTAACCGACTGAGTCACCCAGGCGCCCCTGGCCTTTTCTTTTTGTGAGTTGATAAAATTTCCCTTTGAGTTGAGCCAGTCTGAACTGCTTTTCTGTCCCTTGCTACGCAAACAGTCCTGGCAAACACATTTGCTGTGGACTTTCAGCTCTGTAACTTTTAGCTACTGTTGGCTGCCTACCTACCAGCCATTACCCCACCCTTCTTCTTGGCTGCCAGAATCCACCTTCTCCCACAGAGCTGGAGGTGCTAGATACTTGCTCCCCAGCACCCCTTAGAGCTAGGGTACGTGACCCCGACTGATGGTATCTGAGGAGAAGAATGCTGGGGACCTGTGGGGAAAACTTCCCTCCTAGTAACAAGAGCTACAGAGGGGGAAACGGGCTTGTGCAGCTGCTGGATGATTCTGGGTTGACCTGCGATGTTTGGAACCGCAGCAGCCATGTTGATGAGATGCAACCCTATGGGCAAAGCAGAAACTCTGAGGGTGGCAGAACAGAATAGCAGACTGAGCCTGGGTCCCTGCCGGTGACACTGGACCGCTGAACCAATCCTGGAACTACTTACCTCCTAACTTCTCAGTATGTGACATCATAACGACCAAACTTAAAGCCACCTAGGTTGGGCCTCCTGTTGCTTGGAGCCTAAAGCAGCAAACTCGGATGTTTTAGAATTCTGTAACAGCGGTTGAATGTTTTACCGTGTACATGACAGCGCTTTAGAGTGACCAGAGAATTCTTAAAATCTACAGAGCAAGGTAAGCATTCGGAGCTCTGTTTTGAAGAATCCCTCCCTGGATCCCGAGCAAGTGCGATGACCCAGACTGCTGGTCCTGAGTTTTATAGCCCCTTGCAGAAATTCCTTGCCTGAAACAGTGATGCTTCCAATTTCCAGACTCAGGTTTGAGAAGGCATTCCTCAGCGTCACCGTGACCAGAAAGGTGCCTGTAATGCAAAAGGTGGAGACTTAAGGGTGTTGCAATAAATTGTTTAACTTGTGTTGAGACAGCTCTCCCAAGCTATGCTTCCTGGTCCGCTGACAGTGGCATTTGAATCTTTCATCCTGAGCATTTAATGGACCCCTGTTGTATACCAGGCATGGTGCAAGTCTCTGGGACACAGAGGTGAATGAAACATGGTCTTTGTCTCCAAGGTCCTTATAGTCTAGTATGCTTGCAGGAGACCAAGTGCCAACCATGGCAAGAATTGGCACGGGGGCATTGTGGACATGTAGTAGGGAGTCACTGCACTGATCATGGCTCATGGCAAGGCTAAAGCTAAAGTTCAAAGGACGAGTAGTGCTCATTGGTCAGGTTAGAGAGGAGATTCCAGCGGAAGAAAGGACATGACAGGACTTTCAAAAGACTGAGGAGCAGAGAGGGGAGAGAAGGATTTGTAAGACTCAGGGTATGTGTGTATCCCACCGTCCTCCCTCATGGGAAAAGGTGGTGGGTGCTACCTTCTTTTCTCAAGCCTAGAGAGGAGCTCATCAGAGGGGACCCTGGGAAAGGTGGATATGTGCTCTTTCAGATCCGGGACCCCCACGGACAGGTTCCTTTCTCATACTCGAAGGATGGCCTATGACAGGGTGGAGTGAGAGGGAGAGTGGGGGCAGGAAAGGGCTGCATTCCCGCATTTGGAAAACTACCGGTAGCTGGCCAAAGAAAAGGTGAGAATTTTCTGCGGACCAGATGTTTGTCTTGCCCCCCTCCCCAACTCAGGGACCTAGCAGGGGCCTCAGAAGCCCACAGAAGCTCCTGCAAGAGGCAGCTGCAAACATCTGCTGGGCTGGTGAGCATTGGTTGGCAAGCAAGGCTGGCCAGGACCGGGCCAGCGCTGACAAGTGAGGGTCTTCCTGCCCTACCTGGTGCCCTTTCCTTCCTCTTCACCCCCTTTATCTCATCCAAATCTGTTTTTCTTGTGGGGAGAAGAAGACTACTTACCATCTAAGAGTGAACCAAAACTTCACAGGGCATGTAGAGATTTTATCTATTAGCCCCTGCCAAGCGGCTTTTGTAGACAACAAAAATTAATTTGCATTTGAATTATAGCCTATATAGTGAGTATGTTTTCCAATGTCATTTCATTTCACTCTGGATTCCTCTTGTTCCAAGCTGGACCTTTGATACCTGGCAAAGTTGTAATGGTCTTCTTCTGAAATCTGTCATTTAACCTATCTCTTTTGCTAAATCTGCTGCTTGAGGGCACTGTAGCCCCACCCCGGCACAGTATTTCCATCTGTCTTACAGACTTCTGAGATCCTTGGCGGGGAAGGTAGGCAGGGTTCTGGGTGGGCTGGGGACTCTGTGACCCTCATCACATTCCTGGCTGCTGACTTCACCACATTGCCCTGAAGGACTCTGTTCTCTCCAGATTAAATGCAAATGTCTCCTCTAGTCTCCTCCCTTGGTGGTGCCAGCCAGTCTGTCACCCTATCTCTATTCCAGCCAGCATTTGACTCTTCCTCTCTTGTCCCTCCCTCTCCCACCCTTGTTTTTATCTCTCGCTCCTTGAAGGGCATGGACTGCAGGTCCCCCCGAACCACACTCTCCTCTAGAAATGATGGAAAAATTGGAATCCTTCCAACTCTCCTCCAGTGGTTCTCAGTGGGGGAGATTTTGCTACCCAGGGACAGTTGGCAATGTCTGGAGGCATTTCTGGTTGTACTTAGGAGGCTGGTGCTACTGATATCTAGTGGGTAGAGGCCAGGCATGCCAGTAAACACCCTACAGTGTGCAGGACAACCCCCACAGCAAAGAATGATCCAGCCCCAAACGTTAGAAGTGCCACAAGTGAGAACCCCGGTGACTCTAAGCTCTGAGGGCAGATCAGATGTCTCTTCTTATTTTATGCCCCAGGCTGGATGCTGTGAACCCCATTTGTGTTCAGGACACACAGACACAGGCTGGCGGGACCCTGGACACTGAGTCGGGAAGGAAAGAGGAGGGAAATTTGGGAGGAGACCCACCCATCCCAAATACCTTCAAGAGGAACTGCCACAGGGTAAATCCCAAATGGTCCCTGGAGACTCTCTTCTTCATGGGAGAAGGTTGCATTGAGTCCTGCCACTTCAAAGGTCAGCCTCTCCGGTGTGCCACGAGCCACCGAGACGTTGACCAGTAGGTCTTGTCCAAGCTCCAAGTGGTCAGAAGCCCAGGAGGCCCATAGCCCTGACAGAGGCTCCGTGAAGGAGACTGTGATGTTCCGGGAGGGTGCAGAAGTGGTGTTGCTGGTGGCTCGGATCTCCAGGTGGTGCATCCCTGGGCCCATCCTTTGCTGGGCTGCTCTGTCCAGGGTCAGATTGTAGGGTAGCAGGCCGCTTGGTGTGGTGAACTCAGCCAGGGTTGTATTACCCGACAGCACAGTGTAAGTCACCCCTCTTCCTATGTGGGGTGAGAGATATTTAAGAATGTTGGCAACAGCCATGCAGTAGATTGTACCGAGACAGTTGAGACCCAAGCTCCAAGGTCAGATTCTGGACGTAGACATGGAGATGGTGTAGCCATAAAGACATGTGGAAGGATAGGCCCACCCCCAAGTCTTAACAGTGATGATCTCTGAGTGCGGGGTTCGTGAGTGATTTTTCTTTTTGAGTCCTCTCTGCTCATCTGCATATTCTGCTCCGTGCTCTGCGTGTGTTACCCATAAACTTAAAGGTTTGTAATGAAAATATGAGGACAGGTTTGTCCTTGGAGGGTGGAAGGCTAACACAGGAGCATCTCCCAAGGCGTGGCTGATTTTTATGCCTGAGAATTAGCCTCGAGTCTTGTCCTAAGCAGGAGCAGGTGAAGTCATTTCCTTCCACCTCCGTGGAAGACCGCCTGAAACCCTGCTCCACGGGAACACTCAGCCTGTTCACCTTAAGATGCGGCTCCCTTATAGGTTGGGGCTGGCTGTCCTACCTGGATGCTAAATACTGTGGTTGACTCTAAAAATCTGATTTAAACCACCAAATTAGGATTCTTTGCAACAGAAACCAAGCTAGGGTATTTCTTGTTTGAGCGATGACGATGCTAATGACGATGATAAAGACAATGACGATGGTACCTTCTGACACTCATGCTTACTGCTCCCTCTCCCCACACTTGGCAAACAGTAGGCAATTATGTTTGTAGGATAAAAACATAAATGAAGGATTATTTTAGGTTTCCCTGGTGCACATAGCAGCCGTCTTTGGCCAACAAGCACACCGAGACAGAGAGGAGCCCCAAGGACTGTTTAAGGACCCTGTGTTTAAGCTCCATCATATCTCTGCTGGGTGAGGCTCCAGGAGCTGTGAGGTCGGACTGAGCCATGTCCTCACCTCTGCAGCTCTGTGCCACGTGGTTTAGCCCAGCAGGCTTCTGTCCGGATCTCAAACCAGACCTGTGCCTGGAATAAAGATGCTGCCTCAGGTACGGGTGGGTCTTCGTTGGTAGGGTCTCTACTGAGAAGAGGGGTGATATTCGGAATGTTTAACAACTGAAACGACATGGGTCCCAACCAAAGAGGATGGATGTTGTGATAAATCAGAATGAACACTGTGACCAATCAGAGTAGATGCTGTGACCAATCAGAAAGGACACTTTGACTAATCAGAATGGACATGACCAATTAAAATGGCCTCTCTGACCAATCAGATTAGAAACTGACCAATCACAAGGGACACCAGCCATAACATCTGCTATGGCTGTGGCAGTACGTGTTGCTCCATATCAGTCCTGATTGGGGGCAGCATCATTGTGCCAGGCTGGTCAACGCTGGCCTCACTGAGATGGGCTCAGGCCCAGCTGGTAGCTCTCCCGGTCCTATTCAGGTTCCCTAACAAGGAGTGACTTGGAAATTCTGTTCTGATGGGACTGTGGGTAAAGAAGGGCATCGGAAGGCAGAGAGCTTCACTTAGCTTACTAGCCTTGTGACTTCAAGCCAATTCCTGAACCTTCCCTCCATTTCTTCATCTGTAAAATGGAGATAATAATAGTACATACTGGGTGGGCTAGCACACGTGGAGTACTCAGACCAGTTCCGGGCACGCATGAGGTGCTAAATAAGTTGAACAGCTAAGAAACTAACTGGATACATGAGTGCTGTTAGTATTTATTAAAGCCTGGGAGTTGGATGGATAGATCTGGGGAAAACCGAGGTTGCTCTGACCTTGACCATTTCTGTAGACTCACCTCCATCAAGTACCACCTGAATCCACAGAGGTTCCCCGAAGACAGTGCGGCAGAGAGGGCTGGCTCCCAACGTCGACAGGCCGGAGCACCCAGTCACGCTGAGCCTTTCCGTCTTGTCTCGGATTGTCACGTGCTTCTGAGCCATCACATGCCACTCACTGGTTGTGCACTCGGCAAACACGATAAATTCCCCAGGGGCTGTGAACTGGTGGGTCACGTTGCTGGATAAACTGCCAGCAATAGTTAGCATTGGCCATGTTGGGGACACACAAACACATGCATTCACACACGTGTGCACATATGCACTCACCTACCTTACACCTCCCCTGCCCTGCAAAGGTAAACAGGTGAAGAAAGAGATGCTACGTGACCAAGCCCTTGGTGTTCACAAAGGTTACGTTGAGATGTCTAGAGCAGGTGGGAGTGGAAGAAATAGCAGTGACGAATCAGGGAGTTGAATATTTGGTTACACGTCCTTTTTCTGCCATTTATTCCCTCTGTGGCTCACATAAATCCCCCTCGTCTGTAAAATGCTATGCCCCAGCCTACCTTTCTGAACCATATTTTCCCCATCTGTAAAATGGGGTCATATTCCAAATGTATCAGAATGATAGGTGCTTGGCTTCTCATTTCGCCAAGGGAACTGATTGAAAATCTCCAATGTGGCCCATAAAGACCCACGTGACCTCCCTTCTTGACCTCACCCCCATCTCCTGCCACACCCCTCCCAGCTGTATGTCCGCTCCGCCCTCTTTTCGGTTCCTGGAATGTGCCACCTCCCGTCTGCCTCAAGGCCTGCAGGTGTGCTGTTCTTTGCTGGGAAGGCTCTCGGCTCGTCTCTCTGCTCACACTCATGCTCTTCCTTTGGTGCTCAGCTTAAACATCACCTCCTCAGGGAAGCCCTCCTTAGGTTCCCCATAAAGGCAATGCTGTAGCTCGGCTGCTTCTCCTGGGTGACACTCATTCCTTGTGTGCTTGCTCCGCCACTGGCATTCTTCCCCGCTAGGTCGTCTGCACAGACGGTGTCTGTCTAGATCTCCGTTATAAATCCGGCACCTAACACAGCGCCTAGCATAGAGGGCGTGCTGAGAAATATTTGACAAATGAGCATATTTGTGAAAAGGCTTGCAAAACGGTAGCTGGATTTTTGGTGCCTGCCAAGAGTAAAGCCACCACCTGTCTCTTCCATTGATTACGACTTTAGGCAAAATTCAAAAAGAAACTTGCTGAGGACTCTGAAAAGTAAACAACAGCAGACAGGTTTGGGAGGAAAGCCCAGGCTTTAAGAATTACTCGTAAAGATGGGACTTTCCTGTTTTGTGTCTTTTTTCTTTTTTAATCTCCTTTATATCTTGGCTTTGTCCCTAGGGTACCCTGAGTCATGGAACTGTACAATGAATGAAGAAAACAAAAACCCCAAGAGAAATCCCCTCTGTTTAGCCAAGAGAACCAGGAAAAGAGACCCAGTGAGTCTGAGGGCACAGAAAATAATACCTGGTTTTGTTTTGTGTCATTTCTCTTTTTTTCTCTTTTGGCCATGCCCTAGGCTGTTCTCCCTCTTGGAGCTGCACTGACAGTGTAGGGTGATGCAGACACCTAATTCCCAAGAGAAAACCCATCTTTGTATCCAGAGGAGCCGTGAAGAGAGATGTGTGGGAGCTGAAGATTGTGGGGGAGACCCTGAAAATGAGAGATGTGGAGAGGAGGGGCCCCCACTTCCATGAACAACCCAGCACAAACCATGAGCTCACTCACATATTATGCACGTGCAAAGTAGAGCCAAAGACACACAGCCAAGGCTTTGTTTGAGTCAGACTACAACATAACACCATCCTGAGTGTCCCATGAGCGGGGCCAACCCAAACAGGTTTGGAAACGACACCAACATGGGAACCACCACTCACAGAAGGCAAGCCATAAAGTGTGGTCTGAACCAAACCAGGTGGGTTGCCTGCTAAAACAAAACAAAAGTCTATTTTCCAGAGGATTTTAACTGGATCCAAAGTCTCAGAACCTACTATCAAAATGTCCAGAATATAATCCAACATTGCTTGATGATACACAAAGAATGAGGAAAATCTGACCCAATCTCGAGTGAAAACATAATAGATGTCAGCTTTCAGGTGACTCAGGGGTTGGAATTATCATACAGACTTGAAATCAGCTATTTCAGCCATGCTCCATGACATAAAAGTAAACCCTCTTTAAATGAATGGAAAGCCAGACATTCCAAGCAGAGAAACAGAAACTTTTTTTTTAATGAAAATTTTAGAAATACACAGTATCTGAAATAAAAAATTCACTGGATGCTTGCAATAGCAGAATAGTGATGACAGAAAAAAAGTCAGTGAACGTGAGCAAAGAGCAAGAGAAAGTATCCAAGCTGAAGAAAAGATAAATTGACATCTTAATAAAATATTAAATTTTTAAAAATGAGTAGAGCATCAGCAACCTGTGTGACAATATCAAAAAAGAAAGCAGTTGTGTCATGGGAGGACCAGTGAGAAGAGGTAGATCGGTGTAGAAAATACACTGAAAAATACACTGAAGAAATAATGGGTGAAAACTTACCCAGTTTGGCAAAATACATACATGTAAAGATTCAAGAAACTCCATGGATCCCCCACAAAAGGGGAAAAGTTAAAGAAAACCATGCCCACACGTACAGTAATAAAACTGCTGAAAATCAAAGGTAAAGAAAAAAAAATCTCAGAACAAGCCTGGAAAATGACATTGCATATAAAGCAGCGATGTGACTGACTGTAGATTTCCCTTCAAAAGCATGGCAGTCAGAAGACAGTGACAACATCTTTAAATGTTGAAAGAAAAGAATTGTCAACACCTAATTCTACATCCAGCAAAAATGTCCTCCAGGAAGTGAAGCAAAATAAAGACGTTCTCAGGAATAAAGAAATCCTCTAAGAGAATTTGTTGCCAAAAAGTCTATAAAAGAAGTGTTTAAGGGAGTTTTTCCAGCAGAAAAGAAATGATACCAGAGGGAAACTTTGAATTTCAAGGGTGAAGGAAGAGCACAAGTAATGGTAAATATTTTCGTAAATTCATAGACTGGTAACATTTTGGTAAATTCAGGCCCCTCGTTGGGCTCTGTGCTGACAGCTCAGAGCCTGGAGCCTGTTTTGGGTTCTGTGTCTCCCTCTCTCTGCCCCTCCCTGGCTTGTGCTTGCTCTTTCTCTCTCTCAAAAGTAAATAAACTAAAAAAAAAAAAAAAAAAAGAGAGAGAGATTTTCAATATATGTAAATGTCCTACATATGAGAACTATAATATAGAGGAGGGTGAGCAAAGAGACCTATATGCCAGTAAAGCTTCAACATTTTAATGAAGTAAAATATGAACTCCATATAGACTGTGTAAGGTTGGATATGTATATTGTAATCCATGAAGCAACTACTAAAAAAGTACTAAAAAGATCTGTAACCAAAAAAGCTGATAGATATGTTAAAATGGAATGCTAAAAATATTCAAATAATCCAAAAGAAGGCAAGAGAGCAGAAGAACAGAGGGAAAATAAACAGAGGAGCAAACAGAAAACAAGAAAATAGTGGACCTAAATCCAACTATATCAATAATTACATTACTTATAAATGATCCAAACACACCAATTATTGTGCCAGATGGGATTAAAAAAAAATTCTCAACCATAGACTGTCTATAAGAAGTCCACGTTAAATATAATGATAAGGGGGCACCTGGGTGGCTCAGTCAGTTAAAGCAGCTGATTCTTGGTTCCAGCTCAAGTCATGATCTCATGGTTCATGGGATTGAGCCCTGCATTGGGCTCTGCACCGACAACACAAAGCCTGCTTGGGATTCTCTCTCTCCGATTCTCTCCCTCCCTCTGTCTCTCCCTGCTCATGTTCTCACCCTCACTCTCTCTCTCAAAATAAATAAACTTAAAAAAAATTAACAAATATAATGACATGGATAGGTTAAAAGTAAAAGTATAAAAGTTTCACCAGCAAACACTAATCAAAAGGACACTGGAGTAGGCTCTAATAACAGACCACGTGGATTTCAGAACAAGAAAACACTAACTCTTTTCAGTCACAGGAAGGATGGTTTTGAATAGCAAAATCTGGGCTGTTTTTCAGGGATCTTGCTGGGAAAAGCGACTCATTCCATTCCTTGAGCTCTCCTGCCAACTGAAAGTGCTCAGGAACGAAAGGCAGAGAAACGGACTTTTCCTGATTTGTCTCCCAGTGATCTCACTGGAGGCAGAAGACAGCAAAGTGCTTTTAGAAACTGCTGCCAACAAAGGGAAGATCTGCTCGGAGTACAAAGCAACGGAGGCAACAACCTAACATTTTTTGATGATCCTACGAGCCAGCAGTGCCATTCTTGGGTGCAAACCCAACAGAAATGCAGCAAAGACATGCGCTCCAATGTTCACAGCCACATAGTTTGTAATCGTCCAAAGGGGAAACCACCCAAAAGGACTACCGGCCCTAGAAAGGAATAAGTAAAGCAAGGAATATCCATGTGATGGAATGTTCTACAGAAATGAGAACAAAGAAGTCACAGTTATACACAACAATATGGATACATCTCAAAAATGTACTGTTGAGAAGTCAGACACAAAAGAGAATACACTTTATGATTCCATTTATAGAAGTTTCAAACGGGTCACACTGATCGACAATGGTAGAAATTGGTAGACTTGGGGGCCCCGGAAGGACTCTTGGGAGACTGGTCATATTTTGTTTCTTGATCTGAGTACGAGTTACATGGGTATAGACATTTCACTTTGTAGAAGTTAACTGAGTTGTATCTTTTTGTGCAGTTTTTTGTACATATTTATGCCTCAATAAAAAGTTAAAAAAATTTTTTTTTCGACGTTTATTTATTTTTGGGACAGAGAGAGACAGAGCATGAACGGGGGAGGGGCAGAGAGAGAGGGAGACACAGAATCGGAAACAGGCTCCAGGCTCTGAGCCATCAGCCCAGAGCCTGACGCGGGGCTCGAACTCCCGGACCGCAAGATCGTGACCTGAGCTGAAGTCGTACGCTTAACCGACTGCGCCACCCAGGCGCCCCTGCCTCAATATAAAGTTTAAAACTTAGTCTGACACTGCCACTCACTGATTTGCACATGCTGCTTTGATCGTTTACATTAATGGGATGTGGCTTTTCTTTAAAAAGAAAGAAAATGGGGAAGAGAGCTCACACGTTTTATCTTTGCTCAGAATGTCCAATTGTTAAGAATACCAAGGTCTGTACCATTTTGTTAATGTCACTCACAAGTTGCTAGCCGGCTTGGTGGATAAAGTCCCCTGACCAAATTGGGCAGTGTGGTAGAATGGAAAGGGTAGAAAGCCGGAAGTAAGGTCTCCAGAGCTCCGTCAGTCACCTGTGTAACCTAATGACTCAACCACTCTGAGTCTCAGCTCCCTTGTCCATACAATGAGGTGAGAGCCATTCCTGGCTGGGTCGTTGTGAGGTTTAAATGAGACCATGGCTGAGTAAGTACCTGGTATGTGATAGGCTCAAATATTGTGGGGTTTTGTGTGTGTATGTGTGTATAATAGGATGGCATTTATGCCACTTAGCCTCTTAAAAATAAAAGTAGTATATGCTTCTGTAATATTAATATAATGGCAACAATTACCCATTTTTAAGAATCAACTCTGTGCCAATTATTTTCTTCTTTGTAGTCCCATTTAGCCCTTAAAATTACCCAGTGACTATTAGTAACTCTTGCAACAGTATTAACAATCACAGATCATGTAGCCAAATGGCCTAAATATTCTTAAGTATCCTCTGTAGTGGATGTGAGTCACCCAGATTCTGCACTTCAAGGCCGAGGTCTGCCCCTCCCCAGCACTCTGGTGTGTTAGTGGCCAAGGCCTCACAGATGAATCCATCTCCAGGAATTCCCCTTGGCCAAAGGGAGCAGCCTCCCCCCCTCCTCCCCTGCAGGGTGCCTTCCTGCATCCCAAGGCTGCTCTGTGCCAGAGCGCTGAGGTTCCACTCTCTTGCCTCAGTCCCGTCAGGTCCCGGCTCTAGAGTTCTCTGTGGGGATGGGAAGGGCCTGTGTTGCTAGTGCATCCCATTGTACCTTCTGCCCCAGCTCCATCCTGGAACCCCCCTCCCCCGGGAAACCTGCTGTACCCCAAATCAGTTTCCTGGTGCCCAACCTACATGTTCTCCTAAAAACAATTTCTCCAAACTGGCTGGCATATCAAGGCTCTTTATCAGCAGACTCCTTTTGAGTTTTCCAGCAGCATCTTTCATTTTCCCCCACATACCCCGAACTCCTGCTGTAACGCGAGGTGCTCGCAGTTACCTGAGGAGGCCACGCCCCTTCACATCCCTGTTGTCCCTTTCTCTACCTCCATAGCTCCTGCCTGGTTCCCCCGAAAGACTTCAGTCCTTTATGACCATAGCCTTCCACATAATTCCTCTGAGCTTCCCAACATCCTGTGTACATCTAGGTCCCTCTAAATTTTGTTCTGTCTTACGAAATACCGATTTCCAGGGAAGCGGCCCCTCCAGATTCAGCTACGTGTGGAGGAAGCTCTGAATAGACCCCCAAATGACGGCAATCCCCTGATCTGTCGGTAGGTGGCGCTGAGACACCCAACGCTGGACAAGGACAAATTTCACCTTCGCAAATTGGTCCAGGAGGCACACAATAAATTACAGAAACGCATAAAGTTTCCTACAACAAACAGTAAACCAAAACAGCTTGACATTCAAATGAACACAATACATCGGGAGTGCAAGGCAAGAAGAATCTAAAGGAGAAATCCTTTGACTTTATTGTGTTGTTTCTATTTCAGATCGGATTCGCCATTAGCTCATGTTGTTTGTCTGCAGTAGAGATGAAGTGGCCCATTTAGGTCTTAGCTTATCATGACTTAAGCAAAAGTAGGATGCCGTACAAACACATAAAAGCACAGCGACATTCACGCAAGGTATGTGACTTCTGTGAACTTAAAATTCATGCCATTTTTAATATTCTAGATTGAGTGCTGAGGCTGCTATTGCTGATAAGGAAGCATCGGAAATGGATCTCCCAAAGTTAACCAAAATGACAGAAGAAGCTGAGTATTTTGGCCTCACCATCCAGAGTTGACTAATACTAGCATTTTGTCTCATTTGCTCCAATTTGTAGCTACTGTTTGTTTGTTTATTACTGGAATGTCTTTGTGTAATCAAAGGTCTTAGCAGGGCTACCGACAGTCGATTTTGACGAATGCCAAATGCAAGTTGTTTAAAATTTGGGGGCCGGGCGATTGTATAGCTTAGCATTTGCTGTTTTTTCATTGCCATGGTAGCAAGCAGGAAGAATCCTGCACAACAAGGTCATGGGTATTTGTATCACTTTTGTAACATTTTGTAACATTTCCCCCAAAGCATCTTCACATGTAATTTCTCATTTTACTCCACGAAACAAGGCAGCCACCAATATTAATGCAACAGGGAAGGGAACAGAAACCCAAGACCAGAAATTGTCTCACACACGTTAGCAGCAGCTGGGATTAGAACCTTAGCTTCTGGACATGCCATTTTATATGGTAGCACAGCACAATGTCTGAGGCCTCAGAGGACTGTTGAGTGTGAAACTTTCCCTCACTGGGGCAGAATTGGGCCAGGGACAGGGCTGTCCCCTCTTGGCCCCACCCCAGCCAGGGCTTCCAGCAATGCTGAGCATGTGCAGGACTGGATTCAGAACCTCTAGCTCCCCACAGGGTAGAACTGCAGATGTTTAGGGTTAGGAAAGGGGCTTACGAGCCTCCATTATTTCCCTGGGGATTCATGTTGAACTGAAGACCCCTGTAAGAAGCCCCCAACCCACTGAGGGTCTGGAAATTCTGGATCATTCTGGGGGCACCCAGAATGGAGCCTACCCCAGGCCCAGTAGGACTTGGAAATGTTATGAATTGAGTTCAGCTGCCATCAGGCCGGGGAGGTTCTGTTCTCCTAGAGGATGCAGAGTATAGTGCCTTCATGCCGTGTAATCTGCCAGGGGCTTGAGGGCCTCAGCTTTTATGCCAGACAGTCCTGGCTTGTGTCACCATGTTGCCACTCACAAGCTGTGTGTCTTGGGCGCTGCCACTATACCTCTCTGAGCCTCAGCTGCTTTGTCCAGGAAAACAAAATAACAGTTACCTAGCTCAACACTGTCCGATAGAAATACAGTGTGAGCCACCCATGTGTATGTTCTAAGAGCCACATTGAATAAGTAATACATAAAGTTAATTTTAATAATTTATTTTCTTTAACCCAATATATCCAAAATACTTTCATTTCAACATGTAATCAATATTTAAAAATTAGTGAGATACTTTACATCTTTTATGAGAGGTTGGTGAGTGGCAGATGAAATCTTCAAAATCCCATGTGTGTTTTAATTAACAGCATATCTTAACTAAGACCTGCCACATTTCAAATACCCAATAGCTCATGTGGCAAGTGGCTGTTCTGCTGGATAGCATAGATCTAGCTGATAGGGTTTGTAGTGAGGATTAAATGAGATTATATGTGAAAGCTGCTTGGCTGGACTGTTATGAATATTGCTACTATTATTGTTTATTATTCTTGCCAACAGAAAACATTCCCACATCCATGCGAGCATCTTTTTCACATCATTACCAACTCCTTGGACAGTGACCCAGGAGAGATTCTACACAGAGCGAAACCATAAGGACCCAGCTCTTCAAGACTGTTCACGTGCCCTCTGTAGTGAGAAAACCTGTGCATGCCATTTCTGTACGTATGCCCCTTTGTACTGTGGCTCTGCCATTTCTTCCATCAACAGGTGGAGTCTGTTTCTCCACCTGTTGAGCCTGGGTGTGGCCATGGAACTTGCTTTGGCCAATGAGACATTAGAAAATGTGATACAAGTAGAGATTTTAAAAATGCTTGCACAGTAGGCCTTGTTCTCAGTTGCTGCTAGAAACCCTCTGCCACCATGCCAGTGAGGCTAGACTAGCCTGTTGGGTGATTATTGTGCAATACATGCCCCTAGCCAACTCTCAGCTGACCACCAGACATATACGTGAGGACTTCTGAGGCCATCCGCCCCCAGCAAGGCTGGCCCAGATAAGCAAAGCCACCTAGCTGACCCAAAGAACCATGAGGAATAATAAATATTATTGTAAGCTACTAAGTTTGGGGATGTTTTGTTATGCAGCAGAAGCTGACTGATACATCCTGACTCAAGGCTCAGAGATTCCTCTTACCTGGGAGGGTAGTAGGGATCAAAAGTGTGGCCATCTCCTGTACTAATTATACACGAAAGGTTTCCAATGTAGGGAGAGAGGAGCCATGTCAGGGAGATGGTGACATTGTCAAAGGTGAAACTCTCATTGGACACCATCAGCTGTAGGCCTGCAGATCAAAAAGGAAAATGCTATATGCCATCACAAAGCAAAATTGCATGCTTCTGTTTAAAACATACTCTCTTCTATCCACCTGTCCTTTATCTTTAGGTGGGGCTTTTAAAATTTTTATAATTTTATTTTTACTTTTTAAAATGTTTATTTATTTTTGAAAGAGAGAGAGAGAGAGAGGCAGGGGAGGGGACGGGCAGAGAAAGAGGGAGACACAGAAGCTGAAGCAGGCTCCAGGCTCTGAACAGTCAGTACAGAGCCCGACGTGGGGCTCGAACCCATAAACCATGAGATCATAACCTGAGCCAAAGTTGGACGCTTAAATGACTGAGCCACCCAGGCACCCCTGTTTTTACTTTTTAAAGTTCTTTTAAATTTTATCTTTCGTTCATAGGTAATACATGCCAAGGTACAGAATTTGAAATGTATAAAGGGTATAGAGTGAGAAGAAAGCCTCCCTCCCCTGTCATCCTGCAGTGTCCCCAGAGGCAATCATTGTTACCAGTATCCAGGGTCACCTTCCAGGGATACCTACACATTCTAAGCACATACATACTTTTCTGTTCTTACAAATGGTTCATGCTGTGTTCACTATTTGGCATCTTCCTTTTTTTTTTTTTTTTTTCACCTAGTATATGTTGGAGATGGTTCTGTATGAACTCAGAAGTGGCTTGTTCTTTTATTTTTTTAATTTTTTAACGTTTATTTGTTTTTGAGAGAGGTAGAGAGACAGAGCGTGAGCAGGAAAAGGGCAGAGAGAGAGAGGGAGACACAGAATCCGAAGCAAGTTCCAAGCTCTGAGCTGTCAGCACAGAGCCCCATGTGGGGCTCGAACCCACGAACTGTGAGATCATGACTTGAGCTGAAGTCACACACCCAACCAACTGAGCCACCCAGGTGCCCTTGCCTTGTTCTTTTTAATAGCTGCACAATGTACTCTAATTTATTTAACCAGGATTCTATTGGTTGTCTAAATGTATTTCATCATGTTTAAAAAGACAAAAAAGCCAAGCACCTTTAGGAGGATCTACTTGGCTAAGGTGGCCAAAGATTCATTGTAAGCCATTTAGTGCACATTACATTTTACAAAACCTGAGCTTTCAAAACTGTTATGGAGGACGGGGAGGGGCATAGAATTTTCTGAGGCTTCACACAGCCCCCGGCTAATTTGTGCAGCAGAATCTTTCAGCTTCTGAGCACAAATGAAGAAGGAAAAGATAGAAGAAGCTGAATGCACATCAAAAGGACTTTCCAGAGCTAGTCGGAAAGTCTTCGTGGTCCTGATTCATAGCTGCCTGAGGACACGCAGGCAGCAGCGAGGCCTTTCTGGGCACTGTGGCGGGGGGTGGGGGGCACGGGATGGGGGACTGCCAGATAGAATCTCTCCCTTTACAAATCAGAAACACTGTGATTAGAGCACACTGGTTCACATGGGGGCAGGATATTTGAAATCAAAATTGGGGCAGAAAATTTGGTCCGGGGTCACCAGACCAATACACCCCCTGGCCTAAGCGTTGCATTTGTCCAATGACAGCCACACTGTGACTGGCAGATCTCCAAAGGGCACCCTTTGTCCATTAGCAAAACCACCAACCGGAAAGCACTGCCAAAACACGTGGCCTCTTCTTCCCAGAAAGTAGAATGAAGACGTCCCACTCCCTCTTACTCCACCCAGGCATCTCCAAGACACTAATGGCGCTGGTAAAACTTGTCCCCTTCTCTCTGTAGTACCCCACCCCTTCTACACCCATGGACCCTGCTGTCCTGGATCGTACCTGGGGACCCCAACATTCCCTGACTCACTCTTCCCCTTCAGAGCTCCCTGCACCGTCACTCGTGTTCTCGGTGGAAAGTGTGTTGTGACTGATTCCCTGGACGGTGGCAGAATGTTGCCTTAGGGGGAAGCAGAGCTCTCATACACGGTTAGTAGGCGTGCAAATCAGCGCGGCCACTTTGGAGTGTAATTTAGCAGCATCTTTGAACATTTAAGCTGCACATACCCTGTGACCCAGCATTCCCTGTACTAGGGACCTCTCCTCTAAACAGAATCCGGCACATGTCAAGATATACGCATGAGAATGAGTGCTGCAGGGTGCACCTAACAACAGAAAATCTGAAGCAGCCTAAATGTCCGTCAACAGGGGACTGGTTCAATAAATTTTGACATGATCTTATGATGGGATACTATGCAGTCATTAAAAGAATAAGGTAGTGACTTGGAGAGATGTCCAGAATATATTATTAAGTAAAAAAAAAAAAAAATTCAGCTGTAAACTAATATATTTTAAGTGATTATAACTTATGTATGTACACTCATACACAGCCATGTCTGAAAAAAGTTTAAAAAGCAGGGAAGAGGGGCACCCAGGTGGCCTAGTCAATTAAACATCCAGCTCTTATCTCGGCTTAGGTCACGATCTCACGTTTCATGAGATCAAGTCCCATGTTGGGCTCTGTGCTGACAGCTCGGAGCCTGCTTGGGATTCTCTCTCTCCACCCCCCCCTCTACCCCGTCCCCACTCATTCTCTCTCTGTCTCTCTCATAAATAAATAAACATTAAAAAAAAAAAAGGGCAGGGAAGAACTTATAGTAAACATTTAGCAGTGGTTTCCTTAGGAGGAGTAGGACCGGAGAATTGAAGGGAGGAATTCTTCTTTCTTGATTTATGACAGTTTTATAAATTGTAATTATACATGTTACTTTTAGATCTTTCAAGTTTTTAAAAGTTCATGTGTGATCTAAAATGCAGCCTACGGGCAGGGCAGGGCGGTGGCCCAGGTGGGTGTGGGGTCGGGGAGTGAGACATCTTTTGGCTTTCTTCTGTCAAGCAATGCTGGCCTTATCTGATGTGTTTGTTGGGCCACTCCAGGAAACTGAACTTCTGGCTTGATGGCTCATTTCTGCAACAGGAGCCTCAGACTCTTTACCCCAAGAGGCCAAGCCGGGTGGGGAGGTCAGGCTGCAGGGCACGAGTGGTGGGTGAGGAAGTCTTAGTACACAGATCGACGCCCAGGGGTGTCTGCTCCCAGTGCTCCAAGTGGGGCTGGACCTGGTGTGGAAATCGGGAATTCCCATGGCTAGGCAAGCTGGGGACTCACCTTCCTGGCACTCGTACTGCACCCACAGGTAGCTGCCCTGGGTGGGGCACGGGTCTCCAAAGTAGGTCCCATCTGCGGCCACCTGGCACACCTGCAGCCCCTGGCACTGGCCTGGGAAGTGCCGAATCCCAGAAGGAGCAGGAACAGCAGGAAGGACAGAAAGGGACAGGTTCAGACAGAGATGAATGGCCTCTCATTCATTCATTCACCCACCTTCCACCCCACAAATATCTGCTGGTGTCCACTGAAGACCAGGCAGGGGCCGAGGTCCTAGGGGGAGAGAGAAGTAGGATTCTTTCCCTCAAGCAGCTCAGGGGCCAGCACAGGGGTTCTCAAATCTTAGAATATGCCAGAATCTTCTGGAAGGCTCTGGAAGATAGAGATTTCCAAGTCCCACCCCCAGTGCTCCTGATTCAGTGGGTGTAGATGTCAGCTTAAGAATTTCCTTAGAATTTCTAGAGGCACCTGGGTGGCTCAGTTGGTTAAGCATCTGACTTCAGCTCAGGTCATGATCTCACAGTTAGTGAGTTCAAGCCCCAAATCAGTCTTACTGCTGTCAATATAGAGCCTGATTCAGATCCTCTGTCCCCCTTTCTCTGCCTGTCCCCTAATGACTGACACACTCTATCTCTCTCTCTCTCTTTCGTTCCCTCCCTCCCTCTCTCAAAAATGAGTAAACATTTATAAAAAACTGTTTACTTTTCTAACAAGCTCCCAAGTGATGTTGATGCTGCTGGCCCTGGCACCCCACTTTGAGAACCACTGGTCCAGTAGCATCCAGTCACATGGCCTGAAGTAGGAACTTTCGTCCTGAGAACTGGCAAAGAGGGAAAAGATCAGGAATCCCGTCCAGGTGCCCACAGGAAGGAGAAGTGTGGAGAGCCCAGGCCAGAAACTTCAGGTCACCTGCCGTCTCTCCCTCCTGCCCATGCAGATGAGTTACATGCCTACACAGAAGCCTGGGAGGAGCGACAGGTGGGTGAGGTGCCCCAGGATGTAGGAATGAGTTCCCGTTTCCTGCTGGCTGTCAGCTGGATCCGCCCTTAGCTCTAAGAGGCCATTTTCCAGTCCTTGCGCGTGGCCCTCCATTGTTATCTCAGAGCCAGCAGTAGGGTATCAGACCTGTCTCACACTTAAACTCTGATTTCTCCATTGGCCACATGTCTTTTCTGCCTTCGGCCAGAGAAGGTTCTTTGCTTTTAAGGGATCATGTGGTTAAATTGTGCCCACTTGGATTATCGAGATTAGGAACCGTAACTACATCTGCAGAGCCCCTTTGCCATGCAAATTAACACATTCACAGGCAAGGTATCTCATCACACCCGGAGCCCCAGGGATTAGGATGGCAAATCTTGGGGGCCATACTTCTGCCTTCCCCAGAAAGGAAGACATAAGAGGGCAGAGGGCTTTTTATCCTGTGTTTTCATCCTCTCTCTGACTGCAGCTCCCTCTGAATAGGCCCTCCCTCATGGACCTCGCTCCCACAGGGCAGCCTCCACCATGATTCTAGCACTTGTGGGATGGCCCTCACTTCTGGTTTTGGTGAGACCATCCACTCAGGTTGTCCCTCTGGCCCTTAGGGGTAGTGGTGACTTTCCGTGGCTGCTTGTGTCAGAGTGGTATCATTATCCCCTGTTTGACTTCTCAGCACTTCCATGACTGGGCAACCAGCTCCCTGCATTAAATTCCCTCTATTGAAAGACCTAACATGATTTCTGTTTTCCTAATGGGACTCGGCTTGATATACCCCTCAGAGTTCTTTGCCCCTACTATGTGCATCCACAGCCGTATACTTCACTGTCCAAGAGAATGGGAGCATTTTGTTTTGTTTTTGTTCACTGCTGTATCTCCAGCACACAGAACAGTACCCAGCACCTAGCAGGTACAAAATGAGTTTTGCATGAGTAAATCCAAAGCACCTTTGCTCTCTTCTGTTATGGCATGGAGCACAGTGCTAGGCCGTTGCTTGTATTCATTATCTGTCTCCCCATTAGACTGCAAGCTCTTTGAAAAACAAACTGTTTGATTCATCCCTTTATCCACAGAGCCCAGGATAGAGCATGGCATGAGATTGGGCTGGACGAATGTTTACTGACCAACTGGCTGAATGAATGAGTGAGCCCGCCACTTAGATACAAACGGATCCCCCCAGACCCTGCCCACATCTGTTCCTCTGACCTCTCCCAAGAGGATGCAGGGTTCCCCTCCAATTGCTCTCTGGGGTGTGGCTGCAAGGTTTGGAAACTTGCATCTGGGCCTTTGGGGAAATAGACCACTCAGCCCCCTCCACGCCTCCATGAGGGAGGCACATCTATCAGCCCATCCAGCCCAGGCCTTTCCCGCTCAGAGGGGCCACAGCCCCTCAGGAAGGCCAGAGCAACAAGGAGAGTGAATGGGAGTCACATGGCTGATGTCAGTATTTCCTTCCCCCACACCTGCCCCGGGGGGCCAGGGACAATGCGGGCCAGATGTGGTGGGGAGAACAGTATTTCCTTCCCCCACACCTGCTCCCAGGGGACCAGGGACAGTGCAGGCCAGACATGGGGGGAGAAGAGCAAGTCGCTCTCCAGGCAGAGGGAGCATCTTCCCCAAGTCGGGGACGAGGCCGCTTGGCAGGTTCTGAGAATACAGGGCATTCCTCCTGGAATCTTCACAGGGCCTTTGGGTGGAGGCAGAGGCCCTCAGGGAATTGCCGAGAGACGTATGTGAGGAGACTCAGCCTGAGGCCCCAGAGCTCCCAGCTTGGGCACAGACTATTGTGTCCTCACTTGGCCAAGAAAGCAACAGACTGTCTGCCTTCCTGGGACCCTGCAGGCCCAACACTAATAACAACAGCAGAGAGGAGGGGAATCCCTATGTCCTGGACGATAAAGGTTTCTAAGACCTTTGTGTCCCCCAGGAGGGTGCAGGGAGCCCCTGTAATTTCTGAAACTGAGCCCTCGTCACCAGGCAAATGCAGCTCACAGGCAGATTTAATGTGATTTAGAGAAACAAGGCCATAGAGAAACACTCCCACATGGACAAGAGTTGCCACCACGATCGTGTGTTTCAGCATTATTCACAATAGCCAGGGATTAGGACACAACCCATTCAACTCTCAACAGAGAAAGAGACGAATTATGGTGTAGTTATACAATAGATGAAACGAACTGGTATGTGTATCACAGTGGATAATACAAAATTCAAAGTCACGTCATTTGTGTAATGAGGAGACATTAAGCAAATATGGAATAATGTCATCAGGATTTAACAACAATGGGTAGGAGGTCTATGGGAATTCACCGAAATATTTTTTTAAGTTTATTTATTTTGAGAGAGAGAGCGAGAGCACATGTACACACAGATGCACACACACACACACACACACACACACACACACGTATGTGTGAGTGGGGGCGGGGCAGAGAGAAAGAATGTCAGTCAGGCTTCTCAGGGTCTGCCCAGAGCCTAATGCAGGGCTCGAACCCATGAACCGTGAGATCATGACCTGAGCTGAAACCAAGAGTAGGGTGCTCAACTAACTGAGCTACCCCAGTACCCCAAAATGCTTTTATTGTCTATATGTTTGGAGTATTCAGAAATTTTTAAAAATTAAATAAGAAAAAGAAAGCGGGACGCCTGGGTAGCTCAGTCAGTTCAACATCTGATTCTTGATTTCCACTCGGGTCATGATCTCATGATTCATGAGTCTGAGCCTCAAGTCAGGCTCTGCCTTGACAATACAGAGCCTGCTGAGGATTCTCTGTCTCCCTCTCTCTCTGCTCATTCGTACACATTCTGTCTCTCTCAAAAATAAAGAAATAAACAATTTTTTTTTTAAAGAAAGAAGGTGGGGTGCCTGGGGGCTCAGGTGGTTAAGCATCCAACTTTGGCTCAGGTCATGATGGTTTGTAAGTTTGAGCCCCACATGGGACTCTCTGCTGTCAGTGCAGAGCCTGCTTTGGATCCTCTGTTCACCTCTCTCTCTTCCCCTCCTCAGCTCATTCTCACTCTCTCTCTCTCTCTCTCTCTCTCAAAAATAAAATAAACATTAAAAAAAAAAAAAAGCAAGCAAGCTAGCAATGTTTCTTGCGACCAAGTGGAGTGGGGAGCAGAATGCCCCCCTGGCCCGCAGGGGAGGGTGTGGCATTGGGTGAGGAGGCGAGCCCTGGCCCCCTTGCTTCCCTGCATGGTGCTGTGGGCAGAGACGGCCCCATTTTCCCAATGTTGGAGGCCCAAGGTCAGATGTGAAGATGGTTCAAGCCTTCCAAAACCCTTTGCTAGGCATGGGGCACCATGACCTGCCTTGCCCCCACAGCCAGAGCTGTCCTTGGGGCCTACCTGCCACTTCGTCCTTGACGCCGAGCCAGCCGCATCCCTCCTCCAGGTCTGAGGGCCGCGCGGCATCCTGGATGCAGTAATGGGGAGTTTGGCGTCCGTAGAAGGCATCCTGGATCTGGATGACCTCCCCTGAGCCACAGTGCATGGTGGCATTGAGGCCGTCACAAGCCAGACTCTGGCCAATGCCTGTGACAAAGGGAAGGCGACGCTTAGGGGGGGTCATGGTCACGGTTGGGCAAGTGCCTGGTTGACGGGGAGGGGAAGGGTGTCGGGGGGAGGGCTGAGGTGGAGGGACCCGGCAGGAGTGAGAAATAGATGGGGGCGGGCATGGGAGTGGCTCTGGAGCCAGACTGCCTGGGCTCAGGTGCCACCAGCCACACACTGGCTGTGTGCTCTGCAAATGCCTTAGCTTCTCTGTGCCCCTCAGCACAGGGGAGCGTCCGTACTGCACCCCCACAGGGTCTTTAAGAGGATTACATGAGTTTATACGTGCAGAGTAAGAGCTGTAAGTGGCAACTTGAGTCTTTTCTGAAAACAATGCCTGGTTCGTCACAGACGCTAAACAAGCACCTGTTGAATGAATGAGTGACTTGGGTGCATCTTCCTACCAATCCTAGAAGCTGGGCGACTATCCTCCCCGGTAGGAACATCAGGCTCAGGGGGGCCGCTGTGCTGAGACACCTTCCCCCACCCCACCGCCTCCAGCCCGGCTTCTGGCATGTGGTCTACATTCAGTGAATGTTTGTTGGAAAACAATGACTTGGCTCAGGTGAGCAGAGCCGGAAAGGAAAGTCTGAATCCAAACTCCGGCCCATCTCCCTGGTGGGAACACCACAGGGTAGAGGATGAGACCAAAAATCTGTGTTAGTTTCCTACAGCTGCTCTCTGTACAAATTACCACCAAATTCATGGCTGAAAACGGTACAAATCTATCATCCTCTAGTTATAAAGGTCACAAGTCCAAAGTGGGTCTTCCTGGGCTAGTATCAAGGTGTGGACTTGATTTCTTCTGCCTGCTCCCGAGCCTTTTCCAGAGGAGCTACATTTGTTGGACTGTGACCCCTTCTTCCATTTCCAAAGCCGACAGCAGCCAGCATCTGCCAGTCTCTCTCTGACCACAGGCAAACCTGGGTTCAGGTCTTACCATGGTCACTTCCCAGCTGTGTGGTCTTGGGCAAGGAGCTTACCCTTTCTGAGCCCCACTGTTCTTAGCTTTATCATAGGCCTCGCCTCAAAGCAGAGGTGCTTCTATTATGAATAAACGCACGCGAGTCTGTTCTTGGAAGTGCTGCTTGGTGCGTGTTAGCTGTTCATGATGTGACCTTGTACCAGTGGCTCCAAGGCCCTGGGGCTGACAGATTCTGAGACAGGCTCTTGAGTTGGGGTGCACAAGGGGGCGAGGCACTGGGGAGCTGTGATAAAAAGAGGGGGAAGTTGTATGACCCATAGGTCCCCAAAGCTCCAAGTTTCCAAAATCGGCCAGGCTGGAGAAGTGAACGCTACATGGCACCTGTTTAAAACCAGACGGGGGAAAGGAGGCAGGGGGCCTATAAGCGCCCAAATCCAGAATGGGCCCCAGGAGCTGGGGTTCTTCACTGAGGGGCTTGGGGATAGGGAAGGGGCTGAGCCCAGGAAGCCTGGAAGCTTCCCTTAAGCCTGGCTTGAAAGTCAGGGGAACATGGGGTAGCTCAGTTCCAAGACCAGGCCCCTATGCCAGGGTCCCTGCATGGCAGGCAGGACCCATCATGGGGCCATGGGTCACTCATGCCGGGGCTCTTACACGGAGTCCCCAGGGAGGAGTTCCCAGGGCACAAAGGGGGTCAACCATGGACAGCATCTGGAAAGGACATAAGAACAGAGTGCGGGGACATTCAGGAGTCAGGGAGGGTGAGCACCGGAGGCTCAGACCCGGCCGGCCAGGGCGGTAGGCGTCAAGGGTGAGTGAGACCAACCTCCTGGGACCATGTCTCCTTTTAGGAAGACTGGAAAGGAGAGTAAGTAGGGCTGGGTATTTGCCCCCAGATGCAGGTGTCTGAGAGGAAAAGAGGGATGCAGGGGAAGCTGGTAGGTAAGTGGACAGGGAGTCAGGGTTGTGAGCTGGGGAGATGAAACAAACACAGACACAGAGACAGGCGGGCATTTAAGGAGACGTGGAGACAGAGAGACCCAGGGACACCTGGAAAGAGAGAGAAACAGAGACACATGGAGGGGCACAAACACAGACACAGAGACAGGCGGGCATTTAAGGAGACGTGGAGACAGAGAGAGAGACCCAGGGACACCTGGAAAGAAATAGAAACAGAGACACACAGAGGGGCACAGAGAGACAGAAGAAGGGAGACCCCACAACAGAGGCCAGCTCACCAAACTCGCAGATGAAGGCAGACGGTTGCGTGCAGTTGTCTGAGGCCACCCACCCAAAGGAAGCGTCTCTCCCGATGTAACCACAGGCGTCGGGGGCAAGAGAGGCCTGCCCTCCGCGCCAGTGGCTGTACCTCACGTTTGAGTTGTCCAGCCAGGTCCCCAGCCCTGGGATGGGAACACAAGCACCAGGACTTACAAACGCTCCTCCAACCCTTTTTATGCACAGGGCTTGCCTCAGCTCAGCTCCTGGTGCTGCAGGAGGTGCCCGGTTAAGACCGACAGGCTGACGGCCTCTCTTTCCCGTGCCAACGAAGGGGCGTTGCTTGCTGTTACCTTTCAACACCCAGATGTAAGAATTCAACCTAGAAACCGGGCGCCAAGTCAGGGAGCCCAGACAAAATACTTTCATTAAGGACATGATGCTTCTAGCTCTGTCTTACCATCACCTAGAAAAGAACACAGAAGTGTGCCTCAGGACATTCGAAGGTGTTCCTGAGAGCAGCAGGGGCCCTTGTCAAATATATTTGGGCACACTCACTTAAAGTGGAAAGTTTCCTTATGTCCAGAACTCCTCAGCCCCATGAACACACTGATGTGACTCTTGAAGAAGTGTGTGTGTGTGTGTGTGTGTGTGTGTGTGTGTGTAATACAAAGGCATTTCAAGGACACTCAAAATCTAGAAAACGCTAAAAGTCAAATATTTAAAGACTCAAAAGTGTATTTATTCATTTTTAAAAATACATATGAATGGTTAAAAAATTTTTAGAGTGAAAAGGGGCATAAAATGAAAACATCACCCCCCTCCCAACCTATGGGTTACTCCCATTACTCTTACGTGTCTTGTGAATTGTTCCAGACTGAGTTTTATCCCTATGTCAGCATCTATGAGTGCCTGAAATCTACACAAATGCCATCATACTCCACATGACACTCTGCTTCTTCTTCAATAACATTAAATATTGGGGGTTGTTACATGTCAGCCTACACAGATCTGCCTCATTTTATGTAAAATGAGCCATGTGGTATCCCTTGGTGATTTCAAATAGACACAACTCCTTTAAATGTATAGGAAGTGATGTTCAATATACAGAAATCCACAATTGCTACATCTACAAATCAAGAAACTATTCAATAGATATTGCCTGAAAACGAATTTTAGAATTCAAATCCAGTGGCTATGAGTTTCCTAAAATGAGCATTCCCAACTGCTCTCTCAGCCTTTCCATCCACTCTGGTATTAAGTGCTTAGCCCAGACCAAGTTACGCATTTCTGAAACCCAGTGGCTTCAACAGGACAATGTGATGTGGCAGGCTGCTGACTCAAGAGGAAGTCCTCTTGCTGTGTTCTCTTGAGCCAACCATTTTCTCCCCCTGGACTTCATTTTCCCATCCATAAAATACGAGTAGCAATGTATACCTCGCGGGACAGGTGCAAAAATTGAATACAAATGTTCATTTGTCCAATCTCTGCTATGTACAGGCACTGGGAAAAGAAAAGTGGCCAGAATGTGGTTCTTTCCCTCGAGGAGTTCACTGTCTAGGAAGGAAGACAGACACCTAAAAACTTGAAGTCATGCCAAAAATACCCTCACAGAGGTGTGGACAAGCCCTACAGGTGCATAGAAGACTCAGCAGACCGTGCTGGGGTTGGAGGAAGTTGCCCTCACAGAGTCAAAGGTAAGTAAGTGTTTCTAGGAGGACCATTAAAACGAGACCATCGAATGTGAATGGGGGGTGGTGCCAAGCTCTTAACCTGCTTTACTCTCATAAGAAATGGGGAAAGCCACATGGAGGTGCTTTGAAAATAGCTTAGTAATTATTTCCTGAGACTCCGTTGCCTCATCTGTAAAAGAGAAGCAACAATATCATCTCACTGGTTATTGTAGGGATTCGAGGTGATAACAGGCAAGCAGTACTAAGGATAGTGCTGGGCACTATTCTAGCAAGAACTGAAGAAGCCATAGCTAATATTATTATTAGACACATTCAAACAAATGAACGTTTCCAGAGTGTCCTCTATGTGTCAGATTCCGTGCTAGATACTGTACATGAATCATTTCATTTGATCCACAAAAGAGGAGGGTGTCCTTACCATGAGAAGTAGGATATACTACATTGTTCCATGCGGTTCCGGATTAAGAAGCAATGGTGAGAATTGCGGCCACCAGCTTCCTGTGAAAACAGCTTCCATAGCACCTACCTTCTGTGGTTCCATTCCGAGCCAAGTTTCCTACAAGTCCAATCCACCATTCCCTGTCCTGGGAGATATGCTTCTGCAGAAACTTCTGGGTGTCCTCATCACGAATAAAGACCAAATGGCCCCCTTGCCCCTCGCACCAGCTCTGGGCACCATAGAAGGTGTGGCTGAGAGGCACAAATTCATAGCAAGAGTCTTTGAAAGCCACTCGGCTCTTTGAGCAAAAGCTGCCGTCTTCTGGCTTAGCGATTGCAGCCCTAAACCTCAAAGCAAGCCCCAAGAGGAGCAAGCCCAATGCATTCATCCTTGAAACGCCACTGGAGCATCTGGATGGAGCTGGTGCTCAGGTCCTTCTTATGCTTGTGGCTCACAGCTGTCTGCCAGAGATCTTTCCTTCTCTCTTTGCATCCAATAATAGCTCCTACCTCTTATTTAAGAGACGAAAGGCTCAGGATGAATGTGTCTACATTTTTGCTTTCCCCAGCTCTTTGTTCAATGCCTGTTCCAAATCCAATTAATTTGCAAAACAGTCTTCAAGGGAAACATAAAGCCGCTATCTCACCTGTCTGCTTGTCATTCGATCAACTGTTAGCTTCTGATAAAAATTCCTTGCTATTGGTTTGATGTTATTGCCCTGGAGGGCCACATGTCTCACGAGAAGCCATCAGCATGTGAGAAGTATGTGATAAAAGAAAAATGGCAGGAAAGTGGGAGTGATGAGATGGTCAAGGAACCAAGTAGCACTCATCCGCAATCCTATTGTCCAGAGCGACAGCTGTGCCCACATGATAATCACATTCTCCCCAACGTGGCTTAAATCCTAATGGATATGTCTCCCCCTCTTTGGTTCATCACATTACCACTCATGCCTGTTGGAGAATACAGATTTCCTACAAAATTGTTTTAGTATCATCATGAAAATAAGCTTTTAAAACCTCAGACCTGCCCATCCTCACCCACTGCCTTAAACCCTGTAGTGGGTGTCCGTGGTCTATGGATCGAGTTCAAGCTTCTCATCTTTGTATACAAGGCTCTGTATGAATTGGCCAGTGACCATATATCCAAACACACTCCCCAAATGTGGGGAAACAGACTCACTCGTTGCATGGGAGTGTAAATTGGTACAACCTCCATTATGGGCAGTTTGGCGAGATCTATAAAAATTTTATTTATTATTTTTTGATATTTTTAAAACTAATCTCTATAGCCACTGTGGGGCTCTAACTTAAAACCTTGAAATCAAGAGTCACATGCATTACTGATTGAGGCAGCCAGGCATCCCAATATCTCTCAAAATTTTTAAAGCACAAGCTCTATAATGTAGCAGTTCAACTTCTAGGAATTTTACCTACAAATAAATTCATACATGCACAAAATCTTATACATATAAAGTTATTTATTGCAGAATTTTATAAGAAGGAAAAATCGGAAGCAACCTAAATGTCCATTGATAGGAAAGTGGTCAACAAAATGTGGTACGTCCTCCATACCCACATACAAAAAATGATCAAATTGTTTATATACAAATTTAGAAGGATATCTAAGATTTTTGCTAATATTAAAAGCAAAGTATGAGATATTGTTGATGGTCCAATCCTATTTTTTTAATTTTAAAAATTTATTTCTTATTTTGAGAGAGAGAGAGAGCACGAGCGAGCTCTCTCGCATGTGTGTCAGTAGGGGGAGGAGTAGAGAGAGAGGACAGAGAGAATCCCAAGAAGGCTCCGTGATGTCAGCACAGAACCCAATGTGGGGCTCAATCCCACCAACCATGAGATCATGACCTGAGCCAAAATCAAGAGACGCTTAGTTGACTGAGCCACCCAGGTGCCCCAATGGTCCACTCCTATTTGCACAAAAACATCTATGAAGATTTGTTTGTATGTGTTGAATGTATCTCATAAAGGATTTATGAGAGACTGGCAGTAGTGATTGCTTGGGTCAGGGGTTGGGGGAGCTAGGTGAGTGGGAGACAGAGGAAGGAGCAAGACTTTTGTTTCATTGGACACATTTTTTAAAATTTTTTTTCAATATATGAAGTTTATTGTCAGATTGGTTTCCATACAACACCCAGTGCTCATCCCAAAAGGTGCCCTCCTCAATACCCATCACCCACCCTCCCCTCCCTCCCACTCCCCATCAACCCTCAGTTTGTTCTCAGTTTTTAAGAGTCTCTTATGCTTTGGCTCTCTCCCACTCTAACCTCTTTTTTTTTTTTTTTTCCCTTTTTTTTTTTTTCCCTTCCCCTCCCCCATGGGTTTCTGTTAAGTTTCTCAGGATCCACATATGAGTGAAAACATATGGAATCTGTCTTTCTCTGTATGGCTTATTTCACTTAGTGTCACACTCTCCAGTTCCATCCATGTTGCTACAAAGGGCCATATTTCATTCTTTCTCATTGCCACGTAGTACTCCATTGTGTATATAAACCACAATTTTTTTTATCCATTCATCAGTCGATGGACATTTAGGCTCTTTCCATAATTTGGCTATTGTTGAGAGTGCTGCTATAAACATTGGGGTCCAAGTGCCCCTATGCATCAGTACTCCTGTATCCCTTGGGTAAATTCCTAGCGGTGCTATTGCTGGGTCATAGGGTAGGTCTATTTTTAATTTTTTGAGGAACCTCCACACTGTTTTCCAGAGTGTCATTGGCCACATTTTTAAACTTTTCTATCTTGTACCATGTGGTGAATATCTTACCTGTTCAAAAATAATAAATTCTTTTTTTAAAAAAATCTCAGGGCAGGGTTCCTGGTGGCTCAGTTGATGGAGCATCTGACTCTTGATTTTGGCTCAGGTCATGATCCCAGGGTGGTGGGATTGAGCCCTGTGTTGGGCGCTCACTCTCTCGTGCGCGCACACCCTCTGCTCCTCTCCCCCCCTCCTACCTCTATAAAATAAAAACAGTTTTTTTTTTAAATCTCATGGGCCCATCATCCCCCATTAGGTCAAAGTCACACACAGCTCTTTCTAAATATCCTGGTTCACTGCTAGCAACCTTGCTTCATACCTCTGTGTGCCTGTGTTCTTCCCTCTGCCAGGAGCCCTTTTCTCTCAGTCCTGCCCTGTCCACCTTTGATACTCTGCTCAAAGGTCAGTTCCTTTGTGGATTTTGTAGAACTTGCCCCACATAATATGCCTCTCTTCTCTGAGTTTCCTTTTTCTTTTTTTGTTGATAAACACTTAAGACACGGTTCACATACCATACAATCCGCCCATTTAAAACTTCCAGGTCAGTGGTTTGTAGTATATCCATAAAGTTGTGCAACCTTCATCATGACCAATTTTAGAAAATTTTCATGACCCCAAAAGGAAACCCTTCACCTGCTGGCATTCACTTCCAGCCCTGCTTCCTGCCAGTTCCTGACAACCACTAATCTCCTTCCTGGCTCTGTGGATTTGCCTACTCTGGACGCTTCATATAAACAGAATCACATAATATGTGGTCTTTGTGACTGACTCTGTTAGCATAGTGTCTTCAAGGTTCATCCATCTTGTAGCACAGATCATTATTCCACTACTTCATCCCTCCCTTCCTTTTTTGGCACTCAATAAAAGTTTATAGAATAACTGTTCAATGAAGAGTTTTCCATAACTAATATATTCCCCACCTTAGCTCCTTGTTTGCTGAGTAATGTTTGAGGAATGTTTGTTGTTCATGATAACTTTCAAAGTTAACTGAGTTTGACAAAATTACTAAGTTCCATCAGTGATGGGAAAAATTGTTTTAACTACTAACACCAGAGTTCCTCTTGGGAGCTCTTTCTCTTTGGGGATATATCTATATAGGCCATTTGGGTTGGGACAGGGGAGATGCCAAGGGTATGGTTTATACTGTTAACAATAAAACACAATACTGGATGACAGGTCTGTATAAGAAGTTAGTGATTTGAAACTGGAGAGGGACGTTTGCAATGTGGTGGGACTCTAGAACCTTCAAAACAGGTATTAGGCAAATAGTTTCTTGCAGCAGAGTGGCCAAAGACTGTAGAGAACCACAGGTGTCTACTGTCTGGCTTTAAATTATTCACCTGCTCTGACATAATTCATCTTTTCTCCCCCCTCCATTCCCTTCTCCCTCAGTCCTTGGCAAGCACTATTTTCTGTCTGTATGGATTTACAAATTCTGGGCATTTCATATAAACAGAATTGTACAATATGTGGCCTTTTGTGTCTAGCTTCTTTCACTCAGTATAATGTTTTCAAGGGTCATCCATGTTGGAGCATGCATTATTAGCTCTTTATTCCTTTTTATAGCTAAATAATGTCCCGTGTATAGATACACTACAATTTGCTTATCCAATCATCCGTTGATGGACATGTAGGTTGTTTTATTCTATGAGTTTCTTGCAGGAAAGGGATAATATCTCTTAATCTCTGTCCATCCCATGACCGGCACACAGTAGGACTCAATGAACATTTGCCAGCCTGGTCCCATATTCCACGTCCTTGTGTGTTGGGGGAGGTTGAGAGGCTGTGACTGCTGGTTGACCCATGAATGGGACCCAGGCAATCGGAAGATCCTCACCCCTGCCCTGTCCTTGAAATGAGCATTCTGTTTGCCTTCCTGGCTCCCAGAAGCTGTCCTGAGGACACAGCCTTGAGATAGTGATGTGGTGTTGAAATCATCTGGACAGTATATATGACTGAACCCAGTTAAAGCCCCTATATAAACTTTTAAGACTTGGCCAGCGAGTACAGAGATCTACTTGTCTTGTAGCACCCAAGACAAGGCTTGTGTGTTAAGTTCTCTTGCTTATTAAACCTGCCACCTACCCATCTGGGGTGATCTGCTTTTTCTTCGGTCTCTCCCTGCTCTATGTGTCCAGAGGCCCGTTTTCAAACCAACACTGGGACTGACCCATGGCCCCTGTCGCTTTCTCCCGAAGCCCTTCCAAGCCCTCTGGAGTAGCCCTGCCAGACAGAGCCCAGGGTAGGACTCGATGTCATTGCTGAGTCACTGGTGGGAGCACAGAGAAGACTGGTCTCTTATCTCTGGGGGCCAAGCTTCTAATGACTTCTATTAGAAAACTATGTGGAAGCCCTCATGCAGTGATAATGTATCTCCTGGGTAAAGGCTTAATTTATGTCCCTCATGGAACATGCTTGGAGACATTTGATAATGAATGCAAATGTGCAGGCTGAATTCTACTTTTGCAGTCTTTATGTTCTGATGGATTGCAGACTCCTGGGCACAGAATTCATCTTGGTGATGTCAGCTCCCAGTGTGGCTTAAACTAATCTGTGTACGTGACGAAAGGAAGCAGGACATGGCTGGACCCGTGCGAGCCTGTTTCCAGTGATCTGATCCAGCTGCCTAAGCTTCTAAACCCTGATTTTAGGGACCAGCAAATGAAAACAGAGAGCAAATTTGGTTTAAATGAGGCCTTGAGTCCATGAAAAGAACCATAAAGATGTTCACACCCTGTGGCTCAGTCACCCCAATCCTGGGAATGGATCTCTTTTAGTTTGCGTTCCTCCAGAAGCTAACTGAGCCAAGAATTCAAGAGAAACAATGTGTTTGGGAAAGCATGCAGGAAACAGGGGCAGGGGAGGGGGGGAATACATTGCTTTATATGAATTGGTATTTTTATTGGTCATAAATTGAATTGAATCTTTGCCCTCCATTCAACTAAAAAGACAACATAGCAAAAGAATTCTCATGATTCCCTCACCCCAAAGCATTTTCATTCTTTGCGGTTCCTTGAAATGCTTCTTGCTTGGGAGATAGATGTTTACCCAGACACAACCCTAGCGTGCATGTAATTAGTTCGTATTACAGTTTCCCACTTAACTTTAGATGGTAGGCCTTTTCCATGATGTTAAAGGGCTTTGGGATTGGCATGGTGAGGGCTGGGCTTCCTTTCCCCGAATGGATATTTACTAAACCATTCCCACAGTGCTAGATACTTTGTGTGGTTTTTGTCATCTCTTTGTCATGTGTTCAGTTTTGCAATTCAGTCAACACTGCTATGAACATCTTCTTGCACTTGCCATTTAGCCTGAGCGGACTTATCTCCTGAGGGTTGCAGCAGACATTGTCAAGGGCCCATCTTAACCACTCACACTTACCACGTAAGGCTTCTAAATACGAGCACCTGTAATTCCTTGCCTTTCCCTGCACATAAGAGACAGGATGGAAGTGCCTGGCAATTTGTGCCTCTTGGGAGAAACTCTCACCCTTGATTGGCCGGGGTTGGTGGGTCCATCGCCCAGATCCCTCAAGATAACTCTAAAGAACGCTCACAGCATCTCACAGCCCAGTAGTCAGGCTGAGCTGCTGTTGGCCATGATGTAACAGCCTTGATAATGCACTGTCAACATCTTCCCTCCCTGTTCCACTTCCCCATGCCCTTGCTGGCATTTCCTGGGTTCGCCTCCCAAATAAATCACTGGCACTTGAATCCTTGTCTCGGGATGTGCTTCTGGGAGAGCCCAACCTTAGACAGGTCTCTTCCCAAGACTGGGAGGCCTGGGGCCACAGGGCGCAAATATCTTCATGATTCTTGCTTATGGACTCAGTGCCTATTGAAACCAGATCAATTATCTTCGTTTTTTTGTGTCGCTGATCCCCCTTGAAGACTCAGACGGCCAGATGAAATCCCGAGAAACACGCTCACACAGCTGAGCTGTATCTTGCATACTTCCCTGATTATTTCGGTTCTGTGCCTGGGGATCATCTCTGAGCAACTAATAATGACCTCAGTCGTTGGGATGGTGGGTGGTATTCTCTTAGTTTTGTAGACGTGTATGTAGATGGGTCCTCCGTGTTATTCTCAAATGCTAAGTTGTTGGTTTCTCCAGGGTGGCTGGTGACCTGGATCTTGAAAGATTAGCCAGGAAGAAAGGGGTGGGGGTGGAGGTAGCGGTGGGGAGAGCTGGTAGAAGGGGCATCTCAGGGAGGGGCCTTATAATACTAAATCCTTGTCAGTGCCCCCAGAACCAGCATAAACTACAACCCCCAGCATTATCCTCCCCTCCTGGGTCTGCCCTAGCCCATCACACCAGTCTTGCATGTGCTGTTTCTTTACAAAAGTGCCTCTTCTTGGGGCGCCTGGGTGGCGCAGTCGGTTAAGCGTCCGACTTCAGCCAGGTCACGATCTCGCGGTCCGTGAGTTCGAGCCCCGCGTCGGGCTCTGGGCTGATGGCTCAGAGCCTGGAGCCTGTTTCCGATTCTGTGTCTCCCTCTCTCTCTGCCCCTCCCCCGTTCATGCGCTGTCTCTCTCTGTCCCAAAAATAAATAAACGTTGAAAAAAAAAATTAAAAAAAAAAAAGTGCCTCTTCTTATGCACTTGCCTGAACACCTGTATCCTCTTTTCAAGAATAGCTTCTCTGAAGCTGCCTCACGGTCTCCAGGAATTAAATGCTGTGTCTTCTGTGTTCTCATAGGAGTTTAATCTGCTTCCACATTAGTACTGTTTAGGAGTATTTAGCCCTAAAAAAAAAAAAAAAGAGAGAGAGAGAGAGAGAGAGAGAGAGAGCAAGAGAGAGTGAGAGAGAAACTATGAGAACCTAACTGTAAAATTAAGTCCATTGATAGCCTTTTAAATTTCTATTTTTATTTCCTTAAGGTTTGTTTGTTTGTTTGTTTAGAGAGAGAGAGAACATGAGCTTGGGATGGGGGGTGGGGGGGGTGGGGGGGAGAAGGAGAATCCCAAGCAAGCTTCACGCTGTCAGCACAGAGTCAGACGTGGAGCTGGAACTCATGAACCACGAGATCATGACCTGAGCCAAAACCAAGAGTTGGATGCCTAACCAACTGAGCCATCCAAGCCTCCCAAAGCCACAAACATGTGAACAGGTACTTGAACCCTGGACCCTCAGAGTGAAAGTCTGATGCTCTACCAACTGCGCTATCCAGGCTTAAATTTCTACTTTTGAATTGCTTTTGCTGAATGGCTCTTGTGGGTTCATTTGCATTTTCCAAAAAGACATGTTGAAGTCCTACCCCTTGGTGCTTGAGGATGTGCCTTCTTCGTGGAAATAGGGCCTTTGCAGATCTAATCAAGATGAGGGCATGCTGGGGTTAAGGTGGATCCAGACCCAGTGACTGATGTCCTTATAAAAAGGCAAGCTGAACACAGAGACAGACACAGAGGGAGACGTCCATGTGACAACAGAAGAAGAGCCTGGAGCCAGGGAACATCAAGGCTTGCTGGTAACCACCAGAAGTTAGAAGAAGCGAGGAGGAGTTTTCCGTAGAGACTTCAGAAGGCTCCTGGCTCTGCAGACACTTTGATTTCTGACTTCTGACCTCCAGAACTGTGTAAGCCACCAAGGTTGTGGTATTTTTGTCATGGCAGCCTTAGCAAGTCAATACAATGATGACGTAGCACAATGAGGCTGTGTGTCATTCATTCATTCATTCATTCATTCAATAAATATCTGTTGAGCACCTACTACATGCCAGGCACTGTGCTAAACTCTGGATTTGGAACAGGAGAGTGACAATATCAGGCTTGCATTTCAGCCAGGTCACCTAGTGGCAGCAGGGAGGCCGTGAGGAGGCTGCTCCCAAGAGGTGAGCGATAGTGAGGATGGTGGCTGGGGAGGTGGGGCTGGAGGAAAGAGGAACAATCTGAGAGATTATTTAGGAAGCAGAAACATCAGGACCACAGTCCAGACTCTAACCTGGTGGTTGTTATTTAAGTTGAATTTTTGTGAAGCCTCACTGACCAGGCTCTGAGTGCAACACGGTGGAAAATTAAAGTGTTCCTGCTCCGGCGTTAGAAGGCACTCCCCTTTCTCCCAGTAGTGCCCTCTGCATTTCACTCTGTCCCTTCTACCTCCCAAGCGTGGCATATTATTATAATAATTATTACTTGCCTTCCTTCCTTCCTTGTTAGGCTGGCAGTTCATGGAGTCCCAGAGTTACGACTTCCTGTCTTTCTGTCTCTAATACCCAACAGGACGCTAGTCTCTGGCCTCTTGTAGGACTTAGTGGAATTAATGAACCCTCCTCAATGTTAATGGGGTAATTTGTGGTCTTCGGTTTCAGCGGTGAAGTGTGCCCTCCAGGAATCCTAGCACGGTTCTCCCTGCACTCCCTGCATCCTGCTTCCGGGACGGGCCGTGGAGAGCGTGGTGTTCTGGATCTCACCACTGACCCGTCTCCCTTGGGGAGGCAGCTGCCCCGGTGCTGGGGCTTTGCCTGTCCCCTGGAAACCCGCCACCAGAGATTTCCACTTTATCTGCTCGGTTTTTCACCCTGGCTAACTAAAGGCACCATTTAGAAGCCAACTTAATTAGAAAACTGCAAAGTAATTCATATATGATAACATTAACTCCAAAAGGGAAATATTAACTCACTCTAGACAGTAACTTTGTAATAGGAGATACAGAATTGCAAAATAAGGTTGCTGGGTTTTTTTGCTGTTGTTGTTTTTTTAATAGCACAACTTTTCTTTCTGAATTCAGGGTTTACTTCTTCGCCTCATGACTGCTTTGTGGATGCAACACATTCCATGGAGAAAGTGGCCTCAGGAAAGGTAGCCTTCTCTTCCGTGCTTCTTCCCTAAATTATACGGGAAGAGGATCCCACATTCAAATCTCTCACCTCTGCTACGTGTTGTGTGACCTGAGGCCCAGGGACACCACCTCACTGAGCGTCAGTTGTTTCCTTGATAAAAAAGGAAGTCGGGGAGGGATAGTAACAGTACCTGCCAGGTTTGTGGCAGAATTAGAAGGTACAGCTTGTGCAAAATACAGATGAGGGGGCGCACATCAGCGAATGTCTCTCCTTCTCCCCAAGGAAGGGGCGAGACGAAGCCTTCCTGCTTGCCCACTGAGCATCTCAGACCCTCCAGAGGGCAGACCACGCACTGTCTGGAAGTGAATCCTCTCCTACAGGCTCTGCATCGCTGCCGGAGGTGGCATGGCCAACTTGTGCAAACGTGTGTGACATGGGAGGAAGCCCGGGAGATACCTGACCCGACTTGGGGCCGAAGCCCTGCCGGGCAGCACCTCCGTGGATCCCCTGCTGCCCTCTGGCTCCCTGCGTCTTCCTGTTTCCCTCTCAGCAACCCCAGCCTGCAGGCCCCAAGTGTGTGGACATCTCCCCTCTCCCTCTCCCTCTCCTGCGTGCCCTTTTCCTCTGGCCCCTCCTTGCCTCTCCTGCTTCTCCCCTGCCACAGCCCCACCCCTCCAATAATCCGGAGCCCTGTGGGATGGAATGCCCTGTGGTACCTCTGGGGCTGCCCCCTTTCCAGGAGCATGCTGCCCGGCTTCTCTACTTGGCCAGCTCCCAGCCACCCTTAAGCTTCTGGCTCAGCATCACCGTTTTCGGGAAGCGTGGACATCGCCTCTCTTCATCATGCCCCTCGGCCTTGGAGGATCTTCCTGTGTCACCTGGGATGTGCCACTGCTCCCGTTGGATGGGTGGCATTCCATATTTGAGGAACAGGTGAATGAATGAGTGAATGAACAAACACATGGGCTGATTCGCATTTTTATCCTGCCAACCATGGACTCCTCCGACACTTGTACCCTCTACGCTGGCCCGTCACGCAGCCATAGCTGCCTCTGTCCACCTCGGTCATATACACATGCCATCTTAGCAACTCTCCTGCTATAGCTCAGCACTCAGTAGAACTTTCCCTGGTGACGGAGATGTTCTGTCTGCACATACCAGTATGGTAGCCACTAGCCTCGTGTGTCTGTGGAACCTTCGAAATGTGGTTAGGATGAGCGAGGAATTTAATTTCACTGTAATTAATTGATATTTAAATTCACAGCCACGTGCTCCGAGTGGCTACTGTGCTGCACAGCGCAGCTAAGCTCCCACGTTAATGCCTTCATTGCACACGGTCTCTTGACCGAGAGATCACTGTCCACAGTTTGAAGCCCAAATTCTTACATCCCCGCGCGATCCAACCCCTGAACCACTTTCCACTCCCATCTTGGCAGTAGTGGAGACCAACCGTGATTGCAAGTATGGCCTCGGGAGCCAAGCAGCTTGGGTTCGAAGCTCAGCTCCGGGGTGCTGGTGAGTTAACTCTTCCGCGTGTTGCTATCGTTGTCTGTAAAACGGGCTGAATACCCACACTCGGGGGTATTGTGAGGAGGATGTGTGTTCCCCTGTGCCAAAGGCTTAGAAGAGTATCTGGCACTGGGGAGCCCTCAATAAGTGGCACCTATAAAGATCATTATTTCTCTCGGTGTCCCTGGTGGAGCCAGCCTGTCCTCCTCACTGTCCCCCCACTAGAACTGGCCAGCTCCATGCCATCTTTCACACTGGTCCTCCTCATTGCCTACAAACACGTCCCACTCTCAAGGGCTCCGCTGGGCACCCATCCTCCGGGAAGCCTTCTTTCCCAGCCTTCCCCAGCCTGAGCAAACTTTCCTTCCTCGGAGTCCCATGATACTTCCTACCCACGCCTCTTCTAGAGCAGCCGTAACGGGCACCTAGCTGTCACTTACTGTGTACGCGTCTTCACAGCCAGACTAGAACCCACTCAAGATCCTAGACTAGGTCACAGACGTCTATTCTCCTTCAGTGGCAGGCCAGAGGTGTGTGCGTCATCACCGGGCAAAAAGATTGATATTTCTGATTATCAGATTACCTGATCTTTCCAATTTTTCTCTTTCCCAAGAAAAGAAAGGCAAGGAACTATTCTGAGCACCATGACGGACATGATCGGAGTCCCGGCGAGATAGGTATTATAATTCCTATTTTCAAGATCAGGCCCCTGAGGGTCTGAGATTTAAGCAAGTGGCTCAGACACTCTGCTGGTAAGCACAAGAGCTGTGGCCCCAATGCAGACGGGTCTGTTGGGTTGTTAGGGCCAAGGGTGGCCCAGCAAGGGACCGCACCATCTAGACACCGTATTCACGCTCTCACCTAGTCCGGGATCTGTGCTCACCAATAGCAGGCAGTGAAGTGAAACTATGCCAGTCCTGGGTTCACCCTTATAGGAGACTGGTAGTCTCTGCTTCCTTTCTCTTGAAGCACTTATTTAAAATTTTTTTTTAATGTTTATTTATTTTTGAGAGAGAGAGACAGACTCCAAAGCAGGTTCCAGGCTCTGAGCAGTTGGCACAGAGCCTGACACGGGATTCAAACCCATGAACTGCAGGATTGTGACCTGAGCTGAAGTCAGAAGCTTAACTGACTGAGCCACCCAGGTGCCCTGAAACATTAAAAAAAAATTTTTTTTTAATGTTTATTTATTTTTGATAGAGACAGAGACAGAGTGTGAACAGGGGAGGGGCAGAGAGAGGGAGACACAGAATCCGAAACAGGCTCCGGGCTCTGAGCTGTCAGCACAGAGCCCGACGTGGGGCTCAAACTCACAAGCCATGAGATCATGACCTGAGCCAAAGTCGGACGCTTAACCGACTGAGCCACCCAGGCACCCCCCCCGAAACACTTTAAAAAAAAATTTTATCATTTATTTTGGGGAAAGCACATGTAGGGGAGGGGTTGGAAGAGAGGGACAGAGGATATGAAGCAGGGTCTGTGCTGACAGGCTGACAGCAGGGAGCCCAACGCAAGGCTTGAACTCACAAACTGGGTGATCGTGACCTGAGCCAAAGTCGGACACAACCGACCGAGCAACCTTGGTGCCCCTCTCTAGAAACCTTTTTTGGAGGCTTTTGCTGCCATGGAAGAAGTCCAGCTATCCTGCTGGAGAGATCCCATGGAGAGGGTCAAGGACAGACCCTGAGACCACATGGAGACGGGGAGAGGCCCAGACCCAGCCCTCCTAGCGTGTCAGTCAACTACGAGCAGACCTGCAACGACGTAAGGAACGCCAAGCGGCGAAAGCAGGAAAACTGCCCAGCAGAGCCCAATCCCCCCACAGAACTGAGCCCAGAGAGATAATGACAGTGGTGGTTGTTGGAAGCCACTAAGGTTTGGAGCAGGAGATGAACAAAACTCATGTGTAAGATGAGCTACTCCCGTCCACGTTCCCACTGCCCTGCTCTCTTACGCACTGGCCAGTTTTCAGTCCATCTGAAGGCAGCAAATGCATTCTAAAAGTGGTCTGTGGAACACCCACTTTTGCTCTCATATCTACTTCTGTCCCTCAGCCAGCAACTTCAAAAAGTGGTAGTGGGGAGGAACTTACACTGCCTCGTGCGTGAATCAAGTTCTTTCACATCTCTGAGGCTGTAAAAATAAGGCTGTTAATGACTCCCTTGCAGGGATGTGTGGGAATTAAATAACATACTGCTAACCAGACACCTAGCATGGCACTTGACACATGTCAGGCATCCAGCGAATGGTGTTCATGAGAGGCTGGAGGACACGGCTCCCACTGGCGACAAGTCTCGTGTCCCACTCTCCCCTTATTAGCAAAGACCTAGAAAGCAGGGTTGAGGCTCCCATGGGTCCAGAGCAGTGCCAGAGCTTCTTGAGAAAGAGCAGCTGCTGCTTGTTATCTCTGTTTACAAAAAGGAAGGATAGAGGTTCAACATGGAAGCTGTCCCGTGAACCACGGCAGGAATCCCTAACCCCTTTGGGAAATATATGACCTTTGGGACACAAAGACTCCGCCTCCCAACAGAAAAGAACAAGGCAGTGAAGAAGGCAGAGACTGAGTCTCATCAATCACCTCTATAATCCCAGAACTCGGCCTAAGTTCAGGGTAAGGTCAAAGAAGGCACAGAATTATTTTCCTGCTTTGCTCGCTGCTGTGTTTGTAGCACACAGTAGATGCTTAGTAAATATGTGCTGTGTGAATAGGTGAATGTGAGACTGCATGAACGTCGTACTGCCTGGAGCCAACACTGCAGCTTATCTATCCCAAGCCATCCCCTCCTTGCTCCTTGCTAATGGAATCCTGGGGTGAATCTGGTGGCAACGTGCTGCCCGGGAGGACTCCCGATGGATTTAAGAAAATCAGGGCACACCTGCTCCTCCTTGCCAGGAATTGGTCTAGGGGTGGTCATGTGACACCACTGAGCCTATGAGACTAAGAGAAAAATCTGTTCCATAGCATAAAGAGAGAGCTGTCAGAGGGAAATGCCTCCTTTTCCCCACCTTGTGTCTCTGTTTTGGCACCTCGTTGTGGGGAGACACCATTCCTGGAGTGAAGGCAATTGCTCGTAAGCAAAACTGAGCAAGTCTAAGGATGGGAAGCCAACCCCCTGAGGATGGTACAGGGGTGCCTGGCCAGAGGGTCCTGATGAACTTCCCAGCCACCCAGGACCCCCAGACGACTTGATGTCTGAGATAAATGCACATCTTTAGGGTTTCCAGAGATACTGTTATTTCCAGCCAAAGCATCTTCTATTAACTCATTGAATCTTCATGACATTATCATGGGCTGAATCGTGTCTTCCCCTCCCCCACCTCAAGATGCCTATGTTGGAGCCCCAGCACCTCAGACTGTAGCTGTGTTCACAGGTAGAACCTGTCAGGGGTGACAACGTTAAAATGAGCCCATTAGGGTGGGCCCTGATCTAGCCTGACTGGTGTCCTCCTAGGAGGAATTTTGGACACACAGCCAGGGATGCATGAGCCCAGACAGACAGCCACCTGAGGACACGGTGAGAAAAGACGGCCATCGACACACCAGGCACAGAGGCCTCAGAAGAAACCAGTGCTGTTTACAGCTGGGTCCTGGACTTCCAGCCCCTAGAATTGTAAGAAAACAAATGTGTGCTCTTCAAGCCGTCCAACGGGACTTTGTTATGGCAGCCCTAGAAAACTAATACAGATTATCCATTGTTACGATCAGTTTATTATCCCCGTTATCAAAAAATCCTGACTTCACCATCTAATTGCCCCCAGGGTACAGGGCTGAATAAAGAAAGCTGGACTTAGCTCCTCAGTATTATAATAACAAGGCAATGAAATCAACCCATGACTGGCCCTCTCGCGTCGACCACCCATGGACACATCCACCCATTGCTTCGTTCAACAAGAATCTAGCAAACATCCGTCGTGTGTCCGTGCTGTGTGGAATTGTCACCAAGTGTGTACTTTGGAGTCAGGCTGCCTGGCTTGGCTTCCTAATTGTCTCCTAGGCACTATGTGACCTAAGGGAAAGATGGTTCTTTCCAGACTTTTTGCATCTCTAGAATGAGGCTAAGAGTACACATCTCCTAGGATTATATAAAGTCGGAGCAAGCCAGTGCACGTAGAGTGCTTGGCAAAGCACTTGACTCTGAGAACACATTGGGTGGGTGGCAGCCATTGCTTTGATGGGTATACGAAATGGACAAAAAAGGAGGCACGGTCATGTTTCTCCATAATTTGAATATTGTCCTCCCCACAAACCCTGCGACCTAGGTATTGCCATCCTGTTTCAAAGAGTAAAGTGAGGTTCTGAGGGGACAGGTGACAAGTCACAGTTTTTAAAAAAATTTTTTTCTGTGTTTATTATTTTTAGAGAGTGACATTGTGAGCAGGGGAGGGGCAGATAGAGAGGGAGACATAGAATCCGAAGCAGGCTCCAGGCTGTCAGCACAGAGCCTGACGCGGGGCTCAAACCCACGGACCGCGAGATCGTGACCTGGCTGAAGTCGGACGCTTAACCGACTGCGCCACCCAGGCGCCCCAACAGTCACAGGTTTTAATCGCAGGACTGGGATCCCAACAGGGTCTTCTGATTTTTTTTTTTTCCTCCCTGCACCAGAGCAGCTGCGCCTGGAGGTGCATTTTTTCCTGAGCCCATAGTTTATGCCAGAAACTCTCACTTAATCCCCATGAGGACACAGCTTTCACAGCCTAAGAATAATAACCCCAACATGGATACACATGTTTAGACCAGACAGGAGAATAAACTGGCAAGTTATGGGGTTTAATGGAAAAGGTGGGTCAAAGGGAACTGCCTCCTGAGTGATTGGGGAAGAAAGGCTAATAACTGGGAGCTGTTTGGGGCCAGGTGCTTTTGCTAGGCCCTTGAGTCCAAACACTTGGGGATTTTGACATCATTGCACCCCCATTTTACACTTAAGGAAATGGAGGCTCAGAGAGGATAAGTCAGACTCCTAGAAAAAGGAAGAGTCAATCTCATAACAATTCAAATATGCCACCTCTTCTCCTGGGCCAGGACCCCTCAGCACCTGCCGAGAATTAGAATCATCTGAGACATTTGTAAGACGAGTGTGGGCTGGGCTTCCCACAGAGATCCTGCATCAGTGGGTGTGGAAGGAGGCCGGGTGCTGGACCCTCGGGAGTTCCCAGCCAGGGGTGGGCGCACAGCCAGACCGGGAGGCTGTCCCGACTGGGCTCCGAGGTCCAGGAACGTGGTCTCAGCCCAGACCTGGCAAGAACTGTCCTCAGCAGCCGTGGGGAGGCAGGCACCACACCCTGCCTTCCTCTACCCCGGGGGGGAAATAGCTGCTCCTTTCTGTAAGCAATAGGAGTAGAGAGGAGTCCATTAACTCATCACTCAACATTCTGGCCACTTGGGTATGGATTTTGGGCATCACGGCAAGAGGCACAAATACGGGGGAGCCCTGAAATCACATACGAGCATCACTGAAATCACATTCGGGCATCGTTTCTTCCTCCTGTTAGACCAAGAAGTCGAACTGACATTTGTTTTTTTAACCATTCCCCATTGTTCTTGAGTAGCATTTTTGGTTCCTTATGTTTATTGTTTTTGGTTCCTTATGTTTATTGTTCCAAAAAAGAAATATAATAAATTAAGTTGCTCTTGGCATATGATTTTTTTTTTTCTAAGGAAGGGGAGGTTTAGGATCTTTCTTCAAAACAAAGCAAAAATCCTCTCTCTGCCAAAGACGTTCCCACCACGTGCAGCAGGAATTCACATGATTGACATGCGCTCAGCTCCCTTAATCCCAGGTGTCTTGTATCTTGATAGTTTCTCTTGTTGTTCTGATCGTAAATCGTGTTCACTTCCTGGGTTGGGGTATTTCAGGCTGCATACCTATGCTGAATGCACCCACTCAATTATCCCGCCGATTTAAGCCCAGCAAAAAAAAAAAAACTAGCTTTTCCTGTTTAGCCCAGAAGCGGAGCTGGAGAGGGAGCTGGAGATAGAGTAAGACGGTTAAAGATTGACCAGGACTCCCGGCTGGGGAATTTGACCTTTGACCAAAGATAAGTAAGGCCAGTACAGTGCGAAGAGACACCAGGCTCTTGTGGCATCTGGAGGAAAAGAGATGTAAGCGAAGGAAGCTGCAGGAAAGCAGAAAGGAGAGAAAAGGAGGAGCCGAGCAGTTGCCTGGAACACATCGGAGTGTCTGCTCACCGTCCACATCGCCACCGCCCAGCGCCGCATGCGATGGATGTCATATTTGGCAGAAATAAGAAGGAGCAGCTGGAACCTGTGAGGGCCCAAGTGACAGGTGAGTGTTTTGTACAGATGACTGGCTCTTCTGATCCTGTTTAGACGTGCACTTTTTTCTGTTTATAAAAGTAATGTGTATTGCGCATTATTTTTGGAAAACCTGGAAAACAATAGAGGGGAATGATCCATAACCCAGGCATCTTCTCTGTGAACATCTAGGTGTGCTTTTATACACGGAAACTCTTTCCAAGGAGAGAGAGCGGATCTCCCTCTTGACAGGAGAAGCATCTGGGGATGCTGTGACGGGCCTACGTACAGCAGAATTAGTCTGCAAAATGTGATGCGTCACAAGTGGGCGACACGTTCGTGAAACTGTGCACCTCCTAAGTTAATTTCAAAGTGGCATGGAGGCGTAGGTGACCCTGGACCTACGTGCACACTAGAGGACATGCAGAGCACACGGCGGGATTCCCTCCCCGGTGCCCACCGTGTCATTTTGGCCTTTGAGTTCCTGTAGAGCCACAAGCCTAACAGAACCTGAGTGGGAGCCCCCCCACACCACCCACAACGAGGAAATTCCTTTAGTGGGCTTTGTGTCTCGATTTCTTCATCCCTTATTTCTCTGGCCCTCTCCTCTTCCATGCTGCCCCCGCCCGAGAACCGCGAGCTGGCCGTCTCAGGACACACAAGTGGTTTCATCCTCAGATACGCAGACTGGAGGTTTTCCACAAGTGAGCATTTTTCTCTGTAAGGAAAGTCAGATTGGAGCTTTTCAACCGAGGGATGGCCTTGGAAGGCTCTTGAAAAAACAGCTTCTGTGTATGTTTTTCTCTGATTACCAAAGTCACCTACAGTGTGTGTGTGTGTGTGTGTGTGTTCGGTGTATATGCACACAGATAAAAAAGTTGAGGTACCCATGAGAGCACAGAGTGAAATCAGCTGTATTTCCATCTCTTAAGCACTCTTAATATTGGAAGATTTTAAGGTTTTAAAAGATCGAGGTTGTACAAAGATGGCCTGCAAGTTTTTTTTTTTTCTAAAAACAAAAGTATATTTACTATTAATTTTTTATTAAAACAACTGTTTTAAGTTTATCCATTTTGAGAGAGAGCACGAGCAGGGTAGGGGCAGAGAGAGGAAAGAGAGAATCCAAAGCAGGCTCCACGTTGTCAGCGCAGAGCCCGATGAAGGGCTTGGATTCCCCAATCTTGAGATCGTGCCCTGAGCTAAGAGTCGGACGCTTAACTGAGCCACACAGGCGCCCCTATTAATTTTCTGTTTTAAAAATGAGAGCCTATCCTTTTATACTCTGGTTTGCCATGGACACATCACCCGTGCACCTTCTGTTTATGACTACATGGAAATCTTGGAAATTTTGGGAAACCGGAATTGTTGCTATAGGTCTGAATGGACCCCTCGATCTAGATCAGCTGTTCTCCCCACCTCCACCCTAGACCAGCAGCCTCAGCATCACCTGGGCACTGGTTAGAATCAGGAAATCCTGGGCCTTCTCCAGACCCACTGAATCAGATCCTCTGCGGGTGGAGCCCAGCAATCTGTGTTTCTACACGCTCTCTGGCTGCCTCCAAGTGTGAGAACTGCTGTACATCACGCCTCCCTCCTCGAGGGAAGCTGAGGGACCAGGGAGGGGCTGCAACTTGCCCAAAGCCAGGCAGCCAGCAGAGGCAGGACGGGCTCCTGACCCTCATTCCAGGCTTTCAGTCCTGGGTCAAGTCTAATCAGTTGACTAGTGTCCATTGGCCAACCGCTAACTAAAGATTGTGCCTCTGTGGCCACGCCTGCCCAGAGAGGCCATAGCCAGGCTTCGCGTCGGGCTATGCATTATTGGCTCTGAAACCTCCTTGTCCAGTTACTTAAGAATTTCCTGCTTCAGTTCCCTCTTATGTCCAACAGAGGACTGCTGCCCGGGCTATGTGAGCTAAGGCACCGGCAACCCAGTGCCTGGCACATGGTGCTCAGTGTCTTCCTTCTCTCGAGGGCTTTAACCGTGTGCTCAGATTCATCTCTCTCTGCCTCACCTGCTCCTCCTGCGTCTGGGTCTCTGTGAATAGCCCTGCTATTCTGTTAGTTGTCCAAGGCAGGAGACTCGGTGGCCCTTTGGGGTGTCTCCCCCCTCCTCCATATTCACTCAGACTCCCAGTCCTCTCCATTCCAGGTCCTCCAAATCTCTGTTGGTTCCCTCCATCCTCTCTCTGTCTCGTCTTGCCGCCTCCCCTGGGCTCCTCCTGCTGCTACCCTCCATACCGCAGTCAGGAACAACTTTTGAAACCTCAAAGCTGAGCGTATTCCATCATTATGAACTGTCCAGAAGACGCAGATCCTTAGAGACAGGAAGTAGATTAGTGGTTGTCAGGAGTACAGAGCTTTGTTTTGGGGTGATAGAATGTTCTGGAACTAGATGGTGATGGTTGTACAACATTGTGAATATATTAGGAACGCCTGGATTGTATACTTGAAGATGGTGGATTTTGGGGGGCACCTGGGTGGCTCAGCTGGTTAAGCGTCTGACTTCAGCTGAGGTCACGATCTCACTGCTTATGAGTTCGAGCCCCGCGTCATTCTCTGTGCTGACAGCTCAGAACCTGGACCCTTCTTTGAATTCTGTGTCCTCCTCTCTCTCTGCTTCGCCCCCACTTGCATTCTTGCAAACCTTACAATTACACAAACATGACACAACATTAAGATTTAAGATTTTAAAAAATCTTAAGATTTTAAAAATTTTTAAATTTTTTACACACAAACGTTACAAAAAATCTTAAGATTTTTAAAAATTTTAATTTTTTTACATTAAAAAAATTTTTTTAATATTAAAATTTTCTTTTATGCGAATTTTATTTCGGTAAAAACAAAAAAAAATGCACAAAACTCTGATCCTGTCGTACCCTGTTTTGACCTGCCAAGCTGTCCCCATTCTTCTGAGCATTAAAGCAAAGCCCTCGGTATGGTCTTGTTGACCTTTATCATGGGGCCCCCGCTTAACTCTCCAGCCTGAATATTTGGGGCATCCTCACTCGAAAATTACAGTCCAGTCTTGCGAAATACTGACACATCAGCTGGTTTTTCAGCCGGTCTGGAATCTCTTGGTTCAGGTTCCTCCAGAGAGAAGACTTCAGATGTAGGTAGTTTATCCGGGACGTGATCTCAAGAAAACACCGGGAGGGAAACCGGAAAAGGTGGCATTGTGAAGCCACCGACCACCGTGAGCCATCAGAGCTGAACCCTCTGGACGCAGTGCAAAGCATGCCTCACATTGTCCCGACTGAGGGCAAGGAAGTGGTGGCATTTGATGCCCTGCTCCCCATCCATCACCGGGTGACAGCCGCTTCCAGGGGCATCGACTCCAAGGTGTTGCAGCTTGCCCAGCGTGTGGGCAGGGCAGCTCCCGCAGTGAAAACAAAGCCTTCCGGCAGAGAGCTGCAGGTAGTTGCAGATGGCAGCCTTCGGGGAGAGGTCTGTGCCAGGAGGACGAGGGTGGGGCACCAACCACGTTCCAGCACCCTAGCTCTGGAGCAGAGCTGTTCAACAGAAATAAAATGCATGCCACATGGGCACTTTTAAGTTTTCCAATAACTACAGTCAAAAAAGTAAAAACCAGGTAAAGTTTATTTTAATAGTATATCTTAACAGATCCAAAATACTGTAAATTCAACATGTAATCACTATTTTTAAAACTGCTGATGAGGGTCGCCTGGGTGGCTCAGTCGGTTAAGCGTCCAACTTCGGCTCAGGTCATAATCTGACGGCCCGTGAGTTCGAGCCTCGTGTCAGGCTCTCGGCTGACAGCTCAGAACCTGGAGCCTTCTTTGAATTCTGTGTCCTCCTCTCTCTCTGCCCCTCCCCTGCTCACACACTCTTCTCTTTCCCCTGCCCACAAAAACTAAACATTATTTAAAAGAAAAGACATGTGGGGCGCCTGGGTGGCGCAGTCGGTTAAGCGTCCGACTTCAGCCAGGTCACGATCTCGCGGTCCGTGAGTTCGAGCCCCGCGTCAGGCTCTGGGCTGATGGCTCAGAGCCTGGAGCCTGTTTCCGATTCTGTGTCTCCCTCTCTCTCTGCCCCTCCCCCGTTCATGCTCTGTCTCTCTCTGTCCCAAAAATAAATAAACGTTGAAAAAATAAATAAATAAATAAATAAAAGACATGAAAAAATAAAATTGCTGATGAGATATCTTACGTTTTCCTTTCACGCTTACCCTTTGAAATCCAATGTGCGTTTTATACTTATAGCACATCTCAGTTTGGACTAGCCAGGTTTCAATGCTCAGTGGCCACACAAGGCTGGTGGCTACCATATCGGACGGCACAATTCTAGAATGTTCTTTCCTTGTGCCTTTGTGAGACAAATACCTACCTTCCCTCAAGACCCAGCCAGTGGCTCCTTCAGGAGGTACCCTCCCAGCTCTCACCCCACCTTGGGATGAGGTTCTGTTCCATGCAGCACTCTTGTAGAGCTGGTGACGTCACCTTTATCCAAGTGTGGTTTGGGCGTCTGTTCATCCATCTCCTCTGTGAGTAGTGAGCAGCTTGAGGACAGGGGTGATACCTGTTCTTCTTTGTATCCTCAGTGCTAGCACAATCTGGGCATGTCCTACCCATTCTGGAAACAACTACTCTATGAACGAATGGGTGCGGTGAGCGGCACTGGGACTATGGCCTCCATTCCTCTTCATGGCCATGTCTCGTAGTTTTCTGGTGGGGACGAAGAAACAAAACTTTCTTTGTCTTAACAGGCAGGATTCCATCATGGCTGCAGGGCACTCTGCTTCGCAATGGGCCCGGAATGCACACAGTGGGGGAGACCAAATACAACCACTGGTTTGATGGCCTGGCTTTGCTCCACAGTTTCACGATTAGAGACGGTAAGAGTACCATGTCGATTTGCTATTGCTGATGAAAGACCACCACAAGTGGAGTAGCTGAAAACAGCACAGATTTACAGTGTTGGAAGTCAGAAGTCGAAACGGGGCATTGGCAGGGCTGTGTACCTTCTGGAAACTCCAGCGAGAGAGTCCGTCTTCTTGCCTGTTGCCGCTTCTAGAGGCCACTTGCGTTCCTCGGCTTGGGGCCCCAGCTCCATCTGCAAAGCCAGCAGCAGGCCATCTTGTGTGCATGCTCTCTCCCTCACTCTCCCCCGACCCTACCCCCCTGCTTCCATAATCACACCTCCTTCTCTGACCCTGGAGTCTGCCTCTTATAAGGACCTTTGTGATGGCATTGGGCCCACCCAGATAATCCAAGATAACCTCCCTTCTCAAAATCCTTAATTTAATCACATTTACATTGCCCTGTAAGGTAACATACTCATAGATTTCAGGGATTAGAACATGGACATCTTCGGGAGGCCATCATTCAGCCAACCACAAAGCACAAACCTCCCTGGAAAGGTGGCCGAGGTTCTGTTTCGAAGATTCCAACCTGCAAAATAATATGCATTCTCAAGAAGGTGGGCAAGAACAGGAGATTACTGGCTTTGGAATCAGACATGTCTCAAGTCAAAATTGGAAGAGCATAGAGCTGAAAAGAACAGAGGTCAGTCTGTTGCTCACCAGGCAAGGCCAGCCGCTCAACACCAAGCTCAGTGGTTCTTCCCTGGGGGCAAATAGAAATGGCTGGACAAGGCAGAATTCTGAGTGCAGGTGCCTGGCTCGAGAGGTGGATTGTAGGCTATTTGCTGTTGGCCGTGCTGTCACAACAGCATGCTCTGAGTTCTTACGGACATCCGGGATGGGTGGCATGAGGCTTTCACAGGCTCAGAGTCACATGTTGGGCATGTTCACGTCCAAGTGCTTCTTCAGCTTGCTGACATTTTTCTTGAACCCCTGCATTCCAGCATGATAAACTGGTCACTTCACCTCACTTGGCCTCAGTTTCCTCCTCAGCATAAAGAGCTTGATGATTCCCTCTGGAGAGCTGTCGTGATCGTTAGAAGTCCTGGGTGTCTAGGGGCACCTGGGTGGCTCAGTTGGTTGAGCATCTGACTTCGGCTTGGGTCAGGATCTCCCGGTTGATAAGTTCGAGTCCCAAGTCAGGCTCTGTGCTGATAGCTCAGAGTCTGGAGCCTGCTTCAGGATCTGTGTCTGCCCTTCTTGCTGCCCCTCCCTTGTTCATGCTCTGTCTATCTCTCTCAAAAATAAACAAACATTAAGAAAATAAAAAAATTAAAAAAAAAAAGAAGTCCTGGGTGTCTAGCAAGGGTGTGACCCATGGTAGGTAGAGAATAGATTGAAAACCACCATCGTTGTCGCTGGGTTTGAATCCCATCTTCTTCCTAGCTAACATGGACCCAAGCTGTGTGACCTTGGCCAAGTTACTCACCCTCTCTGTATCTACCCCCCTCCCCCATCTGTGAAATGGAGATGTCAGCATATGTCATAGATATTCTGCGGGCAGTGGGATCTTTTATATATACAGTTGCTGTGCAAGTTGAAGGCATTAATATGTGTAAGGAACATTGTATAATGCCTGGCACATAACATATGCTCAGTAAACATTACCATTATTTTTGCTTAATTACTAGTTCTTTTAAGCCATTCAGCAATTACTTTTTTTTTTGAGTGCAGACTCTATGCCAGTGGCTTGCTCCAAGATTTCACAAATAGAGACCCTATGTGTGAAAACCATGAGCTCTGAGTTTACAAAAACGAACAGATTTTGCCAAGACTGAGCTACAGAGTGGATGGTTCCATATTTCCTGACAGCCCTAAGCCTTAAAAATCCCCTTTTCTAGACAACAGTTACCAGTGATTCCTAGGGAAATAAAGGTGCATGAAAGATAAAGGTAGAGTGGCTTCCTTCCCATGAGGCCCAGCTTGGCTGGACTGCCAGGTCCTTGTGGCCCATTAGTGCTGTGTGGGAGATGTTCTTGTCCCCTCTTTGCAGACATGGTAATGGGAACTTCAGAAAGGTTGAGTGACTTATTTGAGGTTACGGAGGTAGGGCTGGGATTTGATTTGTGTTCTCTAGGGTTAAAGTTTGCAACAATCCCTGCTGTCCCTACCCTACCCCCACATCACTCCCTGAGAAATGGCAGGTAGCCTAAGTGACCCCTAACAGCTTACTGAGTGGTGGATTCCAAATCCCTCCATAGGGACTCCAGGGACAAGGGACCCAGCAGGGATGACCAAGCTATGGCCGTCTTGCAGAAGCATGGCTGCCATCCACCCAGACCCTTGAGTGGGCTACACAGGCAAGTGACCAAAGTTGTCCCATGCTGCTTAGACACTCTAGAAGTTTGTCATAGATTTTCAAACTCAAAAATTGTTGTCAGAGGTAACTGGTCATTTTGTTTTCTTTTATGAGATAGTCAGTCGGATGTGACCACAAGAGGACACCCAGAGAGGCTTGGGAGGACAAAGGCTGTTATCCTCACAAGTCCTAGGAGGTACCATGTCACACAGGCCCACAGGGGACAGCACCAGGGGGATCCAGAAGCAGAAGACTGAGCAGGGGAAGCACATAAGCCATGGCCTGTACTGGGGTTTCTTTTTTTTTTTAAATTATTTACTTATTTTTTAATTTACATCCAAGTTAGTTAGCATACAGTGCAACAATGATTTTAGGAATAGATTCCTTAAACCCATTTAGCCCAGCCCTCCTCCCATAATCCCCCCAGCAACCCTTTGTTTGTCCTCTATATTTAAGAATGTCTTATGTTTTGTCCCCCTCCCTGTTTGTATATTATTTTTGCTTTCCTTCCCTTATGTTCATCTGTTTTGTCCTTATGTTCATCTTAAAGTCCTCCTATGAGTGAAGCCATAGGATATTTGTCTTTCTCTGCTCTAATTTCACTTAGCATAATACCCTCTAGTTCCATCCACGTAGTTGCAAATGTCAAGATTTCATTCTTTTTGATTGCCGAGTAAGACTCCATTGTATATATATACCACATCTTCTTTATCCATTCATCCGTCGATGGACATTTGGGCTCCTTCCATACTTTGGCTATTGTCAATAGTTCTGCTATAAACATCGGAGTGCATGTGCCCCTTCAAAACAACATACCTGGGCAATGAGAAAGAATGAAATATGGCCTTTTGTAGCAACGTGGATGGAACTGGAGAGTGTGATGCTAAGTGAAATAAGCCATACAGAGAAAGACAGATACCATATGGTTTCACTCTTATGTGGATCTTGAGAAACTTAACAGAAACCCATGGGGGAGGGGAAGGGGAAAAAAAAAAAAAAAAGGAGGTTAGAGTGGGAGAGAGCCAAAACATAAGAGACTCTTAAAAACTGAGAACAAACTGAGGGTTGATGGGGGGTGGGAGGGAGGGGAGGGTGGGTGATGGGTATTGAGGAGGGCACCTTTTGGGATGAGCACTGGGTGTTGTATGGAAACCAATTTGACAATCAATTTCATATATTGAAAAAAAAATACCTGTACCCCTTTGATAAATACCTAGTAGTGCACTTGCTGGGTTGTAGGGTAGCTATATTTTTAGTTTTTTGGGGAGCCTCCATATTGTTTTCCAGAGTGGCTGCACCAGTTTGCATTCCCACCAGCAGTGCAAAAGAGATCCTCTTTCTCCGCCTCCTCGCCAACATCTGTTGTTGCCTGAGTTGTTAATGTTAGCCATTCTGACAGGTATAAGGTGGTATCTCATTGTGGTTTTGATTTGTATTTCCCTGATGATGAGTGATGTGGAGCATTTTCTCACACGTCATTTGGCCATCTGGATGTCTTCTTTGGAGAAGTGTCTATTCGTGTCTTTTGCCCATTTCTTCACTGGTTTATTTGTTTTTTGGGTGTTGAGTTTGATAAGTTCTTTATAGATTTTGGAGACTAATCCTTTATCTGATATGTCATTTGCAAATATCTTCTCCCATTCTGTCAGGCTGCCTTTTAGTTTTGCTGATTGTTTCCTTCTCGGTGCAGAAGTTTTTATTTTGATGAGGTCCCAGTAGTTCATCTTTGCTTTTGTTTCCCTTGCCTCCAAAGACATGTTGAATAAGAAGTTACCGCGGCCAAGGTCAAAGAAGTTTTTGCCTGCTTTCTCCTCAAGGATTTTGATGGCTTCCTGTCTTACATTTAGGTCTTTCATCCATTTTGAGTTTATTTTTGTGTACAGTGTAAGAAAGTGGTCCAAGCTCATTTTCCTGCATGTTGATGTCCAGTTTTCCCAGCACCACTTGCTGAAGAGACTGTCTTTATTCCCTTGGCTGTTCTTTCCTGCTTTGTCAAAGATTGGTTGGCCACACGTTTGTGGGTCCGTTTCTGGGTTCTCTATTCTGTCCCATTGATCTAAGTGTCTGTTGTTGTGCTATGTACTGGGGTTTCTGAGGGAAAGACATGACAGGGCAGAGTAGATAGCATAGAATGGCTGGTGTGAATAGGGTTGGTGGGCTTTGGACTATGGGGTGCTGCCTGATTGCCTGGCGCCTGGCCCTGGGGTGATGAAGGTGGAGGTAGATTGCATTCCAGAGTACATGGACCAGACAGAGGAGGTCTGGCTCTGGGTTGGGTCATTTCCCGTGTCATCTCAAAGATATGCTGGGCCCTTGGCCACCTCTATGAACTGGCTAGTCTAGGGAAAGATAGTTTCCCCCGACCAGAAAGGTTTTTTTTTTTGTTTTAAGATGTCCACACATCATAATATACAGAAAATAAAAATGTATATACAACAGTTGTATCCATACTCTGGAACCATGGAAAATGCGAAGTAAGGAGAGTCCACCCGATGACTCACCCTTCCCCATGCTGCTCTTGAACCCGGCTTGTGTCAAGCATACGTGACTTGATCTGCTTTGCAGTGGTCAGCTCACCATTCTCCAGCCTGTGGTTGGAAGCCCAGAGCACAGTGTTTCTGTTCAAATTGTGTTTCATTGGGGCGCCTGGGTGGCGCAGTCGGTTAAGCGTCCGACTTCAGCCAGGTCACGATCTCGCGGTCCGGGAGTTCGAGCCCCGCGTCAGGCTCTGGGCTGATGGCTCGGAGCCTGGAGCCTGTTTCCGATTCTGTGACTCCCTCTCTCTCTGCCCCTCCCCCGTTCATGCTCTGTCTCTCTCTGTCCCAAAAATAAATAAACGTTGCAAAAAAAAAATTAAAAAAAAACAAACAAACAAATTGTGTTTCATCACCCAACACAGGGCCTGGCCCTAAGGGACACTAGAAGACTCTTTATGGAGCCAAAATGGCATGAACGAGGTAAAGCTTGTTTTGGAAGAAGGAAGCAATCTCCCAGCCCATCTCTTCACCACTCACTACAGAGAGTGATTGATGGCCACTGGCCCAAGTGCTTCATGTCTACCCACAACTCAGCCCTCCCTACAGCTCCTAAGGAAGGTACCTCTCGATTTTACAGAAGAGTCTGAGGCCCAGAGAGGACATGTAACTTACTCAAATACACACCGCTAAGAAGTGGCGGAGGGCAGGTATAATCCAGAATCCAAAGACCTAAGCTTTATGCAGTTCTGTCCCCCTTCCCTCTCCTGCCAGCTACCTCCCCCCCTCTTCATCTCTCCAGCTCAGTCCTCTCAAGGCTGCCAGATTGCCAACCCTGGTGTGGCACAGCCTGGCCTCATGTCTCCTCCTTATAGAACTCCCAATGGCTCCCCATTCCACTCCCCAAGAGTGGAAACATAAACCAAATATATTACATACTACTATACATGATTCAAGAGGGCATACACAGAGTGAGCAGGGTTCTCTGATTTGCAGATAACACAGAGCCAGTATTTCTCAAAAGGTGGTTTGTGTGCTTCTCACATCAGCTTCCCCTAGGATTAAAGCTGCAAATCCTGAGACCCCACCCAGGCCTGAGTGGGTCATCATCCTAAAGAGTAAGGTCAGAGCATCAATGTTTCTAACACGTTTCCTAGATGATAGATCACATCAATCAAAAGAAGCCCTAACTCGAAAAAAACTTCGAGCAGACCACCACAGTGGACCTGTATCCTAGCCGCCCTGTCCCACCCAAGACCAAGGTGGCGCTCAAGCTTCTGCCATTGTTTCAGAGCCCCAGGTGATTTAGTGTACAGCCAGCACAGAGAACCTGAATCAGTGCCAGACCAGTAAGAAGAGACTGGAGTAAGAAAGCAAAAAGACAGAAAAATGGTTTGTGGCCTTCAGCAGAGGCCAGTGAAAGTTAATGTTTTGAAAACCTAGCAAAGATTTAGGGCATCTGGGTGGCTCAGTTGGTTGAGGATCCAACTTCGGCTCAGGTCATGATCTCACGGTCCGTGAGTTCGAGCCCCGCGTCGGGCCCTGTGCTGACAACTCAGAACCTGGAGCCTGTTTCAGATTCTGTGTCTCCCTCTCTCTCTGCCCCTCCCCTGTTCATGCTCTCTCTCCTTCAAAATTAACAAACATTAAAAAAAGAATAATAAAATAAAATAAAATGAAAACCTAACAAAGATTTAACTAAAGGAGGCAGAGTGCAGGAGAAACCAGACAGACAAAGGAGTGCTCTTTTTTGTTAAGTCTAAAATTGTTTGAAAATTAAAAATTTTTTATAAAGCAGGCATAGAGGAGAATGAACCCAAGTCTCCCTCAGCAGTACATTTGATACTTTTCTAATAAGAGGCAAGGTCATTGTCCCATGAGGATTCGAACATGTGAATTCCAAGAGCCAGCTTCACCAAGGTTTAGGGACAAAAAGAGCTCTTGAGAACTTAACCTTTTCTGAAGCGGACTTTTTTGAATTATTATAGCCCTAAATTAGCCTTTTAGAAGTTTGCTTAAAACGGGGAGATATGTATATATAAAAGATCCTACTCCCCACAGAATATCAAACTTGACTCAGTTCCAGAAGATTCCAGGCAGGAGCACAGCTGTTTACTTGTGTCCCTTTAGAAAGAATGTGGCTAATTGGGGCTCACCAGGGGTCAGGGTGCTGGGGAATGTGCAGTGGCCTTTAATCTCAGCCTCAGAGTTGAGTGTCAGCCTTGAGCAACTCCAGAGACCCGTTTTCCTGTGGCCCCTGAGCCCTCGTGCTCTGGGACTGGTTGTTTATATGAAATGGGCCTCCTGCTGACAGCCAGCCTGGATTGGATGTTTACATTTCAAGTGAGCATAATTCCGCATTTTAGGTGAAGCACCTTAGCTAGTGTCTGTGGGTGGCATACCTCAGAGAGAGCGACCAGTGAAGGACAGGCTGGCTCTGGGGGAGGCCAGGATGGCCCTGTAGCAGATTCTGTGTAACGCATGACCAAAGACCAATGTACGTGTGGCCTCACCAACCCCCAGCTGAGTCTTCCTGCCTCCAGGATTTTTTTTGGATAATTCAGAAGTTCAGCAGTCGTTACCTGGCAAGTGCATGCTGTGTGCCAACGGGCCGAACTCCTTGTATCATTCCATCTCATTTCAAACAGCCAATCCCATCTGGGGAAGGGTTGGGTGATCCCGAATTTCCAGTTGAGAAAACTGAAGTTCAATGAGAGAAAGAGACTCACCCAGGGTCACACAGCTTGGACTGGGACTAAACATGGAGCCAAAGCCCTGCCCACTCTACCTGCTGCATTTCAATAGCATATGTAGCTTTTACTGAACACCTACTATGTGCTGCGTGCTTTACAGGCCTTAAGTGTTATAGCAGCTCTGTAAGGAACGTACCAAGATCCTCACATCAGAGCAGAGAAGACAGAGCCTTGCCTCTGACACAGGTCAAGTGCATGGATGGTGGATGACCAAGCAGAGTTGAATCCCCTCAGGGGTAGAGATTTGCCTGCCCTGCGCGCCACCCTCCCCCCCCCCCCCCCGCTTCCTGGCCCACAGAGGTGTTTCCTGGGTAGTAGATGAACACGTGAACCCAGAGCTGGATTAACTGAAAGCCCCAGCTCCCAACCATTCCTCTCTATTTCTTCCTGCTGCCCCAGAACAGAACTTTCCATCCTGAACTATCTCAGTGGTCTTTATTCACAGCAGCCACCTCTGAAAAGATGTTTGAGGACAGAATGGATGGTTATCTGCCCCTGGGCACACACCATTTACCTCCTGAAGACTGGAGAAAGAACTAGGAGGTCCTTCATGATCTCTTCCAATTTTATGAAGCCTACTGTCACCATTATTGTTATCTCCATCTAAGCGCACAGGTGGGAATCATTACCACTGAAGTGGACACTCCCATCCTTTGGATACAATACAATCCTGAGGGTGAAGCTAATCGAGGCCATCAGAGGGGGAGATAGTGGTTCTCTGGGTGGGGGGAGGCTGGTGACTGGACAAGATATGAGGGGCTTCCAAGGAGGTTCTTGTTCTGTCAATTAGGAGGTAGCTCATATGGGTAGGTTCATTTGGTGAGCCTTCATCAAGCCATGCAGTTACGGTAGCACATTTCTCTAAGTGTATTTTTAATAACAACCATCGGACAGAATGGTCAAACTGATGGTGGTGGCTGTGTTAGGATCTGAATCCAGCTTACCCCCTCACTAGCTGTGTGGCTTCAAGCAACGTACTTAATCTCTCTGTGCCTCGGTTTTAGGAATTGGAAATGGGTCTGCAGGGCCACGAGTGCCTTGGCTCTTTGTACTTCATTTGCTAAGAAATTTGAAACCTCCCTGCGTTGTTTAAATTTTGTTTCGCTGTTAATTAGCTAATGACATTAGGTTGGGTTTTTTTTTTTCCCCTTAAAGAACGCGTTTCTAGTTGGTGTATTCTACACACTTCCACTGTTCTGAGAATTAAACCAGAAAATACATATAAAGTGTCCACACAGTTGGGGCGCCTGGGTGGCTCAGTTGGTTGAGCATCCGACTTTGGCTCAGGTCATGACCTCGTGGTTTGTGAGTTTGAGCCCCACATCAGTCTCTGTGCTGACAGCTCAGAGCCTGGAACCTGCTTCAGATTCTGTGTCTCCTTCTCTCTTTGCCCCTTCTCCACTTGTGCTCTGTCTCTCCCTGTCTCTCAAAAATAAACGTAAAAAAATAAAAGTTTTTTTTTAATGTCCACAGAGCACTTAGCACACCCATGCTCAATAAATGTTAGCTTTTAGCACGATTTCCTTTCTTGAATATACAAAGTCACTGGACCAGAATTTCTTGGGAAGGTGTGCCCACGCCCATTACTCGCAGTGGATATGTGATGGGCATTTCTCAGATCAACTTTTTTTATGGGAATGAAATGTCAGTATGACCTGCATCCTCCTTTTTTGCATATTATATATAATTGTACCAGCATTGGAAACCTACATTTGACTACAGCAAGGAATGTGTTCTTTAGGGTGGAAAAATCAACATGTCACTTGCTAATTAACAGCAAAATTAAATGAAAATTTAAAAACCCACAGTTTCAAGTTGTCCAGCAAATGAAGTTCAGAGGCTTCCTGTAGCCCAGTAGGGTGCCATCCCTTGACCTCATCTCATTCCTGCTGCTCCCAAGCCCCTACCTCATGCTCAAGCCCATCTTGACTCAGCTGTTACAGGAGGTGGGCTGGCCTTTACACCACCAGGCCTGTGCTTTCACACTTTCCAGGAAGAGTGAATGGAAATGCCTTACTCCCTCTCCTACTTGCACCTCCCCAGTCTATCGTGGGCAAACAATTTTATTCATCTTCCAAGTGCTCTCTCGAGTGCTTCCCTCCTCCAGGAAGACTTTCCTGATCCATCCACTCCCAGGTGGGCTTCCTCAGCTCTCTCCTCTTTTCTCCTCCACCCCTGCTCCCCTTTGTCTCCCGGAAGGGACCTGTGAATATGTTACAGGTCAGCCTGCAAAGTAAAAGGGTCTTTGCAGATGTGACTAAGTTAAGGACCTTGAGTTGGGGAGTTTATCCCGGTAGGCTGGGTGTAATCACAAGGGAAAGAGAAGGGTCAGAGGGTAGAGTGATGTGACCACAAGCCAAGCAATGCAGGCAACTTCTAGAAGCTAGAAAAGCAAGAAAAGGATTCTCTGCTGACCCCTTGCTTTTTAGCCCTTAAGACCCATTTCAGCCTATATCTTCCAAAATGGTAAGATAGCAAATTTGTGTTGTTTTAAGCCACTAAGTTTGTGGTAATTTGTTACAATAGCCATAGGAACCTAATACAGGTCTAGAACCATCCAGTACATTTTCAGTTGCTCTTGATGAACTGGTCAAGAGTCCCTGCTTTAAAAAAAATTTTTTTTAATGTTTTTATTTTTGAGAGAGAGACAGAATGAGAGTGGGTTAGGGGCAGAGAGAGAGGGAGACACAGAATCCAAAGCAGGTTCCAGGCTTCAAGCTGTCAGCACAGAGCCCAATGCGGGGCTCGAACTCACAAACCATGTGATCATGATCTGAGCTGAAGTCGGACGCTAAACCAACTGAGCCACCAAGGGTCCCCAAGAGTCCCTGATTTTATGTAGTGACTTAGATTTTCTCCAGTAACTGCATGAATTAGACATCCACACACGTACTGACCTGCTACACAGAATTGGGCCCTAGGTCACCCTCTGGTTGTAATAGGCATCAAATATTACTCCAGGGGCTAAAATGACCAACGAAAGGCTTTCAGGGCTGAACCAGACCCTGGGGAAACCCAGACCCCAAGTATGAGGCCTTCTGAACCATTCCTCCAAATCTGGACCTCCCTGGAGGGAAACCAGCATGGTAGAAGAGATGGTCAATGGGCCAGGTCAGCACCTCTTGGTTAGGTGACATTTGGCCGGGCAAGGGAATGTTCCTGTTCCCTGCCATGTAAAATGGAGCTCATCGGGATACTTACCCTGACATACAGTTGTGAGTCTCAAGTGAGAAAATGTGAGTCTCAAGTGAGAGCTTGCTGCAAATGCTCTTATATCCACACGTTAAAAGGAACTGCTTTACTGAACTCACTTCCCCTGTACCCCCTCCCCCCATAATACCTCTAGAATGGCTGAAATTGACCTTAAAACTCTGTAAAAGTGTCAGCCTGGGATGATTCTGCATCTTTTTTTTTTTTTTTTTTTTCAGGTGAAGTCTATTACAGGAGCAAATACCTGAGAAGTGATACCTACAATGCCAACACCAAGGCCAACAGGATTGTGGTGTCAGAGTTTGGAACGATGGCCCATCCAGACCCCTGCAAAAACATATTTTCTAAGTAACTGTCCATTTTGAATCTGGTCATGCTTTTTGACATCCTTGGTGGTCAAAACAACCAGCGTTCACTTCCCTGAGAGTCATCTTTAGGGTGCATGAAAACCACCTGACCGGGCTTTGACCGTCTATACTATGCAATTCTTGATCACTGAGAGCAAGAGGGGCAGTGAGCATCTGACAGATGATTAGGTATTTTTTCCATATGGCTGGTAGGAGAGCAATTTTGAATTCTCTCTCAAAATCACAAACGTGTGTTCTCTTCAATCTAGAGATAATCTTGCTCACATCTGGAATGACAAACGTGCAATATTATTCACGGTTGCGTCATTTGTTGTGATGAGGAACTGAAAATAACCCCAAATGTTCATCAACAGAAGGGTAGTTAAATAAAAGTGAAAATATACAAGAAAATACCAGGCAGAAGTAAAAAAAAGAATAAGGATGCTCTCTATGTACTCAATGGAAAAATTTCCAAGATACATTGTTGAGTGGTGAGTGTGGGGCGGAATGAGGTATAGAAAGAGCGTATAATATGTGGTGTAGTGTGCAAAAAAAGCAGGAAGAAATGTAGATTTATTTGTACTTATATGTGTCCAGAGAAACTCGTAGGGTCTTTGAGGAGGGAAGTGGGCAAATGGGAGAAAGAGATACGGAAGAGTTTGTTGTTGTTGTTGACTACATTTCAAATCATCTGAGCTCTGGGGCGCCTGGGTGGCGCAGTCGGTTAAGCGTCCGACTTCAGCCAGGTCACGATCTCGCGGTCCGTGAGTTCGAGCCCCGCGTCGGGCTCTGGGCTGATGGCTCGGAGCCTGGAGCCTGTTTCCGATTCTGTGTCTCCCTCTCTCTCTGCCCCTCCCCCCGTTCATGCTCTGTCTCTCTCTGTCCCAAAAATAAATAAAAAACGTTGAAAAAAAATTAAAAAAAAAAAAAAACAAATCATCTGAGCTCTGATGACTCTGAATGTGTCACACACTTGACAACTAGATTGTTGGCCAGGGAATCAGACCTGCTGTCTGTATCTCCTTCCTGATACTCTTCAGATCTAGGAGAGTTAGGAAATGTGTTAGTACGCTGGCCCAGAGACAGAAGATTGCTTCTCCTTTTCCGGAACTGACCTCATCTTTCCAGTTCCAGGATCCAGTGCTGGGGCTGGCACACAGCAAGCACTGACCTCAGGTTTGCAGGTGTGGGGAGGAACCAGGCAAGAACAGGGGAGGGGGAGGAAATGAATGCAAAACCAGCATCTGTGAGACATCTTTGCTGCTTCACTGCTTGCCAGTAGGGGGAGCACTAACCAATACACGGGTCCCGGATCTTCTGATCAAACTAATGATGAGTTTTTAATCTCACAATTTGTTTGCTTTCCTTTAAAGAAAATAAAAGAAAACTAATTTCCTGGACAAATTCAGAGGGTTCTCGTTCCTGCCAAAAGCAAGAAATTAGCTGTTTTTCTAGTCTTTGGGAGCCATTATGGATGGGTACATACGATTTCTGTAGAGCTTCTTAAAACACTTCAGAACAACCTACCAGCTCTTGGTATCTGTGGTGTGGGAGACCAATGGATTTTTGAGAGCCCAGGAGGGTTCATTTGGTGGCCATCTTTTCCCCAGATGACTCATGTCTTAGCTAACTCAATGTGGTGGTATCTTTGGGCAACATGATACCCAAGTCCTCCAGACTCCTCAAGTCTTTGAGACCCTGAAGTAGAGCATTTTAAATGGTAGGGAAACTAAAGCTATCTTATGCAGAACTTTCCAGCTGGGTAGACACAGCCAGCGATTTACTATTGATCTGCTTTCTTCCACAGAGCTTTTTCCTACTTGTCCCATACCATCCCTGATTTCACAGACAACTGCCTGATAAACATCATGAAGTGTGGAGAAGACTTCTATGCGACCACAGAGACCAATTACATCAGGAAAATCAACCCACAGACTCTGGAAACCCTGGAGAAGGTACCAGTGAATGTATAACCAGCATCAGTTCCTGGTCTGTGAAAGGGACCTGAGTGGGGTCATGTGACCTGCAGGAACTCACAGGAGCATGCCCTCCTCTAAAGCCATTGGATCTTGAGATTCCCCAGCACAACACTTAGCACTAGATTCTAAGCTCCCTTAGGGCTGGGACTCTATGGGTTCATCTTGTTTATTCACAGGGTTACCAAAACAAAGTACCACGAACTAGGTGGATTAAAACAACAGAAATCTATCCTCTCACAGTTCTGGAGGCTGGAAGTCTGAAATCCGGGTGTCCGTGGAGCCATTCTCTCTCTCTCTCTCTCTCTCTCTCTCTCTCTCTCTCTCTCTCTCTCTGAAGGCTCTAGGGGAAGATTCTGGCATGCCTCTTCCAGCTGCTGGTGGCTGCCAGGAATCCTCAGTGCTCCTTGGCTTGTAGATGCATCACTCCAATCTCTTCTAGAGATACAAATCATTGGATTAGGGCCCACCTCCATCCAGAATGACCTCATTTTAACTTGATGACATCTACAAAGGCCCTGTTTCCAAATATGTTGAAGCCCTAACCCTTGGTACATAGATCTTTTTGGAAGACACAATTCAGCCCATAACACTGTCCACCGTCTTGGCACTGAGTGGGAAGTTTAATGGGAGTTGGAATGAATGATGGCACCAGAGTGCCCAGACTCTAGCAGCCCTACCTGGCGTTGGCCTGAAGAGGGAGGCCTTAGGCAGAGAGCAAGGGGATGGAAATAAATCCCCAAGCAGATGTCTTTCCTGGGCAGAATCAAGTCAACATTTTCACGAAAATCAATAGACCCACTTTCTTCTCCAGCTGGCTGGCCAAAGCCTCATTGTCTCCTCAGTACATTTTAACGATCTGGTAAAGGGAGTGCTTTTCTTAGCTGCAAAGTTATGGCCAGCACCTTTGAAGCCGGGCAGCATAGGTCCAACCAACGTATGCTCTCCACAAAGCCTCAGAGAGGAAATGCTAAGAGAGCATGAAGTATTGGTTGACTTCCGGCCAGAGGTTGTGCTATTCTTGGAGAGGAAAGGAGGACACTTGTTCCCCCGGCCACACATTATTCTATGGCTGTGCCCTGTTGGGAGTGGGGGGTCATTATGGAGCTCGTTAGTTGAGTTTCACTTCGACCAAGTGTTTTTATAACTCTCTGTTCCCAGAATAATCCTAGGAGAGAGGCCTGGAGATTTATGCCTCTGTGGCATGCAGAAGGGGAGAATTTAAATGACGTAACCAGAAAGACACAGAGCAGCGGCTAAGATTAGCGCTAAGGCTGCCTCTCTGCCTAGGTCATCACTCTGCGGCCAGGCAATCTGCCTCCATGCTGAGGACACCCAGGGGGCAGGGAAGAGCAAACAGCTCACCAAGTCCCCTGCAGCCTCCCTGCTGTAGGAGGCTCCCCCTGAGGTCATATCAGGTTTCAAGAGTAAACATCCTCTTGAAAGGTGAAGTCGCCTTACCTTCAGACCAGGAGGTATGCAAACGTAGCCATCATCACTCCGAATCTAGAAGCGGCCAGCTTTTCATCATCTCACCCTCCCCACCTCCTTTTTAAAACCAGGTGTTTGTCATTTTGCAGGTGGATTATCGCAATTACGTGACGGTAAATCTGGCAACATCGCATCCTCATTATGATGCGGCTGGAAATGTTCTTAATATGGGCACATCCATCATGGACAAGGGGAAGACAAAATATGTGATCTTTAAGATCCCTGCCACAGTACCAGGTAGGTCATTCTGGGGATATGATGAAACACAGATGTCAAGGGTGGCTCCTTCCAAAGAGTTCTGATTTTTGTTGATGACCTGAGACTCAATCTGACACTTTCGTACATGGGTGATTCAGATGACCTTGAGTCTTTTTTCCTAAAGGAGAAAAGAGGTGTGGCTGGACTTCCTTTTGGAAGAAGTAAGTTCCTTTACTATTCTAACCTGTTTTTCTTTAGGCTCCAGTTTATTGATTCGTTAGTTTACCCATTATTCACCCACCATTTCCCTATCCATCCATCCATCCATCCATCCATCCATCCACCTATCAGTCATCATCCAACTGTCCGTCTGTCCATCCACGCACCCATCAAACATCCTTCCATCCATCCATCCTTCCTTCCATTGATATCTTTTAGTTTTCTCACAAAACTTTGTATGCCAAAGCTGTGCTGCCCACTCTCATCCCAGCCCCTGAAGCCAGGCTCCCAGTGTTGTTGTGGGGGCTCAGCCCTGCTTCAGACTGTCAGCCTTTCAGACCCCCACCCCATTCTCTGGGCCTTCTGAACCTTCTCCATTTAAGGCCAGGAATGTGGAGCAAAGCCCAGGCCCATTGTGATAGCATGTTCCCGAGGGAGGAGGCTCCTGGCCCTTCTTTGTCCAGGACCCTCCTGGGAACCACACCCAGGAAACCAGGCCCCCCGAGGGTGGCTGTACAGGACTCAGGAGACAGGGCAGAACTTAGTAGTTTAGGGCAAGTGGCTTCCATGTGTGACCCCTGCTGGTGCCCTCCGTCATAGTCCTGTAGCACCTCCTGAGCTAATTACCAGGCTCCAGGCAGATGGGAGCCCCTAAGGTCAGAAGGCACAATGAGTGTATTCTTGTTAAATGGAACTCCCATGAATTAAGCCAATAGAGGAATATAGAGCCTAGTCAGAATCCTAGAACGTCAGACCTAGGGGAGGTCTAGGCATTTGAGTTTAACACTTTCTATTTCAGAGGAGGACGATGAGGCCCAGGGGGATCAGGTGACATGCCCACCACCACACAGCTCACAGGAGCCCCCACATCTTGCCAGCAGCTCCTCTCTGATCGCCTGCTCCATGCCGGCGGCTTCCCTGGGATTCACGCCCGCCTCCTGCCTCCCAGGCCAGGGTACTTTTCATTTTGGTCTGCTTTGTGCTCCGTTTGTTTTGTGAAGAAAAGAACCACCCCACAACCCCACAGCACCCCTCCCACCAGCCAGCTGTTTATGGTGTGCACAGGTGGCCACAAGAAAGGTGGGGACGCTTGCAGGTAACTCATTATAAATGAGCCCCAGGCCTGGGTGGGGAGACCTTTTGGCCCATGGTGACTCACCCTTGCAGGAGAATAAGAGCTCGCTCGAGCTTGGGCTGCCCCATTATTGCATTCTGTTCTCTCTCTTCACTCTGGGAGTGTTGTTCTCGCTAATAACAGAGGAGGCAGCCAGGCTCAGCGGGGGGCCGGGTCTTCTTGCCTTAACCTTGTGCCTTTGGCCATAATGACGGGCCCATTCCATCGCACCTCAGTTTCCCATCTGTAAAATGGGAACCCTACAGCCTGCTTGGATCATCACAAGGTATATAGCAGCCCCACATCACAACGGGTACTTAGTCTCCCAGGTGTTTGGGAATGGGCAGTGCCGAAAGAAGTTCATGGAAACCCTAAGAAATGGTCCCCGGAAAAAAGCAAAGTTGAAGCCTGGGAAGCTGCCCTATCCCTCAGGCGCTTCATAGAAATACAGACCCTCAGGCCCCAGCCCCATCTACTGGGTCAAACTCCACACTTTATCACAATCGCGGATAATCCGTGTGCACGAGAGGCATTGTTCCAGGCTAGGGGCTGACAAGCTTTTTCTGTAGAGGGTCCAAGAGTAAATACCTGACGCTGTGCAGCCGTGTGGTCTCTGTCACAACTACTGAACAAAGCCGTTGCAGTTCCAAAGCAAGAGCAGCCTCAGACCCTGTGAAAGAAGGGAGTGTGGCTGTGTTCCAAAGAAACCTTGATGCTAGAAGCAGCTGGAGGCTGGGCTTAGTCCCCAGGCTGCGCTGCGGGCCCTGGCCCAGAAGCCTAGCTCTGTGGCTCAGTGTTTGCAGATTGTAGCACTGGGTCTCACAGAGCAGGAGAGGCGGGTAGGCCTTGGCGAGAAGCCCTAACCCCCGACCAGAGCCCCTGCGTCAGTCAGACAGCAACCCCTTCATCAGTTTACTTGTCGGCTCTTACCCAAAGGCTCTTCTTAGTGACCAGGTCAGTTTGAAAGGCTCAGCTGCAGGTGATCGTGGCGTTGTCTGGGGGCAGCTAGGCCCCGCACTGCTCCTCAGGCTTACCTTTCTCTAGAGGACGCGAAGGGGAAGAACCCGTTGAAGCACACAGAGGTGTTCGGTTCCATCACCTCCCGCTCGCTCCTCTCCCCGAGCTATTACCACAGCTTCGGAGTCACCGAGAACTACATCGTTTTCCTCGAGCAGCCTTTCAAGCTGGACATCCTCAAGATGTCAACTGCGTACATCCGGGGAGTGAACTGGGCTTCCTGCCTGGCTTTCCACAGGGAGGACAAGGTAAGGCCTGGACAAGACCCCCAGCCCCCACTGGGTCGGCCGAGCCCGCCACATCAGGATGGCCAGAGTGGGGTATCCCGGGAAGCAGGCTGAGATGGAGGTTAGCATGCAGGGGGTTTCCAAGGGAGGGAGGAAGTGAGCTACCGGGCAGTCTCCCCGGAAGCATCAGCCACGCTTCCAGAGAGTTCTGAAGCTGGATGGTCCTGCAGAGTGGTCTTGAGTTAGGGCAAGAGAGCCAAGTCCCAAGTCACTGAGTCAGTAGAGTGGACTGTCCCTGGGTGAGTGTGTGGCCTTGGGCAAGCCGGCTCTCATCAGCCAGGTGGCCCCCTCAGCCGAGGGCCACTCCTCAGTCCTGACCCATGTCGGGGCTCCTTGCAGCTTCCACTGTCCATGGACGAGGCCCTTTCAGCATCCTGCAGCCACTATACAAGGTCGGGGAAGCAGAGCCAGAGATGATTTAGACATCGTAATGATAGAGCGTTCCACCAGTGGTAAACAGAAACTGCTTCCATTCAGGCACACCTGCGTGCTCACAGCATGGATGTGTGCACACGTGTGTGTCTGCACTTGTGTATATGCAGGCCTGTATATATGGATGTCTGTATGTGTGTGTACATTTGTATGCGTATGAATATATCTATGCATGGATATGTGTGTGTACTTACTTCCTGTTGAAATAAGTCAACTTTTACTTGTGATAAATATCCAGTAATTCTTAGTGTCCTCTATTCAAACAATACCCAAGTATAGAAAGCAACGTATCAAGTCCCTTCTCCCCCCGCTCACGGCCAGTGCCCTCTCCAGAGGGAACCACCACAATGCTCTGACATCCCTCTCCCCTTTCTGCCCGTTATGGACGTCTTTATGTACGTATGCAACTATGCATCCTGCTTGCGGCTGGCCACCTCTTTAAAACCTGTCCTTTTCCACGAGGAGAGTGAGGTCCCTCCTCTGCTCAGAGCCTTCTAATGACTTCCCACCTTCCTCAGAATAAGATCCAAGACTTCACTGACCAGCCTGCAAATCCTCACATGTCTACATCCCAACCACTGGCTTCCTGCTCACCCAGCCTCCCTCTTGGTCCTTCTGTATCTCAAACCAGCCTAACACATTCCTGCCTCAGGGCCTTTGCATTCCCTGTCCCTTCCACCTGGAATATCCTTCCCCAGATCGCTTCCTTCCTCAGAGTCCAGATTCCTGAGGCCTTCCGTGATGAACCAATCTGTAACAGACCCCACTCCAGGCTTTCTCCATCCCCTACCCGGCTTCATTTTTCTCAGTGGTGCTCATTGTCCTTGACACGTTACTTGACCATTGACTGCCGGCCTTCCCCCCCACTGGAATAGAAGCTCCATGAAGGCAGGGACTTGCTTTTATTCTCTTTTTACTGAAAAAGTGTCTCCTATGTCACAGACCCTCTCTCTCTATTTTTGGAATGAACAGTGGGCCAAGGGGGCCAGCAGGGAAGCTAGCGGTAGTTGGGTTTTCTCTTCAGCCCCCGGAGATCCCGTGGCCCTCAGAGAATCCCACAGTGGGAAGACCGAGCCCCCAGAGGCAGGGCAGAAAGCCCCGGGAAGGGTTTTAGAATGCGTTTAGAAGAGAGCTTTCTGAGGCGCCTGGGGGGCTCAGTCAGTTAAGCATCCGACTTCGGCTCAAGTCATGATCTCGTGGTTCGTGGCTTCGAGCCCCGCGTCGGGCTCTGTGCTGACGGCTCAGAGCCTGGAGCCTGCTCTGGATTCTGTGTCTCCCTCTCTCTCTGTCCCTCCCCTGCTCACGTTCTGTCTCTCAAAAACAAATAAACATTAAAAAAATGTTTTCAGAAGAGAGCTTTCTTAAAAGCTCCTGTGCCTGACCCCAGGAATTGGGGTCATGGAGAAGAAAAGAGCTAAAATGATTACCTCTGTGGTCACCTGCCCATTCCAACCCCCGCCCGTAGGCTGTCAAAGCTTTCCTCTTCTGCACTCCCACTTAATGTTCAAAGCTAGATTCTGGGGAAGGAGAGAAAGAGGTGGATACGCTGGGAGGAGGTGACCAGGGAACAGCTTGGAGCAGTCCCGCCCTGCCTTTCGGAAGGAGGGTGTCTGGGCCAAAGCTGCCAGAAGGAAGAACCCCCACACCTACTTTGGATTAGGCAAGTGGGGCTGCAGATATGGCTAATTACCACCCAGAGCGATACCACCTCATGACAGCCGGAGGTGTGTGCAGATACCCGTGGGGGCTCCTTCGCCAGAACGGTCTCTCCCCGCTGCAGCCCCCAGGATAAAGGAGGTTGCTGCGACAAGCTGGCAAACCAGGAGGTCGGGACAGGGGCCCCCGAAGGGCTGGTGTGGTTTCAGCGGATCCAGCTGTGGCTGGAACCCGGGGAGGGCTAGAGGACTGGCCAGTTCTCCCCAGCTTGGCCATTTGTTGCCAGGGAGCTGGGTCGTTGCCACCCACCTGGAGTCCCACTCAAGTGAAGGGGGTGGGGAGGGGACAGCGCACCCTCGGGGGCTCCTCCAGGCAGTCCTCCTGGTGGTGCAGAGGCTCCAGCGGCAAAGCTTCCCTCCGATCCATCTGAAGGAGGTGATCACAGACGTGTAACGGCAGGCAGCTCCCGTGTCCTCAGCTTCTGCGTGGCCAGAGCTCTGGGACAGGGGACGTTTCAGGGTCACGAGCTAGTGGAGGGCAGGGCCGCATCCCGTCCCGTACCCGATGCCACAGCGCCAGGCCAGCAGAGGGAAGGCTGACCCCTGGATGCGCGTCTTCTTTCAGACTTACATTCACATCGTCGACCAAAGGACTGGGAAGCCCGTGCCGACCAAGTTTTACGCGGACCCCATGGTGGTGTTTCATCACGTCAACGCCTACGAAGAGGACGGCTGCCTTGTGTTTGACGTCATCGCCTACGAGGACGGCAGCCTTTATCAGCTCTTCTACTTGGCCAACCTGAACCAGGACTTTGAGGAGAACTCCAGGCTCACCTCCATTCCCACCCTCCGGAGGTTCGCCGTGCCCCTCGATGTGGACAAGGTAACGGGCAGGACGGGCGCCCATTTCATTCCTGGGGCGTCGTGAGCCCAAGTGGGCAGTTACTTTGGCGTTGGCTTGATTGACATTGAAATCCAAAGTGAGCTGTTCTTAAAGACATCTTTTCATTGTTTCTCCAAGAATGATACATATTTATAGCAGAAGCCTTAGAAAATACAGATTAGGGAGGGGTACTTGGGTGGTTCAGTTGGTTAAGTGTCTGGAACCTGGTTGGGTTTCTCTCTCTCTCCCTCTCTCTCTGCCCCTCCCCAACTTGTGCCTGTGTGCGCTCGCTGTCTCCCTCCCTCCCCCCTTCCCTCTCTGCCCTCAAAATAAGTTAAAAAAAAAAAAAACTTAAAATATAGATTAGATAAAAAGGAAACAAACCCACAGACCTACTGTAGATATACTTGTATTCCTCCAAAGTCTCTCTCTCACTAGACAGACATATTGGTACATCTGTCGATGTATCTGTGTATATGTAGATCTAACACACATGCACATGAATATGTCTCTCGATAAAGCAGTTAAAAATTCTGTGTAGTATGACTTCTCTAAAATTTAGAAATATATACGTATATTTTATATATTGCTTAATTTTAGAGATCGCAGAATTCTCAATAGACTTATTGAGATAGAATTTCACATAGCATCCACCCGTTTCACTCATTTAAAGTGTACAATTCAGTTGCCTTTAGTATCTTTTTTTTTTTTAATTTTTTTTCAACGTTTATTTATTTTTGGGACAGAGAGAGACAGAGCATGAACGGGGGAGGGGCAGAGAGAGAGGGAGACACAGAATCGGAAACAGGCTCCAGGCTCTGAGCCATCAGCCCAGAGCCTGACGCGGGGCTTGAACTCACGGACCGCGAAATCGTGACCTGGCTGAAGTCGGACGCTTAACCGACTGCGCCACCCAGGCGCCCCGCCTTTAGTATCTTTACAGAGTTGTGTGACCATCATGACGATGGATTTTAAAACATTTTCATGACCCTGGAAAGGAAACTTGCACCCCTTAACCCACGCCCCTCCCCCAGCTCTAGGTAACCACTAATCCCCTTCCTCTCTCTGAGGATCTGCCTGTTGGAGACACGTCACGTACGTGGACCCATGCGCCAGGTGGTCCCCTGCGGCTGGCTGCCCTCCCTCCGCACGGTGTTTCGGAGGTCCGTCTCTTTCGCAGCGTGTATCAGCCCTTCCTTCCTTTTCACGGAGGATTATGTGCATACTGTTTTGTGTGCGACTGTTTTCACTTACACGTGTATCTAAACATCTCCCCATGACATTAAATATTCTTCTGCAACATCATTTTAAATATTCGTGTGACGGTCCCAGGCCAGGATTCGTCACTATTCACTCACCTAATGCCCTGCTATTGAATCGTCCGCGTCTTGCATTAAAAATGACCACGAGGCCAGACATTATCTTCAATTAGGGTGATGCTCCCAGAGGCTACAGAGACTTCTGGCTCCAGAACTCAGTGACTTCACGACTTAATTAATTTAAATGAAAGCAAATCCAATTCACCTCGATTTTGGTGGCTCCTATTACTAAATGCACTGTATGTGCCGGGTACTTTGCTAGGCGTTTTATTTTCCTTGCCTCACTTAATGAGCAAAACAACCTATGGGAGAGGTCCTCATGTTAGCCTCATTTTACAGATGGAGAAACCGAGGCCCAGAGAGGTTCAGGAACATGCCCCAAGTGGCAGAGGCATGATTGGCACCTGCCTGTCTCTCCGTGCATACTCGTAGCTGGTAAAGGTGCAACTCTCCTGCTCTCCCCAACAGGCCTAACACCTGGAAAGAGCCCAGACGGGTCCCCCTCTGCAGGCCTGGGAAATGGGAGACACTCCGACAGAAGGCCCAGGGAGCCTCCTCCCACCTCACTGCCGGGCTCCAATCAGTCAGTGGGGCCTGCATGTGCACGCAGGTTTCTCTGGTCCCGGAGTCGGGGTTCTTTCCTGTCTTGTCGGCATTTCCCCATCTGCCGTCATTGGTTTATCTCTGTCTTGATTTTCTTTTTTATCACCTCAATTTAACCCTTAAAAAATCGTGTTTTGTTTTAACCATCTCCCTCTTGAGAGGTAACCCGTCGCTAGTCACTGGAAAGAGAGCATCGCTCACTACAAACGGAAGACAAGCCGGGGGGAAGCAGTGGCAATAAAGCAGAGGTCTTACTCTCTGGTCGGATAACCGCGGCTTGCCAAGACTTCACCTCTTTGTTGAGAAGAAAGTCCTAAGAGTACTAGGTGTTAAAGAGCTAATGGCACCTGACTCAGACTCTCCTTGACCCGGTCGGAAAGATCGGGAAGAGAAAAAGGAGTGAACTTTCTCCTCACGGGGTTCAGGGCTGTTGAGTGAGTGGCCACATTCCACGAAGTCGTCACATGGGCTCCTGGCCTCTGCCGTCTCCACTCTGGGCAGCCCCACAGGGCCAAGCAGGGCCAGTCTTGGTGTCCTGGTTCCGGGAAGCAGTGGTGGGAGGTGGTGTCACAGAGCACACAGGTGCACATCCCGAGGCCCGGCCCTGCCTCACGCCGACCTCAGCCTGGGGATGAAACCTGGACAGGAAACACTCCCTCCCACTGCCCACACACCGAGGATTTTATAGCCTTTTATCGTGCTTGAAAAATGATTTGCTTCCTTGGAACCAAGCTAAGAAGTTCAGCATGTAGATTTTGAAAAGCCACCGTGTGAACCATCTACTGCTTTGAAACCAGCAAAGAAGAGTGAGCCCTGGGAAGGGTAGCTCTGCCACGCTTTTTAATTGCTATTTATTGTCCCTTAAAAAGGCTCCTTGCTTCACTTTCAAGTTGCCCTGCCTGCGTATTGAAATCGGAAAGTTGAGCACATGCCCATGGCAGACATGTCCCGGTCTGGCAGCTCCAATTCCGTTCTACCCAAAGGCTTATTAGGACGGACCGAAGGAGATATCACCTGCCTCCGGCACCCTTCAGTCTGGGGCCATTGCTCATGGCTGTCCCCCTGCCTGAAACCCTGTCCTACTCGGATCAGGCCTCAGCTCCTGACTTGGCTGCAGGTTGGACTCACCTGGGGGTTCTGAGACCACACTGGGCGACCCCGGTGTAGACCAGTGAAGGCAGAACCTCTGGGTGGAGGTGGAGGACCTGGAAGGGGGGGGGGGGGCGGGAGGGCGTGGTCTCAGCCCACAGAGGCTTTCAATTTGCAACCAGGGAGAACCAACCTCGTCTGGCAAATTCCTGTTGGCCCTACAGGTGTCAGGGTCATTGCTCCCCTCAGAGGACCTCGTACGTGCCAATGCACTTGCAGCTCCTGCTGAACCCTTGTCCCCGGCAAGGAGCTTGTTCAGTCACCGGACCCGTGAAGCTCTGAGAGCCAGAGCCCGTCCTCCCTGTCAGCTGATTGTCCCACGCACGTCACAGGGCCTGGCCCTTGGAGGGTCCTCGTTACGCTTTTAACCACTTTTAACTCAATGAACGCATGATGTGCGGATGAGAAATGGAGTGGGTCTCTGAAAGGAACGCGGGTCTGTTCTTTAACATTGGGAACATTTCCCAAGTGGCAAGTGCTCTCCACAGAGAATGGGCAAGAGTGAGGTATACTTAAAAGTCTGGGATGTCCCGGCTGCCCCAGATTCTCTTGCGTTTGGGCCAGCTGGGGTTAGAGGAAGGTGGGCCCCTTGGCACGGTGCCTGTTTTTGTAGGGCGGTGCAGGGGTTGTCCCAGCGGGGCCGGGCTGGGAGGGGCGTGGGCGCGCACAGACAGCTCTGTGGCCGCCCTGCGCGTCCGGCGGGGCTCCGGGGGGCTGCCTCCAGGGGGGTTCGTGAGCACTAGCCTTCCCTTCCGACAGCTATCCTTGCATAAGCCGCCACCGTGGGAGGAGGCGTTGTGGACCTACAAGGGGTGGCTTCCACTCCTGGCTCAGTAGTTTGGGTTTTTGTCTTGATCCTAAATGTGAAAACAAAGACCCCCCCCCCCGCTCCCCCACCTCAAAAGCTGCCATTTATTGAGAGCTCATTATCTTCCAGGACCTGTGTTAGATGTCATTTTTGCTTTAGACCCCGGCAAGAGGGGCCCCTGCTCTGGCCTGGGCATTTGGGGGGCCCTAATCCAGACTTTCTCTGGCAGTGTCCCTCCTTCACAGAGTGGGGGGTTCTTCGGGCCAAGGGGCCATGTGCCCACCCAGCCAGGTGCCTTCCCCTTCCCCAGCCACGAACCAGCTACCTGGGATCCGTGAATTCCCTCCCCCAAAAGCCCCAACACTGCTTCCAGCACCTGCCTCTGTCTTCCTAAAGGCAGGCCGTGCCCCTCGTGTACAGGCCTCAGACCCACAAGGTGGCCAGAATTTGGCTCTTGGCTTCGGTCGTGCTGGCTGGGGCTTCTGTGCAGCGGGAAGAAAGGGGGACAGGGACAAAGAACCCGGGCCCAGAGGCTGGCCCTTGTCTGCCACCCTATTCTGGCTCAGAACTCAAGGAGTCCTAGAATTCCAAATTCACACATCCTTCCAGACCAGCACTGTGCAAGAGTCCACTGCGGCTATGACACATTCTCTGTCTATCTGAGGCAGTAGCCACGAGACACGTGTGCCATTGAAATGTGCCTTGTGCAGCTGAGGAAGAGGATGTGTAATTGTTCTTAAGTTTAAGTAAAATGTAAATAGCCACATGTGGTTAGCGGTTGCCCTATCGGACAGCGCACTTCTGCGTTATGAAGGTCTGTGTATCGAGGAGGGGGAGAAAATGGTATTTCATGTAACAGTTTGCTCAACGCATTTAGACATAGGGTACGTGGGTCTCCACTCTACTTGTTGGTCTTGAAAATTTGTGGAACTGTTAAATGCTTTGCAAGCCTCTCATCTAATCAGTAGGACGCCCCTCTGAGTTGCTTGCTATCCCCATGACTACGGATGAGAGAGAAAGTAACTTGCCCAATATTGCAGAAACATCCGTGGGATTTTGAGCTGGGATTTGCATGCGTGTCTCTCTGGCTCCAAGTTACTAACTACAATGTGCCTGGCCCTGGCCCAGGTGTTTCATCACCAGGTGTTTAATTGTAACTAGTCTTCAGCTGCAGGTCAAAGCAACCCTCACTTGTGCTCAACCACCCCATTCAAAAGTTACGAATCGCCCCCATATTTTACAAACTACGGAACAGCCTCAGGGAGGCCTGGGGGCTGAGGGTGGGGGGGGGGGCTGCTCAAGTTCACACAGAAAGCCAGAGAGCCAGATTTCACACACAGGGCTTCTGACCCCCAAAGCCAGTGTTTCGGGGGATTACCGAGATGGCTGCTTCGCACAGAGTTGCCTCGAGTTGGGGGATTTCAAAACAAACCTGTAGGATTTTGTTGAATTTGGGCTGGAAAGGCTGTTTCTTCCCAAAGCAAAAAGCAGCTGAGGTCACGTTGGTGACTGCTATGTGGAAAAATTCAGTTTATCCCTCAACCAGTCTGACCAGTTTCAGGCCAGAATTATAAGTCTCTGCAGACCGACTCCCCGAGACACAAGCCCAGGGCATGCACAACAGGCCTGTTGCTGTCGGGTGACGACAAGGCACCAGGCAGAGCCTCTGCCGATTTGTGGCTGGATGCAGGAGGAGGCATTCCAGAACTTCAGTTTACAAGACAGCACCGAGGTGCTGGGTGCCGGGTGGGACTTTTTCACGCATTTCATCTCCTTGAATTCCTGCAGCCACCCTGTGAAGCACATGTTTTGCACCTTGACAGTGGAAGGAAAGCTTACTGAGTTTAGGCATCCACTCCGTTCATCCAGCAGTTCCTTCCTGGGAGCTGTGCCTTGGCGACATTGCGGATTGAGTGGTCAAGGGAGGGGATGTTTTGAGCAGAGACCTGCAGGATGGGAAGGGACTGGCCTCAGGGCCTTTGTACCTGCTTTGCCCTACTGCCTTCAGTGCTCTTGCTTTGGAGCGCAAGACTTGCAGTGTGAAGGGCCCAAACTCTTCTTCCCTCTGTGGCCTTGGACAAATCACCTTCCTTCTCCGGGCCTGCTTCCTCTTCTGTAAGTTGAAGGGTTGAACTAAGCAAATCTCAAAGGGCCCCTGCAGCCCGGCTGCTATAGGGTGCAGTACCTTAGCATCCCCTTCCCGGCAAAAAGCTGCCTGTCACTCAAACAGGTTTCATTTAATTATAAAATCCATTTTGGAAAATTTGGGAAGTAGAGAAGTTTAAATGAGGAGAAGTCAGCCATAACAATAACTCTTGCCCTGTAGACCTCCATGAAGGCAGGGACTGCGTCTTTGCTTCTCCTCCATCGTCTGACCTGCACTCACCCCCAGTGGTATAGTGAGTAACATAATAACAACAATGGTAATAATAAAACAATGATGGTGTTATCAGCTTGCAACTAGCATTTATTTAGCACTGACTGTTAACCAGACCCTCCTGTAAACCGTTTTCAGGGATTATTTTATTCAACCTGCACAATAACTTAGAGACACATATACACTCTTTATATACGCTCTTTACACATATACACATCTGCTGTACCTCACTATAAAGATGAGGCAGCGGCTTCCCAGGTACTAAGTAACTTGCTCAAGTGCCCATAGCTCCTACGTAGGGAAATGGGGAGTAGTAGAAGCTCAATAAAGAATCGATTGTTTTCAATCCCTCTCCTGGATTACAAACACGACGGGTAAGACCCTAAACAAAGTCTGATTGTAAGTTGAGACCAAGGAATGTCCTTGGTCGATCTTTGACTCCCAAGTAATGATGATTGCCTGTTCGTTTTCATTTCAGCAGTGGTTTTCATAGGAGAAGGTCCTGAAAATACAGGGAAGTGTAGAAAAAGGAAGTCCCCATAATTCCACTGCCTGCTGTCTTGTTAGTATTTGGTGTATTTCCCCCAGGCTCTTTTCAGTGTCATTTTTTTTTTTTTGACCTCATTGAGCTCACGCTGCGTATACAATTTACTCTGCTGCAGTTCTCAGTACTCTCTCATGAGCATTTCCCATGTTATTATGAACTCTTTATAAACATCCTTTTAATGACTGATGCAGCCTTGTACAGGTGAATCACCTAGTATTTAAAAAGTGAGAACCTACTAGCACATTAGTTTTACCTGTGAAAGGTAATGTAGCCCAGAGTAGTAGAAAAGAGCCAGGAGTTTAGGGACCCTCATCCCACCACCTACCAGCTACACCCTCTCAGAGAATGAGAATAATATTGATAATACAGGGGCGCCTGGGTGGCTCAGTCGGTTAAGCGTCAAATTCTTTTTATTTTTTTTTTTTTCCAACGTTTATTTATTTTTGGGACAGAGAGAGACAGAGCATGAACGGGGGAGGGGCAGAGAGAGAGGGAGACACAGAATCGGAAACAGGCTCCAGGCTCTGAGCCATCAGCCCAGAGCCCGACACGGGGCTCGAACTCCCGGACCGCGAGATCGTGACCTGGCTGAAGTCGGACGCTTAACCGACTGCGCCACCCAGACGCCCCAGCACTTTTTTTTTTTTTAATGCTATGAGTTTATTTATTTACTTTGAGAGAGAGAAGGAGAGAGGATGAGAGAAAATCCCAAGCAGGCTCCCCTAAACCACTTTGTTAAACATACACAGTATAGCACTTGTTTGCTCCGGGTAACAAGTGGTCGCTTTTTTTCTTGAAAACTGATTCTTTCAGAATGCAGAAGTGGGATCAAATGTAGTCAAACTGGCATCCACAACGGCAAGAGCCCTGAAGGAAAAAGATGACCGAGTCTACTGCCAGCCGGAGCTGCTTTATGAAGGTAAAATGCCTCCCTCCCGGATGCTCAGGGAAGGAGCAGGACCTCAGGAATCCCCCGAGGCCTCTCAGTACCTCCTTCTGATGCCGAAGAGCTGTGCGTGGTCACGGGGCAAACGGAAAGGCTTTTGGGCTGCCCCGGTAGAAAGCATCTGGGGACAGTTCTCTTTCGCATATCTTCAAACGCCTCCCAGGAGGGCCCTGGGGGTGGGGGTGCTCATTGGATGATTTCACAGCTGGCCTCTGTAAATGCTCCAATTTGTCAAAGGCTGACTTACTGAAGAGGGACAGCTTGTTTTTGCGTTTCTGCTTGTACCCCTTGAAAATACCCTGCGGGGGGCGCCTGGGTGGCGCAGTCGGTTAAGCGTCCGACTTCAGCCAGGTCACGATCTCGCGGTCCGGGAGTTCGAGCCCCGCGTCAGGCTGATGGCTCAGAGCCTGGAGCCTGTTTCCGATTCTGTGTCTCCCTCTCTCTCTGCCCCTCCCCCGTTCATGCTCTGTCTCTCTCTGTCCCAAAAATAAATAAACGTTGAAAAAAAAAATTAAAAAAAAAAAAAAAAGAAAATACCCTGCGGGACAGGGGCCATCAGCCCCCTTTTATGGAGGAGAAAATGGCTCAGAGAGGCTGGGCTCGGCACAGCGTGTAAACCGCTCCCATAAAAGTCGTACCCGTAAGGGCAGGTCTTCTCAACCTGGGCACCCCTGACAATGGGGGCCATCCTGGGCGCTAGGATGTAGAGCAGCATCCCTGGCCTTGACCCACCAGATACCGTAGCACCCTGCACCCTGAATTGGCGCGACCAAAAACTGTCCAGACATCGCCAACGTCCCTGGGGGCACCATCACCCTGACTGAGAACCGCTGCCCTAGGAGCCTATGAGGCAGGGACCGTGTTCCTGTGCTCAGTGTATCACCAGCACGTGACAAAAGTGTGACTTACAGGGGGAGGACTGTGCTCAACACGGGCAAGGAACGAGGGTGCTAGAGGGTGGCAGGGCGCGGTTCTGCCTTGCTCTCCACGTCAGCTGCCCCCTACCGGGTTCAGGCATCTGGAGGGACACCGTGCTGGGGACTTTGTTAGGATGACCCCAGCTTTGCCCATAAGAACCCCTGCTGTAAACGGCATCTTGTGGATGCTTGAACAGGCTCTGTGTGGGGCCCCCACCGCTGGGAGTCATCTTTAGAAGTGAATGTATAGATCTTGGCCCCAATTCTTAAGGCATTAACCCCCATCTCTGCTCCCCCGCCACATGGCATGGGCAGACGGAGGCTTAAAACGTTCTGGGTGTTTTGCATCTGAGAAGAGAATTCTCGCTTATTGTGGCAAACTTGGGCATGCTGAGAAGCATGGCAATAGACAGCTCCCTCGTAATCCCTCCGTCCATGGCAACCCTTTGGAAATCCCCATTGTCTTTCTGTCGGGTGTGGGTTCCTTGGCATATGCCAGCCCTCTTCTAGGGCTCCCCAGACATCGCCTCATCTCACCCCAACAGTCTCATCCTGTTGTCCTTGACGTTACATGAGTTCGCGTCCGTGAAGCGCTTCACCGAGAACCTGGCCCCTAGTGAGAGTCCAGCACAAGTAGAAGTTACCAGAATAATCCTGGGAGGCAGGTGTTGGCACGTGTTATTCTTGTTTTAGAGCTGAGGATGGCAAAGGTGAGGATAATTCAGTAACCTGCCCACAGATAGGCAGCAGAGTCAGGATCTGAACCCAGGTCTCTCAGACTCCAAAGCCCTTACCCTCTGGATCTATAGTTTTACAAAATGCATACCATACCATCCACAATATTTAGAAATGGCTTCTTCCGTTTAATGGACATAGCCTGAGAACTTCCCTACATCCTGAAGATTCTTCAAGAGCGTGGCTTCAATAGCCTCACGGAATTCGCAGGGATGAATCATATTTTACATAACCAAGTCATTTACAGGGTGGAGATTGGGGGGGCGGGGTGCGATCCTAGACCAGGTTGAGGCCCAGGAGCACCACGGGAAGTCTGGGGCCAACTGTGGGCATCTTTTTCCGATTTCTGTATGTGGGTGGTCCCTCTTCACATTCACCAGGACATCTCTTGGAACTCTCCTGACTACTTGCCTGTGGGACTGGACATCTTCCCACCTCTCCCAGCCATGCAGGGGCACGAGAGCCTGATAACTGATGCTCCCCGCCTGCGTCCTCTTTTCCCAGACATTATATTTTCACCAGCAGTTGGCTCCAGCTGCCTGGGATATTTCATACAAAGGGGACTTTCATCCCAGCACTTAGAGATTCAAGGGCTCCTGGTGGCTCAGTCGGTTAAGTGACTTCAGCTCAGGTCATGATCTCATGGTTTGTGGGTTCGAACCCTGCATTGGGCTCTGTGATGACAGCTCAGAGCCTGGAGCCTGCTTTGGATTCTGTGTCTCCTTCTCTCTGCCCCTCCCCTGCTTACACTCTGTGTGTCTCTCTCTTCCTCTCATAAATAAACATTAAACTTAGAGATTCAACCTGACACACCAGACATGTATGTATGCATGTACACTGACAAAATTTTCACGTCTTTTTGATTACAAAAGTAATAGGTACAACAAA